>NW_017731456.1:2470605-2525601 GCF_001890085.2 Hipposideros armiger | reverse complement strand
TTTTAGCTGAGCCATCCTGCCACCTGTTGGCAGCTCACCGGCTGCTCAGCTCGGGCTGACTCGAACCACTGTTGCTCAGAGCTCAAACTCTTGAGCGAGCTCTTACCCAACTGAGCCACTCAGCCGGCCCTTCATTTCCATGTTTGTAAAGTGGGTGGCGGGCCTGCGTACTGCTTCAATTCCCTCTGGCTCTAGAGGTCTGGGATTCTGTGGTTCTGTGGTTCTGTGGTCCAAAGCAAGCCTGCTCATTTCAGTACCTCTGGTCAGTGTTTTATTCCCACTCACAGGTGAGTGGCCTATGTGGGGCCACTAAAGAATTCCAGGATTTGGGCAAAAAGGACTTCATCCTGTAATGGGCTTGCAAAACTGAGGAATAGTTTTGGGACCTCTCAGGCTGGACAGTCAGTGAAGGTTTTAAAGGTGCCCAGTCATGACCACTATCTGGTGTCCAGTTACAGAAGCTTATAGTATTTGCATTTGGGGTGTCTCATTCAAGCCAGTTCCAGTCCAAAGCATCCACAATTCTGACTCCATAGAAGGAAAGCTTTTCTAACAGTAAGAGATGCCAATCCCAGCATGGACTGCCTACGAAGTGGAATCCTCCCTGTTTTAAGAGGCTCCCAGCAGAGACATCTGTCTGTCCTGGCTGGAGCAGGTGCAATGTTTATGAGAGGAAAGGTGAACCAGAAGAGAATTCAAGCCCCTGTGAATCCCACAACCTCATTTTAGAACCTAAGGTTTGTATCAGGGACAAGTTCAAAATGAGGAGCAGGGAAGAATTTGCATATGCCTGTTTGCAGAGCCTTACCTGTGGCTAACTGCTTATTCTGACAGCGCTGATGCTTGTTTCAGAACACCACGATCACACCTGTGTTAAACTCACTCTTTTACAGTGAGAGCACGCAGGCACGACACCGGGTGTGCAGCTTTCACTGTTAGGATCAAAATTCATGATGTAGTACCATTGAATTTTCCTTTTGATGGGACCAGTGGTTTTTCTACGTTTGTGTCCTCTCATTAATAGATCCCCATGATGGTCTTGTCCGCGACACAGATACCCGCATCATTAACCTCATTCTACAGAGAGAAACCCTAGAGTAGAGAGAAGTAAAATGGGACTAAAACAGCTTATCTTTTCAGATCTCTGTTGAGGCCATTTTGGGAGGAGGAATCTGTATAGGAGGAGGAATTTTGGTTTTCACCAGTCACTTACTTGTGAAAATGAAAACCAATAGCCAAGAATTGAGCTGGGTTCTTCTCTAATAGTCATAACTAGGACTGCTCTAAATGTCTTGCTTTGAGAATTGTCTTGCTATTAAAAATGGCTTTATTTTGAAATAAATTTTAAGCTGCCGTTTTAGTTTCAAAGTGAAGAGCTTGATTATGACTCACCAAGCTGCTAATAGAAGTCTCCTCTTGTACCAGACACAGTGTGTGTGAGATAGAGGAAGGAATTGTGGGAGAAAGAGCTCATTTCTTGCCTGGCTCATTTCTTAAATCTGAAGAAGATGGCAACTCTCAAAACCTATCATGCTAACCCCATCAGAGGACTTTATATTCATAACTCTGACTCTTCTGGTTTCGTGCTCATTGGCTGTATAATTCCAAAACTGTTTATTTACCCTTAACTGGAAGGGGCATAGTGAGAGGTTTGTGGGAACAAAGGAAATAAGGAGGAGTCAAGCGCACCTGGAAACCTCTTATTATAAGCATGCCAATCAGTAGCTCAATTCAAATAGCATTTTCTTTTAACAGAGATGAGTCATGAGGTAGCAGAAAGTTCTGGATCAGTCCCAGCTCTGCACTTATAGCTGGGTGCCTTTGGGAATAACTTCCTCTCTCTGACCCTCAGGTTTTGTATTTGTTAAGGGGGGAGGCCTAGTACCTGCCTCGCAGGGTTTTTGGAAGGATTAAAAGAAAGGACAGTGCCAGCTTTCAGCACGTTGTGAAACTTTCACATCCTGTAATCACATTAGGCCACATTGTTTTCTGGAAGGTTGTGTAATTTACTACTGTTTACTACTATTCCCGAGGAAAAGCAGCTTCCCACTCCCATTTGTGTTATTTTCTGCTATTATTTGTGTTCCTGAGACAGGGCAGCTTTCTGTCCACCCTCTCCGTTTTCAATGACTATAGAAAATATATTCCTAAATATCCACACCCAAGAGATTTCCCATCTTTAATTTCCCCCAAACTGAATAAGTCTGGTTGCATGGTCACTGCTGGGGCACACTGTGTGTAGGAGAGAGAGGGGTGGGTAGAGAGGGGACAAGAGGCAGAAGAGATAGTGTAATGGGGTCAGAGGGTGGACATGCTTGGGGGTGGGAAGGGTCCTTGATGAGGAAAAGATGAGGAAGTGGATGAGGAAAAGATGTGATTGTGTGGAGGAAGCAACTCAGTCAGAGCTCTCACCCTTATCTGGCAAAAGTAAATGATATTGAATCAAGTATCATGAGGACATGGCTGAGAAAATGAGCTCAAAAAAAGTCTCTGAAGCCTTATATAAAAGCCACTATGGAAATAAAAGTTCTGTTTCCGTCCTTGAAACATATTGTTCAAATATCTAGTTCTTTTTACATGCCAATTATATCTCAATAAAAACAAACAAAAACAAATAAATAGTTTCCCTGAATTTTAAGTTGACACTGAAAACTTACCTTCCAGAAAAGAGAAATCTGTTGTCTATTGTAGTCAATGTTCTGTTTTGTGTACCAGACATCTAATGTCCCGTTAGGCTCTATTTTGAAGGGAAAAAAACATATTTTCATATGTATGTACAATATAAAACCTTTAAAGTCAAGGGGTTATTTAATGATCGATTCTGGGAAAGCAGGATTTTAAGATAATTTCAATTTTCTTGTGCCCACTATTTTTATTTTGTTAAACAATGAACATGTATATCTTTGGCCATAGAAAGCACACAGTTATCTTAAAAACAATTTTTAAAAAATGATGAGAAAATTAGATTCTAAGTCACTCTTAAAACATGTATTAATAAAATAACTTAAAGACAGTATGTATAGTCATTTATTTTTTATTGGAATGAAGAAAGAATTCTCTACCAAAAATAAAGACATAAATGATAAGGAACACATTTTTTGATCCTGTAAAAGTACAAAATACAAATGATAAACTTTGTGTTCATCTCTATTCCTGACCTTATGCTGTATAATCATTTAGTTTTATCATCATTAGACAATGATCTCCTTGAAAGGAAGGCCCACCTCATGCATCTTAATATTTCTCCTACCTAGCAGTGCTTGGAATGTAATAGACTCCCAGTAACTCTTTTTTAAATGATGAATGAACAAATCAGGCAATATTATCTACTTGATGCTAAAACACAGAATGAACTGATAGGAGAAATAACTACCAATCTTTAAGACAATGGTCAAATATGACTTAATTTGAGAAAGTCAATCAAACATACTTGAAAAGAAACTGAAAGGGGCCGGCCGAGTGGCTCAGTTGGTTAAGAGCATGAGCTCTGAGCAACAGGGTCGTGGGTTCGATTTTCACATGGGCCAGTGAGCTGCACCCGAGCTGAGCCACTGCTGAGCTGCCAACAGGTGGCAGGATGGCTCAGCTGGTGAGAGCACATGCTCCTAATAACAAGGTTGCAGGTTCAACTCCCACGTGGGATGGTGGGCTATGCCCACCGCAACTAAGATTGAACACGGCACCTTGAGCTAAGCAGGTGGAGGCGACTGGACTTGGGGCTGAGCTAGCTGTGCCCTCCACAACTAAGATTAAAGGACAACAACTTGGCTGTTCCCCCTTCCCCAATTCCCCAATAAAATCTTAAAAGAACCCCTGAATAATCAACTCGTGTGTGTGTGTGTGTGTGTGTGTGTGTGTGTATTATTAGTAGTAGCAGTAGTAGTTTTATTTCTCCCATTATCAGATTTGTTTTCATTGACAGCCAGGGGAGGAATGAATCGAAGCAATCCCTGAAAACAGGCTTTAATTGCCTCAACCCAACTTGTTTAACAGAGACACTTAGAGTGTATTTAAGGAGAGGCTACAATGGGGTTTCTTCTGAAGTAGCAAATTCCATTTAACCAGATGGACATTTCCAGAAAATTAAGTCCCAGCTGGATAACAGAAGACAAGCAGCCAGGGAGAGGAGGAGAGAAAGGAAAGAAGTGCATGTTCCAGCACATTCTATGGGCAGGTCCTGTGTGGGCCCATTCAGTTACCTCTCATGTCCTCCTCACTGCCATGACGCACATAGCTTTAGTGCAGTGGTTAAAGTGTGAGCTCCAGGGCCAGACCATCTATGGGCAAATCCCAGCTCTGTGATTTTGAATAAATGTTAACCACGTCTTTAAGCCAGTTTCCTCTGATCTTCAGTCTGTCAATCTAAGATCATAATTCTGTACATGAGGCTGTTGTATTTAAATGAATAGAAGAGTGCTGACACATGGTAAACACTCAGTAAATTAGCTGTTGTTTTCTTCGTTTGAAAACTGAAGTGCCGAGAGGTAAAGGAATTGTTCAAGGTCCCAGGACTCACCATCAGAGAAGCTGAGCTTTGAGCACAGGTCTGTCTAATTGCACAGACTTCACTCTATACCATGCAGTTGCCTGAGTCTGAGAAGGCTTATGATTTCTCTGTAAACTTTGCATCCCCCATTAGGTATGCCTCTTTCACGTCCTATTCTTTTCCTTTGTCACTTCCGCTTCCTGCCGCTCTCACCCTCTTTTGTCTTCTCTAAGCATTCACTTCTGTTCTTCCACCAGTGGCACTCGTTTTACCCTTGCAGTGGGGACTTAGAGGTAAGAGATACATATATAAAACGTCTCAATCCTTCAGGATTATAAAGAGTAACCCAAGAATTAAGCCAGGACTTTTTTCTGCTAGTCCCGATGCAAAAAAAAAGGAAAGAAACACAGGCCACAGAAGGTAAAAGAACCTGACATTTACTAACCACTTATTATGTGCCAGGTAATATTTGGACACTTTAACTATATTATCTCACTTATTCCTCATGGGTGTGTGATTGCACCTGTTTTACAGCTGACAAAGGCTAAATTATTTACAAATGATGAGTAGCTGGTAAATGGCAAAACTGAGAGCTGTGCCCAGATCTAACTGCTTCCAAAGATCCTGCTCTTCCATTAGTTCACTATGTTGAGCAAAGATGTGAACACTTCACGAACTAGACATTGACACATACTCAGGACATGGAAACTCCGGTGTGCTCGGTGTCAAAGCCAATTGACTTGTTCCATTGAGCTAAATATCTTCAGTTAATTACATATTGGTAAGAAATTTAAAGGGAACATCCACTGCTTCATTAAAGGTCTACATATTATCACAGAGCTAAGAGTCTAATTTTAGAATCATACTCTCTTCCAAAGAGAAATTACAAGTGAAAGTGAAATTTTAATGGTTCTCTCCTGCAGTGTAAGATGCTATGGGAGAGAAATTATTAGTTGAATCTGTATGAGTTTCAAAGTGTAAATATTCATGACCAAGGGTGTCAAACCACCGCTACTTATAGCAATGTAAAGACTAATATTAAAGAGAATCTTTGGCATTCAACTGCCACAAAATCACTTAAAGTTCTAACCACAGTGTTATCTAGCAAAAGGCAGATAAAACTATTATAGGCAGGTGAGAAAAGGAAAGCCAGAGGCCAATTTGTCCTAGTGATTACAAAACAAATGGGTACAGATGATTAAATACACAAATATTGAGAAATGGAAGTCATCTCTCCTGAGACAAAACTATCTCCTATGTAAAGGGAAATATTGTAGGGTTAACTAGAGTCACCAGTATGGAAAAAAAAAAAAAGATCCTAAGTTAAGCTAGAGATTGGCCTAAATGACTTAAATGACCTCAAGGATTCTTTCAACTCTAAAATCCCAAGATTCTAGGAGTCTATGAAACAATACGTGAAGCAAATAAATCAGAACCAAGCCATGTGTTGTTGTTTCTGAGATTAGCAGCCATATCTGAAGCCAAGGTAGTGCAGGGGTGTGGACGAGAGCAACTGAATTGGGGTGGGAAGCCATCCATCTCTCCAGAAAGGTTTCAGCAAGCAGTGAAGAGAAAAATAAAGATCTCCAAAAACAATGAAATTGGAGAATGTAATAAACAGTAAATATGGAAAAGGCATATCTTGAGTGGTTTCAAGTAGTGGACTAAATGAAATGCACAAGAAATTTTTGGTCCAAGTCATGCTCTCAGTGGGGCAAGAGATAAGTCATCCTTCACTGTCTTGGTTCCTTGATGTTACTTTTTAGGCTGTGATATATTTATCTAAAATCTAGTTTCAAACAATCCAATTCAAACAGACCTTTCAAAGACCTACTTGATTAAACAAGTTTTTAGTGGTAGGGTTCTCGCCTTCAGATGTTGTCGTATACAGACTTCCCCCCTCCTGCCTCTTTGACTGATGACTTTTAACACTTGTTTCTTGCTCTCTTTCCACCTCTTTCTGTCACTGTTCTTGCTGGCTCATCAACCACATGGGTGTTCCTTCCCAAAGGCTGTACTGTCAGTTACTCCACCCACCCACATTCAGTGATCTGTTTCAACTGAAGCCTCTGCCTCTTCCTTCACTGAGCAGAAGGGAGCAATCAGGCAGGCATTCCCTCATTTTTCCACCATGAAAACTTACAAACTTCTCCATCCTTAACACAGTACCCCCACTGATTTTACTGTGGATGAAGTATCTACTTCCATCAAAGTTCAATCCCATAACTTCAATTCTGGATCCCATCCTCTCTTGCTTTATCAAGGGACTCTCTCCCACTTTTCCTGTATCACTTTTTCCCTTTATACTGGGCCCGTATCATTGTCTTGAAAATATACTATATTATTTCTGATCTGTAAAAACAAAGAGACAAGGAATTTTCTAATACCACATCCTGTTCCCGCCACTGCCCTGAATCTCTGCTCCCCTCACAAAACTTCTTGAAGAATTGTGAACTGTTACCTGTCTTTATTCCCTCACAGCACACTCACTCTCAACCCATACCAACTGAGATTTCTTGTGCCCATCACTCTAACACTGCTCCTGATTGGCAATGAATTCTGTGCTGCCAAATCTAATGGCCACTTCTCTGTTCTTATTGCATTGGATTTCTTAGCAGCATTTGACATAATTGAATACTACCTCCACCTATTTTTTTTTTATAGAAACAAAACCTTTTAACATTCAGATCACAATTGAGGAGTGAGCTTTTTTCTTCATAGAAACAGGAATGTTTCATCCATACTAAAATCAAAGGAGGCATTGTGTTAGAGTGCTGTAGAGTGCTGATGGGGGAACAAAAACATGAGTTGCAAAAGATTACATGTAGGATATAATTTTGATTAAGTTCAAGAACAAGTAAAACTAATCATTGTTTAAAGATATATACATTTTAGGAAACTATAAGTATGAGATTTATAAACATACAATCCAGGATGGTTTATAGTAGAGGTAGTGGTTACCTCTGGGGAGGCATAACACGGTAAGAATATATTGGTAATTTTATAGTATTTAAGCTGAATGGTAGGTTCATAAGTGTTCATAGCGTTCATTTAGTTGTTATGCTTTGTAATGAGAAAGTAGCTTAAACTATGATGATCATAATGGCCATGGAATAAATGAATAGATTTTGAATATGTTAGGAGACAGAGTCAATTGCTGATATGGGGAAAGTGGGGGAAAGCAAAATTTAAGGGTTATTTCTCAATTTTTGACTTGAGTAACTAGAAAGGTGGGTCATTTACTGAGATAGAAAAGAGTAAAACAGAAGTTTTGTAAATATTTTGCTTTGGAGAAAAATTAAAAGTTTTTTTTAGGCTGTGTGAGGTTTGGGATGTCTGTTGGCATCTAAGTGAAGATGTAGAATAGGTGATTGAAACACAAATCTGAAGTTCTGGAGTGAGTCCAGGACTGAAACCAAATATTACATCTCTATATCTATCTACCTATCCATTCATCCATCCATCCATCCATCCATCCATCCATCCATCCATCCATCCATCCAGTTTTAGAGCCATGGGACTGAATGAGGTCACCTGGATGAGAAAGAAGGGGGCCTGGTGTAAAGTCCTAGGGATTGAGAAAGATGGCCAGCAAAAGAGACTAAGAATTGGCCACTAAGATAGAATAAAAACCAGGAATGTGAGATTTCACACAATTCAAGAGAATCAAGTACTTCAAGGAAGAAATTAACTCCCTTCACCTACTACAGTGACTTTAGAGGCCATATGTTCCAGATGGAGGAAAGCCATAAGATTCCCTTTGGACTTGGCATTTCTTCTTGGTGGCATGCCCTCCAAAAATCTTTCCCTGATGTTCCAAGATAGACTATAAGCCCTTGAGTCTGAGGATCTGACTGTTTATCATTGTGTCTCAGCATTTGGCATAGTTCCTGATACCCACACATTCCCCACAGACCATCCAGAGAAGCATATTTTTTTCTTTTCATTTGTTTCTGTTTGGAGAGCTTCATGGAAAGTATTTCTTCCTATTGGGATGATCAACATCTTGTCAAATAATTGAGCTTAGACATTTATTTCTTTGAGGGTAGGTGTTGGGCTTAGAGGGGACCAAAAGAAGATAAGAGGCTAAGGACTGGCATGGGATCTCAAACATAACATTTTCTTTTTAATAAAAAATCTTGTATGTAAATCCCTTTAGAAGGGTAAAGAGTCATTCATTCTCATTTCCTCAAGCCTTGGGCAAAAAGACACAAGTATGATACTTTCAAGTTTAGCTAGTTTAGGAGTCAGCAAACAACGGCCCATGGGCCAAATCTGGCCCATTCCCTGTTTTTGTACAGCCTGTGAACTAATAATAATGACTTTTACATTTTTAAATTGTAGAAAACAAATCAAAAGAAGAATCATTTTTAATTATGTGGAAATTACATAAAATTCAAATTTCAGCATCCATAAATCAAATTTCATCGGAACACAGCTTTGTCTAAGTACGTATGTAGTGTCGATAGCTGCTTGCACAATATAATAGTAAATTTTAGTAGTTGTGACAGAAATCATGTGGTCAGTAAAGCCGAAAATATTCACTATCTGGACCTTTACAGAAAATGTTTGCTGACCCTTAAGTTAGACTGTTATGAAATGCTTGCTAACCAAGGTGGTAAAAATAACCTCTAGTATTTAATTGTTCACATCTAACCAATTTTCACAATATTTTAACATTACAAATGAATGAAGGAATTACCTAGCTTGTCTCAACATGAGGCAGAGTAGCTGCAGCTGTAACCCTGCATTTTCTCCCTCTTGGGGATCGCTCACTAATCACCTATGTCATCACCATGATAAGAGAGTTCCTCCTCTACTGCTATGGCACAAGTATGAGCCATATTTACTGCTATGTAATGCTTTCCTTATTAAGTGTCCATGATAGAGTTTAGCAGGACCAAAACATGTAAATAAGACTTTAGAAATGGTGAATGAATAGACAGAAACATCTAATTTAATTGATAATACAGTTCGAAGGAATGGCTCATTCATCTTTATTTTGGAGTCTCCTCCTGGGTGTTCTGAGTGTTAAGGGGTCACCTTTCCCCAACACCTGGGCATATTCTCAGGTATGTCTGGATGCCATGCAGTCCAAAATCAAGAGTGCTTTTCCACTAGAAGCAAAATATAGTTGCTCACTTACCAGTATTGGGCCTGCCTTTGATGGATACTGATTGTGGGACTGTCCTCCTAAACATGGAAAGTGGCTTCTTCCCTCCTCCCCGTTACTGAGTGGTCATTTAAAATGTGTTTTTCACAGGGGACCATGACTGGAATTAAATTTAATGATACAGGAAAGACTCATTATGGAATAAATAATGGCCTCATTCCCGAATGTCATGATATAAATAACTGTGCCCAATCTACGAGAAGAGCATATTGCTCTCAGTTTTGGTAGCAAAGGATCATTCACAGTTTTAGAGACTAATTAAAAAAAAAAAACGCTTACTAGTAATTTTTTTTAAATGCCAAGTTACATATAAGTACACACGTAAGGGGTTAAAAGGAAGAAGTGCTAAAAAAAATGTCACACCTTTTAGGTTTACATCAAGTGGTGTTTCATAAAGAAACTGATGACAGAAATAGTGGTAAATGTGAAACCATGCAGAGTAAGAGAAGAGATCCTGTAACAACCCACAGAAAGATCAAACACCCAAAAGGGAGATTCAGGCATTGAAGGGAAGCCAACAGAACTTGGTTACTGTGGTATATCTCAGAGTATGGGTTTCTCTCTTTATGAATGCCTGCAATTACTCTGAACAACCCAGCTCCCTTGGTTCAATTCACAACCATCCATGAGTTCATAACTGTAACAAGTTGCTGCACTCATTGTTATGATGGTGGTTTATTTTATAGGATATGAGAAAGTTACTGTCTTATCTTCAAGGGTTTTTAATTCAACAGATAAACACTTAAAATCTTTTCACACATCTCTAAACAGGTCATTATCCAATGTAAGAATGACAAGAATTCACAAGCCTAGAGTTTTCCTTGTTTATAATTCAGCCTAAAGTGATATAACTTTTAAATATTTTTTAGCCTATTTACTACTTTGGACTTGGACACAAAATATGGCCCATTTTCAAGAATTTTATCTGCACTATGTATAAACAAAATCGAATCCATGAAATATTTTGAAAAACTACATTACATTGACTGTAATAAAAGGATAATAAGAGTAAGTTCTGGATTATAAAAATGACAAGCATTTAAGCAGTGAGCACGTGGCTCAACAGTAATTTAAGAGACTTTTTAAATCATAAAATGAGTGGAAATAAATTCTAATTTGTTGGATGAATTCATTTTTAAACATTTTTTTAAATAGAGAGATGCAATTCATACAAGGAGAAAGAAAAATATACAATTATTCTACAATTTATATATTAATAATTATGTTTTATTAATAGGTTCTTTAGGTCCTTGAATGTCACTGAGGTATCACTGATAATGTCATCAGTTACCAAAAGCCATTAATACCTCACAGAAAATGAATGTAACTTAATCATAAGGCTAGTTTATAGGTACACACACATTCATGGGTTTCACAAATAAGTTAATATTACAAAGTCTCCAGATAATAAAGCAATGGATTATATGCTACCAATATTTTTTCCTCTGAGCCTAATTTGCACAAATTCCAGGGGTGACTGGTTAGCTCAGTGAGAGCATGGTGCTGGTAACACCAAAGTTGCTGGTTCAAGCCTGCATGGGCCGCATGAGCTGTGCCCTCCTTAAAAAAGAGTCCACATGTCATTGTAGCATGAAAGCAATGTGTAACCAATGACCATGGCTGCTCCCCAATAAAAAAAAAAGGTTCCATACTATATTACTAATTGAGAGCTTTTGAAAACTACTATTCAGATGGCTATTTTTTGTGTCTCCAAAGATTTGTTAATATTGGCATACAGTTCATATAAGCATTTTTGCTTCAATAAAATATTTGATTTTTCAATAAAATCATCTCCCCTATAATTACCAAAAAGAAAAGTCTGTAAGTCTAAAAAATACGTTTGATATATTTTTCATAGCTATGGGCAATCTGGTCACAGTGAGTATCAAAGGTGGGAAGAAGTGCAATGCTGCAATATTTGGAGCACAAAGATGGCTGGATGTTAAATTTTACTTTAAAATGTTATACCTCCAGAGTCTTCCTTCTTTCAAGTTTTTAGTATGGCTTATAAAGCCAGATTAATTTTCATAGAATCCGAAAGGTAAAGGGCACCAAGGTTTAATTATAAAATAAAATCAATTACTGGCTTAGCTTTGTGGTATAAGAGAGCACTACCGAGATAGTAAGTGAAAACCAAACGTTACTGAGGCACAAGCTTGTAACCAAGATGCCAACTCTGTGGCAAACAGGAGTAAGATTTACCTAATGCTAAAAATGTCCTCCAATATAAACATATCTCCCTGGGCAATTTCAGGCCTTAAGTTCATGTCAAAATTAACTTGTCAATCATTGCAATCATACTTTTTCATTCAGTGCCAGTATTTTAGAGATTCTACTCCAAGGAAATCATTACATCTTTTTCTTTCCCTCCTTTCTTGCCCCCCATCTTCTTTTCTTTTTTTTTTTGACACATACCTTCTTCAGGTGTTTGTATTCTCAATGCTTCACTCCAGTCACTCCAAATACCTTTATAAAGATGTAGCTTAGAGGAAACCTGAAATTCATATTCCGTAAATGGTTTCAAATCCAGCAAATCATGTCTTCCTTTGGCATTTGTAGTATTAACCTTGAACCAGACAAGATTTTGAAAAGTGCTTATTAATACTAAATTAATTTAAGCAAGTTTAACATAAAGGTAAAATACTAGACCAGATAACTCTTTTTACTTGTTCAGATCTGCCATTCAATGAGAAGAAATATTAATGACTGGGTTATTGAGTACACATAATGTTAATCTGAAATAACAGCTTCTCAAAAAAAACCAAAAATATTCCTGAGATTTAGAACCTATCTAATATGAGTTCCAAGAGGGATCTGGAAACCAGCTGAAAAGGAGTAAAGGTTGAAAACTACTAATTTTCAAAAAGGCCTTGGAGATGTTTCTACAGTAGAGATTATTTTTAATTTGGTCACAATTAGATTGTGATGCATATTTTAACACAGATATAGAACTGGGTTCAAACAAAAAACTTTAATTATATAAGAAATATTTCATTACTATACCTCTCTTGAGCATCAGCTATATGTGAAATGCATCCATTGTCATTATAAGCCATTATATTTTACAAAAGTACTGAAAGAGATTATAATCCTAAAACTTTTATTGTAAAAAAAAATTAATGCCTAATAGTATATCAAAGTGTGGGGCTTTATCTTTGGAATACTAAATTCCATGTAATCCTCTATGGACAGTCCCTATATTTCTCTTTCTAATATGTTAAAAAAAATATACTAAAAAGTAATAATGGGGTAGGGGGTCACTCAAAATAAATTATAGGAAGTTAATACTGGTTTATGGAAGCTTGTGACTTAAAAATTTCAAAATCAGTGATCAGAATTCAAGATTATTATTATTATTTTTTTTAAGCTGAGCCATCCTGCTACCTGTTGGCAGCTCAGCGGCTGCTCAGCTCGGGCTGGACTCGAACCGCTGTTGCTCAGAGCTCAAACTCTTGAGTGAGCTCTTAACCAACTGAGCCACTCGGCCGGCCCTCAAGATATTTCTTAAATAAACAGAGGTATGTATCAATTTCCAGTATATCTCCAGTATATACTTTTGGGTTAAATATTCTTAAACTCTACATTTGGCTGGTATGAAAAGACAGAGATCTGCGCAGTAATATTAAAAACCTTCCTTGTTGACCCCCTTCACTCTAAAGACAATTACCATATTCCAGGATCTGCTGTTACTGGGGCGGTATCTGAGTCGATTAAGTAGCACCAGATTCTCATCTGTCCACTGAAGAGTACATCTGCTCACAGAAGCATTCACAAATTTGATTCTGATGTCCGACGGAGGAGGAGGCCTCACTGGTAACCAGGACAAACATAAAAGCATTGACATGAGCTATAAAGAGTTGAACAAAACTCATTTCTAAGATGAGTTAAAACCATCAACTTTGGTGAAATAAACAAGAGGTGAGTCCCTGGCTTTTAGAAATAATAAGTTCGATCGCTTCTGAGTCATTAAAATAATTCCCCTTAATCTACCCTCATTTTTACCAAATAAACTACCACAGACATTAGCGATCATGTCAATTCCATTTAATCCAATGATTTAAATAAAAACAATGTGCCAAACCCAAGAGTTCCCATGGCTGAGAAGGCAGAGGTGGCTAGTGGTGATTGCCTCAAAAGAAGAAATATTGGTAGAAATAGTTACAGGAAAGGGGCATAGGACCAGGAGGAGAGAAGGAAAGAGTAAGAGGAAAAGAAGGAGGCTTAGAGATGAATAGTCTCCGGAAAGGGATGAAAGGAAGGATGGGGAGAAATGCCATAGGACAATGCATAGTAAATGCCTATGTTCAGACTTATAGTTAACAATATGTATGAAAAGAGGTGCTGTGGGAAGAGAGAGGAGAAACACATAGAATGAGGCTGGAACTTCAAGCAGGCCAGAAACCCAGTCTTACCTGGGATGGGCAGAATTTGGGAATGCCTGAGACTGGCCTTTGATTCAACTAGGCCAATTATATTTGCTCAGAAATGAGCTGGAACTGGCTCACTGCAGCAACCAAGCTGATGAGAGGGGTGGAGGTAAATATTCTCAGAGCAAGATGCATTTGAATCCTGATATATTTTATTTATAGTTTGCACCAGCTGCTCTAGCCCAGAACATGTAGCCTAACTCAGAACAGTGGAGTAGCCATGGGGGCAAAAAGACACCTCTGTCAAGAAGGGTCTACATTGAGTTTCTTGAATAACCTCACAGGACCTCCTCCTTAGTCAGATGGTATCACTGGCAGCTGGTGCCTTCATGGGATTTGAAGCCAGGGGCTCTTATTTCTCCAATAGAGAGAATAATGTTGAATAGCCCATTTTACACAGCCACGTCTATATAGCTCTAGGATCATGCATCCTTTTACTTGTATCAAAGTAACTTTGGTCCTTTGTCTACGCCTATTGGCCACTTTCCATCAACCACTGTCCCTTTTGAAACAATCACGTATAGAACATTTAAGTGATTTTCAAAATAATGTTCATGTGCCAAAGTATGATGCCTATAAAAAGTGAAATGAAACATACCTATGTCCATGAATGTGAATGTAGATGGAAATGAAGAAGCACTTCCAAGGTTATTGATAGCGGTAACCTTGGCTACATAACTGGATTCAAGTGATTCAGGGGTTAGGGTGATTCCAAGGTCCAAATGGTCACAGTACTGATCATTACATTGCTTCTGCCAAGTTAAATTGTTTGATCCATTTAACCTGTAAATAAAAGAATTGTGTTTAGCAGGACATTCTGTGTGCTATTTTCTTCTTTTAGTACAAAAGAACAAAATGTTCCAATATTTAAAGTTCTAGACATTTTTTTTAAGGTCAGTCTTATGAAGAGGGGATACACTATGGGAACATTTGTATTCTATGGTCATAAACGGGACCATATTTCCCCTCTCCTTTTTTTTGGTAGGACTGAGATTTGTTTGACATTCATATAGATGAGTGACCATACCTATATTCCCCCAATTCCCAAAACCCCAGTGACATCTGGGCTCCTCAGGGCAGATGCAATCATTCTCCAAAGGATCCATGGCCACCTTGGCCTTGACTGCACAGAAGTGCTAGTTCCTAGTATAGACTGGAACCCTGGGCCCCACCCACTTTTTTCCCCCATCTCTTGCTCACTTGGGCACAGTGTACCCAGCTGGATCTTTGGATGGGATTATGGAATCAACTCCAAGGAACAGACTATCTCAGATGCTCTCATTTTGGACTCTCAGGTCAGGCAAAGGTGCTTTCAAAAGAAACTCCTCCAAGGCTAATGGAAAGCTACTACAAGGAACAGTCTATTTATATATATCATGACCCCATGAGTCTGCAACTGTAAAAGAGGAAAGGGATATAATGCAGCCAGTCTAACTCTACTAGAGCAGGGAACAATGTCCGTAACATGGGCCTTCGATGCGCTGAAGAGATCTCTGAGTTAAACATCAGACCTAAGGCTTTCGTTCTCACACTTTAGATAAATGAGCCTGTTTTTGTTTGTTTGTTTGTTTTAAGATTTTATTGGGGAATTGGGGGAGGGGAACAGTGTTGGGGAATTGGGGAAGGGGACCAGTCAAGTTGTTTTTCTTCAGTCTTCATTGTGGAGGGCGCCAGTCGCCATCTGGCTTCCGGTCGGCAGGCAGCTTGTGGCCTCTAAGCTCAAGGTGCTGTGTTCAGTCTTAGTTGTGGGTGGGCGTAGCCACCATCCCATGCAGGAGCCGAACCCAGCAGCCTTGTTGTTAAGAGCGCACACCCTATCCACTGAGTCATCCAGACAGCAGCTCAGCTCAAGGTGCCAGGTTCAGTCTTAGTTGCAGGTGGGCATAGCCTACCATCAAATAGGCAATCTTGTTGATATACCAGCTGAGCCATCCTGCCACCTGTTGGCAGCTCAGCGACAGCTCAGCTCGGGCGCAGCGTCACTGGCCCATGTGGAAATCGAACCAGTGGCCCTGTTGCTCAGAGCTTGTGCTCTTAAGCCAACTCTTAACCAACTGAGTCACTCAGCCGTCCCTGAATGAGCCTGTTTTAATTGATGAACACTAGGTTTTTTGTTTTTGTTTTTTTAAAGTATGCAATTATCCAGAGGTGTTTATTGCTTCTTTTCTTTGGTAAAACTAGAAGTTGTAGAGATTTCTAAATGTCACCTAAGACCCACAGAAAAGCTGCAGAAACTGCCTCTCACTCACTGTAAAATATATGCAGTATATAGGTGGGTGTCTCGTCCTCTGTCCCAGGTGCAGGCCACAGTCCCACGTTCTCCCTTCTGTATACAAGACAAGTTTTGAGGCTGTTCTGGAACAACTTTAAAAATAAAGAGCAAAATCATATATTTTAAATAGCACACAGGTGATATTTCAATCACATTGTTATTATTTCTCAACAAGATAACACTTCCTCTATGTCTCCCATATCTAGACAAGCTGAGAGCTAATTTAGATTCTATCAAATTCAAATTTGCCTCTGAGGTGAGAAATTCTTTTACTAACAATAGTAATAATAGTGAACATGAATTGAATACTTACTATATACCAAGTCCTATGCTAAGTGTTTTATGTGCATTTTTTTCTCAATTAGACATCATAGCAGCTACATCCAGTACATACTATTATTATCCTCACTTTATTGAAGAGAGCACTAAAACTTAGAGGTTAAGCATCTTGCCCAAGATTACAAAACTACAAAGTGGCAGAATCTGGGCTCCAGCCAAGAGGTGGCCGACTTGAGAATAAGCCTTCACCACCATATTCTACTATTCTCCCTGACAGGTAAAAATCTAGGGCTGGGTCCATTACCCTGGTGATGATAAATGTACCTTTTCAGAAAGAAGCCCACTCAAATATTAGTAACCTTTAAAAATTTGGAGCTCTTTTTCTCGATTGACCTGAAATTTGCTGCCAAGATATTTCTACCCACTGGCCCTAGTCATAGCCTTCTGGGCTGTACCACCTAAATCTAATTTCTGCACAACACTTGGAGTACTTTATGAACATTTATAAATTAATTCTTTATGTACATAGATACTGAGTACCTTCCATGGGCTAGGCACAGTGCTAGCTGTGGAAATACAAAGGTATACAGGCAGACATAGCCCTTTCTAAACTAAGGTATGTATTTTTAAATGAAGACATTTTATAGTCAAAGACAGAACCCACAGCTAGGAGTTTCTCAGATGTAACAGTCATCTTATTCTACCCTCATCCTGAGACCCACATGTAGACGTTTCCTTCTTGGGTGAGAAAAACAAGTATCCACTAAAGCCCTAGATATTGTCTGCACTGAAACAAGCTGTAATTAATGGTATAAATGTTTTTTGTCTTTGGCACACACCGTATACTGGGCACTGTGCCTTGGCCAAGTTGACTTCTCAGACCTTCATTTTCTTTATCTATAAAATGGGTATGACAAAGTGTAGCTCATATAGTTTTAATAGAATAATAAACTTTTCTTAGAATAGACTTTTCCTCTTTTCCTTCTCTCTCTCTCTCTGGGTATACACACACACACACACACACACACACACACACACATACAGGGGGTGCCAAAATGTATATACATGACTTGTATTCATCTTTTGTTATCGGTATATATTGAGTATTACAATTTTAATACAGCTTTTTCCCTTCTTAAAATGTGTACACATTTTTTTGGCATCCTCTGTATATGTTTATAGATACACTTTATACATCAATATACACTACTTATGACTGAGCTACTTAAAATACTATGTTAACTTTTCATTTTATATACAACTTTTTGTTTATCTTGGAGTTAGTAATTAATTCTCTTGTTTTTCCATTTGTTTAGTTTTGTTGTTGTTGTTATTAATATAGTTCCAAGCTCTCAAGCCAACTATTTGAATGGTTGTTCAACATATTCAGATGCATTGAAAATTCTATCAATTTCATCTTCTTGAAGACCTCTTTCTTGGAGCCTTGTGAACTTTCCAATACAATGGGTCTGCCTCCACACCTGGTACAAAGCTGTCATTCTGGGATTGGCAATCTTCAGTGTCCCAAAAATGCCTTCTCCTTTTTCCTGTGTCGGAGCTCCTGTTTCTTAGATCCAATGCTTTCTTCTTTCTTGATTTAATTATATATTTTGGTGGAGTATATCCTCCAGTAGTTAACTGGGAAAGGGTGCAGTAGAGAAAGTGTTTTGAGCTTGGCTAAAATGTCTTTATTCTACCCTCACACTTGACTGATACTTTGGCTGAGTATAGAATTCTAGGTTGAAAAGCATTTTCATTCAGGATTTTGAAGACCATGCTCTTTTGTCTTCTACATTCTAGGCTGCTGTTGAGAAACCCAAAATCATTCTGATTCTTGAACCATTATAATGGTCTATTTATTCTCTTTGGAAATTGTAGACTCTTCTCTTTGTCACCACTATTCTGAATTTTCACAGAGATGTGCTTAATGAGGGTCCATTTTCTTTTATTGTTTTCGATTCTCAAGGAGTTCATACATTCTGGAAACTTTTGTCTTTCAGTTTGGGAAACATTCTTGATTTATTGCTCTGAGATTCTCTCTGTTTTTTTCTTTCTAAAAATCCCTATTTTCCATAGGTTGGACTTCCCTCTAATTTTATATTTTATCCTCTATATTTAAAAACTTTTGGTGTCTTTGCTCTAGTATGAGGAAAAAACCTCCTCAGTTTATATTTCTACCCTCCTATTGAGTTTTTCATTTCTGCTTATTTTTTTTGGGGGGGGGAGAGCATATTTCCTATTCTCTGCATATTTCCCTCTTTTATAGCATTCTATTTTTGTTCTGTATGCAATATTTTCTGTTAATTCTCTAAGGGTATCAAGGATAGTTTTTTGTTTTTTAACATTTCTTCTCCATGCATATACTCTATTTCTTCCAGTATCCTTATATGCTTTGTTCCACATGTTTGTTTTGGTTTCTGTCTTTCATGTTAGACATTTTCCTCAGATCCTTGTATTTTTACTCATATATGTGAGTGAGACACTAAATTAGAATTGTAGCTCTACATGTGTGTCAGTTGAGTGGCATTTGCTGACTCTGGGCATCCCTCCAGGGTGATCTGGTTAGGTTTTCTGGGGGAACTGCTGTTGTCGATAATTTTAGCTATTTCCTCTTGGCCTGGTCAGATTGTCTTGAAAAGAATTTTCAAATCTGCATGTAGCAGGGTACAGGCCTGAAGGGAGCTGTATGTAAACATTCCTTTAGTTCCTCTGTGTTTTTTTTTTGTATGGTACTAACAATCTCAACCAAACTGGCTGAAACTAGTTCAGTGTCCCTCTGATACTCCAGTCTTATGCCAGTGTAGTGGAGCAGGGATTGTCTGGCTACATGGAATTGGGAAGGGGATCTAAGAATCTGTTTTTAAAATAGATTTTTAATCAACTTTCTCATTTGTAGCCCCACTTTTACTCTCATTCCCAGAAGTACATGGTATCATCTATTTCTGAGTCTTTCTAGGATAGAAGCTTCTGCATGAAATCAGGTTGCATCTTGACTTCTCACTGCCAGCAGTAGGCTAAGCCAGTTATCACCAGTCCACCTGCTTTCTAGCTTCCAAAATGTTTTGATATATCTCTCCTCCCATTATTTTTGTCCTTTAGGGTTTGTAACTCTAGAAAACTTTCCTTATTGCATCTTGGGTTTATTTCAGGGGGAATGAAAGCAAACACATGTGTTGAAACCACCATCTTTACCCTAACCATGCATAGAGTCTTCTGACTGCCAAATGAGATATAAAGTACCTGATACTTTTACATATGACAAAATTAGTCCTCATCTTCACCTTTTCTCCTAAAAGTTTGCAGAGACTCTCATTTCAAAGACCCCAGCTTTAACCCACAAATCATCTTTCTCAATGTGAGTTCCATGGACCATGAAATCAAAGTGTCTACTTCAGCCCAGGACTTGGTTTTGGCAGAGAACTGTCTGTCCCAGGGGAAAACAGACCTAATTCTCCTCAATACAAATGTATAATAGCTTATGCCAAGGAAAGGACAGAAATCAAAACCTCTGAAAGTTAAAATAGTTTACAATATAATAAATCATTGAATATTATTGTTGTTTTTAGAAACCCTTCTTATTATGGGAAATAAAGTTTTAGAAAAATGGCTTTCAAAAATAATCAACAACCAAACATATATTGAAAACAACCGAGTAGCAATTCATTGTTTCATTTGTTGCCTTGATTATCAAAATAGGCAATCCTATGTGGATCAATCCTACAAGGTTAAGCTAGAGCACTGATTGCTTAGTTTCTACAGTCTGGATGAGCTCTGGGCAGCAGAGTAGCACAAGCCCAGGAAGGGTCAGGGAAGAAAAGGCTGAAAGGCTATTTCCCCATTCCCAGTTCAGAAGAACCAGGCAGCTTTGTGACAGGCCCTCTCAGGATATGCAATGCCACTATGGATTACTGCTTATCACAAAAAAAGAAAATGGGCTGCTTAATCTTTCACTATATAGTATTAAGCTTACTACCTTGGGTGAAACCAACATTCATTGTGCTTTTTCTTGGAATGACTAGCCATACTCAGAAAAAGGTGTTGCTTCCAGTCTGTCCTTGACCTCAAAGGTGCTATACTTGCTCAGACAGCAGCCACTTGATGGTGTGGTTAAGACCTGAGCACACTGCACAAGCAACATGCTGGTAGCACCACCCAACTGAGCTGCTCCAGATCCTCTTCACCATCTCCCTAGATCTTCTGATTGCTGCAAATTGTCACAAATGCATCTGCATACTCTGGACAGAAAAGTGAAAAATAAAAAGGAGTTGCAGCACTTGAATGTATCTGAGCAACAATAGGAATTGGGACAGAATGGCTAAGGACATCTGCAAGAATACTGACTCCCAAAGATATTGCTAGCCTGCTAAAAAAGAAAACAACAGCAGCACCATGGAACTGACATTACAGGGCTGGGAATGGCTAATACAAATATGCAACGTTGCTTTGGTAAAATGACGAATTACTCGGGTGAAATATTCAAGTGTTCTGAGGATGAGGGAGGTGAGGACCATTGGTGTTTTTTAGAAAACTTCTCATTTTGTCTATAACCAACGCTTCCACTTTTTAAAGGGAAGCGTGCTCAGCCCCCTGGCATGCTGCACACATGCAGCAAAGAGTAAAACTGGACAGAAGTGCAACCCTAGTGCTCATCCCCTAAGTGCCTCCTACGTGCCTGGTACTAGATTAAGCACTTTGTATACAAGGTATCATCTAATCGTTGTAAGCATCTTATGAGGTAGGTGTCAGTATCTTCATAATGTAGATGAAGAAACTGAGGCTCAGAGTATTGACATTGTCTAAGGGTACACTGCTAGTGGCAGGGTTGGAATTCAAAGCCCATGCTCGTTTTATGACACCACAGACTGTCAGAGCTGGGAGTAAGTGACCCATAAGTGGTGGGAACAGGAGACCCTGAGCTGGAAGAGGACCTAGTTTATGTCTTCTTACCCCCTAATGATTTGCTTGGCCATTGCTCAGTGTTCTGCTCAATGCTTCTGGTGACACTCCAGGAAGATTGCCTGCTCACCAGCCATATCCTTATAAGTCACAGAGAAGAGGTTTCCATCTTTCCTGAAATGAGCCTCATTGAGCTCTATATCACTGTCTTTATGACTGGGACCCTGTCCTTGCATCTTGGGCAGCCTGCTGTAGCACTTCCTCCTACTGTCCTCATGCCTCTCACCAGTCACTCCGGAGCTTTCCTGGAACCACAGAGGCACAGAGGGCCACGAGATCTCTCAGGGCCCATGCATGCTCACTGGCTTGTCTGGCTGGGCCTTTCAGGCTGCAGGCTGCACGCTGCAAGCTGCACGCAGGTGTTCTGCTGGCTCGCCCTGTGCATTGTGACTCATGCTGCAGATGCCAACTCTCACATCTTAGTTCTTATCCCCAGCAGCTGCCTGGAGGAACCGGCAGTGTCTCTAGAGGTATGGGGGAGCTGATGCCCTGTGGGTGAACTCTGACCCAGGATAGACAGCTCAGTAACTTAACCACCTCGTCTTTGCTTTGGTACTTTTCTGGCTCACTCCCTCACCCTTCTTTCCCTGCGATTGTACAACTCCCTTTCCTTCATGAAGTTTTGCTTGCATGTCAGTTTTGCTTCAGGGGGTTTTCTGGAAAACATAATAAGTATAACGACAGTTTCCTTTATAACCTCTGCTAAGTATGAAAACCAATGGTCAGGAGTAAGTGTGGATGGAAGAACTATTTTTTGGGCATTACGTTAGAGAGGGGGAAAGTGCTCAGCCCTGGGTACTCAGCCTGGGCTGCATAGGGCAAAAGAGACATCTCTTTCTTCATTTTAGGTTATTGCTTTGAACAAATTGTCATAAGTCAAGAATGAAGACTCAGCTGCAGAGATTCATTTTCCTGCATTGGACTTCAAGGACAACAGGTAAATGGTCTTAATACAACAAAAAGGGAAAGGAGGAAGGAGGGAGGGGGAGAGGGGAAGAAAGTGGGGGGGGGAGAGAAAAAGAGAATGAGAACAGAGGCTTACCAAATAAGACCTCAATTGACTTGATCTCTAGACTTCTCACATTGAGGTGCTCATGGTGCTCTCAAGATAAAAATTTATCTATGTGGTAGGAGAAGAAAGAACACTGTCCTATATTTGGACTTCTGCTTAACACATGACAAATACCAAAAAGATCATCAACTTTTAGGAATTCGGAATGGAATGCTCACCACCAACTGAGACCTCTGCCCCACATATTCGAATCTTCTCAATATTGCTACAGGCCAGTTTGCAGACAAACAGTGTTGTACCCAGAGGAAGACCTGAGTCTTGAAAACTGAGGGTGTGACCCTGCTGTGACTTGATTGTTTCGCTGAACTTGTAGAGGATCAACTTGTCATTACGGGAATACCAAGAACAGCCTTGTTTGGGCTTTAAAGAGCATGAAATGTTGACAGCTGATCCAAGTGAAATTACATGGGAAGGCTTCACAGTCACATCTCCTCTCCTGCACACATCTGCAGTAAGACACAAATGCAATACTCGGTCAGCACATAAGAAACCCATTTCAAAACGGAGGGTTTGTGTAATTCCCAAAAGCAGGGGAAAATTACCCCCCTTCAAATCATGCAAAGATAAATAACCTCCGTTGCTCTGGCTGTACTGATGATGCACAATGAGAACAGAAGGCCAACATATTAAAGTCTAACTGTATTTGAATTGAAATATGCATCCTTTTCAAAACAGTAATACTATAACCAAAACTATAAATAGGAAAGTGGTGAGAAAATCGGGTTGGAAGAACATTCAAGAACAGTTCCAGGAAAAGCCAATCTCTTTATATGTAAATTATTCACCAGACTACTAAAAAGTACTTCCCAGAATAAATCACATTTGTTTCCATCCCCATTTATGATTTATAATGCTTACTTCAATACTCATACCGGAAGAAAAGAAAAGAAACAATTTTAAAAAGCTGTTACAAACAGCTTTAAGAATAATTCCCTTTTTGCTATATTAGTGGTATAAAGTATGTATAATCTATAACATTATTTTATAACAGAAAATACTCAGGGGCTCTGGTGTGTTTGTATTTGGCAACAAAAATGGAAATTAGGTCTCACCGTGCCATATTTTGGTATCCCTTCAAGATGTAAGATCCTGGACTGGATGAACCATTATCCAATACAGCCAATATGAAATTACATAAATGTATTCTTTTTAAAAGAGTTCTCCATATTATCTACTATATGCCAGTTACCACATTTAACTCTAATTTAAAAGAGAGGCCATTCTTACTCTCCATAAGTTTTTATATAAATAAATATTACAATTATTCAGAATTAACAGTTTTTGGTGGTACTTAGTAATTGCCAATAAAAGAACCTCAGGGTTATAGATTCACCCTGAATTTTTAGATCTGATTAACACCTCCATTGAAAGTCTTTTTTGGGTAATTGTAAGATTGCTTGGATCAACTACCATAAATAGGGATTGATAAAAAAAAGTTATTTAAATCTAATAAAGGAAGTGCTGAAAACTCATTTAACGTAAGTTCTCACTTCTATTTTCAGAACGAAAACTAAGTCTCTCTTATCTTACTTATATGTTTGTTTTCTGCTTCTTTGATCTTTGATTCTAATAAGCCAGAAAGTCCAAAATAATCTCCCAATAGAAAAAGTAAAGAAAATGCAAGCCGTTTTTTTTTAGCATAGCTGAATTCACCCATAAATACCCTCTATTAAATACACTATAATGTAAACCATTAATTCATGATGCTGAGCTTGGTTACCTAGTCACTTTCTTAAGAGGAAATGATATGATTGGACTCTTACATGAATCATTAGTATAAATTAAATAAAATACTTACTAGTTACATACCTAGAACCAGACTTATCTGCTTACATGACAGGAGGTTGACTACAAAAGACCAACTATCAGAACATTTACCACAAATGCATATTTCATTTGTAACTGAAAATTTAAACCACAAAGCCTTCCACAGATTAGATTAAAGAAATAGCTTACCTATTTTTGCTTTAACTAACAGTGACATGATGATAAAAATAAGTGCCAAATAGCACACTCTCACTGTATGCGCCATGAACTGTCACCTCTGGAACACAGCTCTATGTTTTTCCTTGTAAAAGAAGACAGATTTATTCATGTTAAATATACTCAGAAAATACCAGAACTAACATCATTCAGAAAGGCTTAGAATGCCCCCTTAATTTTCTCTATATTGTTAAGATTTTTTTTAAAATAATGAACTATACCTTTAAAACTAGTAAATTGAGTAAATCTACCAAAGTTTCTTAATCCAGTCATCTACCGATGGGCATTTTGGGATGGAGATAGTCTCAGAGACACAGAGGAAGAACTGAGGGTTGTTAGTTGGGAGGGGGTGGGGATGAAGGAGAGGGGAAGGGATGAGACAATACAAATTGGTAATTGCAATATGGCCTCAGGGATAGAAAAAGATAGTCCGAGGAATACAATCAATAACGTTGTAAGCATTTCTTAGGGGGCCAGATGGACCAATGCCCTTTAGGGGAGTCCACTTCATAGTTGATGTAGAGGCCTGACCACCGCATTGTATTTCTGAAACTGATGTTGAATAATACTGTATGTCAACTATAATTATATATACATATAACCTCGGGACACGGAGTAGAGTGCGGGAACGGATTCAATGGAATTGTAATAGATAAGCATGATATCGGGGGTGGAGGGCAGTGGATGGGGGGAGGGGGGTTGTTACTTTGTGAGGGTGAAAAGGGTAACTATTGCATTGTTCTGTACACCTGAAACTAACAATAAAAAAAACAAAAAACAAAAAAAAACTAGTAAATTGAAAATCTTAGTCACCTCTAATCCCCATGTCACTTAATCTTCTTGGGGTCAGCAAAAGGTGGGAGAAGAGACATGGCCTTTGGGTTTAAATACTTTGAGGCTATTGGCAAGTTATTCATTCTTCTGAGCCTCAGTCCTACACTATTTTTTTTTCTTCCAAACAGGATGAATCATCATAGTCAAGCATAGCAGTGTGAACCCCCAAGACTAATGAGAATTTCTGATCTAGTCATGTGCTTCTGGAAGTAAAAGATTAAAAAGTGGCTCATAACACTCCCTGGAACTTAGTAAAAGATTGATCTCTTTGGCAGGAAAAGAGGAATTCCAAAGGTTCTTACGGGATTGTTTGGGTTTTCTATGGAAGTTCAATTTTACTTGTGTGTTTGCTTGCTTATTTATTATTTACTATTTTACTAAGTATTTTCATTTTGAATGGTTTGGAAAATACAAGCTGGTGATTTCTGATTGTTTCCAAATATAAGACTAAGGAATGGCTCTACTAGTCATTAGCAAATTCTCTAAATCCTATTAAAGGGCTAAAAATTCATAAAATAGGCTGGGAAGTTCTGTGATGTCAGGCCACTGGGAACCAGCTAATACAAATGTTCACTTCTTATTCCCATACCTAGAAATGTGCCAGAACATAGTGGAAAGGCTCAGAAAAATTCACTTATTCATTCAACAGTGATGGGTACCTTTCATGTGCCACACACAATGTTGAGTGATAGAGACATAACAGTCTTGCCTTAGTGGGCTCCTAAGAAAGTGTCCACTAGCTCCTTTGACTCCTCTAATGCTAGCCTCATCATCTCTCGGGGTAGCCCCAAATAATATTAGCATCTTTTCAATACGCTATTCCTTCTCCTCCTGATGTCTAACTCTTGGAGGATATCAGCTCACTCAAGACATTATTTTTTTCTCTGTTTCTACTCTCTACCGGGGGGATCTCATCTTCGCCTGGTGCTAGATATCATCGATATGCTGAAGACTCTCAGATGTATGTCTTGCACTCAGACATCTCTCTGAGCTCCAGTCTCACATGTCTGTCTCCTTGGCATCACTTCTTGGACCCCTAACAGACTACTCAACATTAACACGTGCGGTTCGAATTTTTGGTCTCTTTACTCTAAACTGGTTCTTCCCCCAGCCTTTTTAATAATCTCAGTGAATAACATCTTTATCCCTTAACTTGCTCAAAAACCTAGAAGTCACCCATGATTCCTCTCTCATCCCCTAAAACCAAACCATCACAAAGACCCTTCAATTTTACCTCCAAAATACATCACAGATCAATCCACTTCTCTCCTTTTCCTGCGTCCTCACCCTTGTCCAAACTACTATCATCTCTCCCCTAGATGACTAAAGTAGCCCCTTAATGTGTCTCTCCAATCCATCTTGGCCCCTTTCTAAATCATTTCCACATAGCTGACTACCTTTTAAAAACATAAATCATATTACCACTTCATATTAAAAACATATTACCACTTCATACTACCACCACTATTTAAAACACTTCAACAGATCCCCATTGCTAGAGTTAGATCCAAAGTCCTTACCACACATGCTCTCTCAGCCACTGCATGGCCGCACCTCTCCCGTCTGGCCAACATCATTTGCTCTACTGTTTTTGCCCTGCTCACTCTGCTCCATTCACACTGGCCTTCAGAACCTTCCTTGAACAAGACACATCTTTTGCTGCCCTGGGGACTCTGCACTTTCCATTTCCTCTGCTAGAATCCTCTTCACCCGGATTTTAGGGGCTGACTTACTCACATCCTTCATATCTCATATCATGTGTCACTTCCTCAGAGAGTCCCTCCCTGACCACTTAGCTAAAGTGGTCTTGCCCAACTAGCTAGTTTTTACTTATTACTGCCTTCTTGGTACAATCTGTAATGACTCAATGTATGTACTCGATTACTGTTTTGTCATCTATCTTTGTGCTAGAATTTAAGCCATCATGAGAGCAGAACACTGACAGTTTTGCTCACTGCTGTGTTCCAGCACTTAGCACTGGGAAAGAATATTTAATAAATGGTTATTAAGAGAAGGAAGGGAGACGGAGGGAGGAGGGAGGGAATATGACCTATAGAAAACTCCCGAAACATCCCTGTGGTAGGCAGAATGATGGCCCACCAAAGATGTCTATGGCCTAATGCCCAGAACCTGCGAATGTATTGTTACATGACAAAAGGACTTTAGAGATATGTTTAAAATTAAGGACCTTGAGATGGAGAGAGTGTCCTGGATTATACAAATGGGCCCAATCTATTCATGTGAGTCCTTAAAAGTGGATGAGAGAGGCTGAGAACTGTGATGTGTGATGGAGTGGACCTGCTGCTGCTGGCTTGAAAGATGGAGAAAGGGGGCCATGAGCCAAGGAATATGATGGCCTCTAAAGTCTGGGGATGGATCTCAGCTTACAGATAACATACAATGTATTTCTTATGGGTCTTGGTTAAAAATGTTTGAGAAACACTGATCTAAATAGAAATCTGACAACTTCCCTCTCTCTAAACCATAAAGTCCAAGGCCATGACTTACAATGGCCTCTCTGAGCTAATTGCTGTCTTTATCACCAGCCACATCTACTGCCACTCTCTGCTGACACTCAGCTGTCTAGTAACACTGAGCTGCTTATAGTTCCCCCGCACATCTTATCCCAAGTCGTGTGTCAGTATCTTTTTTTTTTAAAGATTTTTACTGGGGAATTGAGGGATGGGAACAGCGCTGGGGTTTTGGGGGAAGGGGAACAGACAAGTTGCTGTCCTTCTGTTCTTCAGTCTAGTTGTGGAGGACGTTGCTTCACTGGCCCAAGTTGGCACCATCATTGCGCTCTTCCTGGGTGAGGCAGATCAGTCGCCGCTTCTGGACAGCCGCTCACAGCGGCTGCTGGCGGCGGCTGCTGGCTATACACGGTAGCCCATGGCAACCCACTGCAGCAGGGTCTGCAGCCTACACCATTGCTGGCGACTCCAGGTTGAGCTGTTGTTCAGCATCTTAGCTGTAGAGGGCAGTGTCACTGGCCCTCATATGTGGGATCCGAACCAGGGCCCTCTGGCGTCCCAAGCCAGCTCTTAACCAACGCGCCACTCGGCTGGCCCATATGTCAGTGTCTTTGTTCATGCTACACTGTTCTTAGGCTGGCTCATCCATCCCAACTCAGCTCAGATACCTTTTATTCGGTCATTCATTCAACACTTATGTATTTAGCAGTTTCTATGTGCCAGGGGCTTGAGACAGAGTGGAGAAGAAGACAGAAAGCATTGTGGCTCTCATTCAACCAACATTCTGGAGTAGGGAGACACACGACAAGCAAATAAATAGCAATCAAATAGATTTAGTTAATGACAGAAGAACACAGGAGTGGCTAAAGGAAGAGAGAGCCTGAGGAGACGAGAAGCGGGTCCATGAAAGTGTTTCCAGCAGGTGAAGCTGGAGCTGAGGTTGGCACAGGCCAAGTGAAAACACAAAGCATTTTCCTGACAGAAGAAATGGTGAGTGCAAAGCCAGAGGCACAGGAACAAGCTTGCTGTGGGTGGGGTCAGAAATAAGGTCACGGTGGCTAGGGAAAGTGGCCGTGGGGAGAATCGTATGAAATGAAATTGGAGAAGGCAGGAGCCAGCTCTGCCACGGGCGTGTTTGCCACGGAAGGGAGCATGGATTTTACCCTCAAATCTATGAGAAACCACTGATTTTTTTTTTAAGTTTGATTAGAGATTTTATTTAGTTATTGAACTGGGTTTTAATTGGGGGGTGTTACAAGATATGAATTACATTAAACACACATACGCAGAAACAAAACACAAACAAACAAGCCCCTTGTAAGCGGGCCAGCGTGGGAGCAAGCAGACCAGTTGGGAAGCAATTGCAGAGATCCAGGTAAGAAACGATGATGATGTGGATCACGGTTATAGTACTAGAGATGGAAAGAAGTTGTCAGATCTTAGGAAGCCTTACTTATGTCTTCAGGTCAGACTGAAGCCTCCTACTAGTATCTTCAGAGCATCCTGCATCCTCCTGTCTTAGCACCAGTCTTACATAGAACTAGTTTACTTAGGTATCTACCTGTCTCCTCCATTGGCTTGCAAGCTCCTCATGGGCAGAGGTCACAATTTGTGGCATATAGTAGGTGTGTGCTGAACTGAATGAAACTTAAATGGTTTTTCTGTGTTCATCTATTTTACTTCTAGTTTAGTTTAATGTAATTATGTTAAAACTATATTAAATCTTATTCTGCAACATTGTGACTGATGCCATTAAGAAGTTTTTATTGTCGTTACCTTAGTTGCTTCATTAAAATTTGGAATATTCTCCATCAAGGAAATTATGAATTGTACTAGAAGATAACTGAATACACAGACACATAGGGATTAAATAGGCTTCTGCTTCCTAGCTGCACAGGGTACCTACGGGGTATCTTTCAATGTGTATTGCAATTTATGTAACATTCTCCAAATTGTAAAATATTCAATACTAAAATATTCAGTTGATTATAAAAAAAATTTGAATGTGTATATATAAAATATACATGTATATATACAAACTATATATGAAATAGGCAAAATAGAGGATACATTTGAGTTTATATCATACATTGATCTAAGCACAAACATGTTCATTTTCTCTGAATTCCAGGTAAAACAGCTTTCTCCATTTATAAGAAACTCAGAACCCCAAAGACCTTCAAGTAAATGAGGTATCTTCCAATAAAATGAAACCTCTTATCAACTGTAAACATCCTTCATTCAGCCTGCCTGGAGAGAGTTGCTATTAAAACTACAGCTCTATCTTGCATCAGAAAAACAAAGAGTATGCTATGTCATTGACTCATCACTCAAGTTGTGACAGTTTCCAGACAGTGAAAACAATATGTCTCAATGAGGGAGGCGGGGACCAGCCAGAAATAGAGCCACCGGCAGGAGGCAGAGGCTCTTCCCCCATTGCTCCAGGAAGAAACACAAAATACGCAACTACTTGAAATCTTATTTTACTAGGCCAGGAAAAACCCTTACCACAGGTGATAATTTCACATAGGCAGAAACACTTTCTACTTCCACATTACTTTTCTTCTGTAGCACCACATTAAGTTCAAGAGGCAGCATGGTATTGTGGAAAGAAAGAAGCTAGAGAATCTCAGTTCCACTGTGTGCGATTAACCGTAAGAGTGCCACTTCCTCATTCATGCGATGGGTACAGTAAGTAATACAGACCTAGACAACGTTTTGGGAAGGTTAATGTGATAGTGTCATGGACCGTGAGAATACCTAGCACAGAGTAGGCACTACACAGAGCCTAACTCCCATTTTCCTTCCTGCCACCTGTTTTTGCATTTCTTGTTTAAATCACTACTTTCAATGTACTGGAATTACATGTTTTGTGAGACCAGATAAAATCATACGTTAGGCACTCTTTATGCTTAACCTTGGCTATCAGGTAATTTAATAAGTCAGAGGAAGAGGAAACCTCAAAGGTTTGCTAGTAAGTACCATGTGCCTGCTGCTTCCTTCCCCTTCAACAGCTGACATTTGAGTCTGGGCCAGGGCAGAACCACCAAGGGAATGTTCTGATGGGCACCGGGGCTGGCTGTCTTACAAACGCATGCCATTAATTACCCATTTGACTCAATGAAGCAGGGCACAGAATCCTTCCCTTCTGGCAAAGATACTTAGAGACATGTCTTACCGGTATGAGACTTTGGAGGTCAAAATGAAAGATGTTACATTTTACAGGTTGATAAATCAAAGCCTGGAGAAAAGAGCGAACTTACCAAAGGTCACATTAACAGCAGAATCCAGATCAGAACATAGGTCTCCAGATTTCTAATCCAACCTTACTTCCAGCATATGAGGCTGCTTCCAATCAGTAGCAGCAGTAGCAGCAGTAGCAGCAGTAGCAGCATAATACTAAAAATAATGACAAGTTAACACTACCTTTAATAGAAATGCTAAGCCTGTTGATCTCTGTTCCAGGCACCATGCACATTACATACAATCTTTATGACACACACCTAGTAAAGCACTTATAATGCCTAATGCTTTAATCTTCAGAAGTTTGATCATTATTTCTGACGCCCATCTCCCTCAAAAGAGGATGAAACACCCAGTGCATATATGATATGTAACCATCTTTAAGGAGTCATTCCATCATGAGGATGGAAAAGGAAAATCAAATCCACCAAGTAGCTAACTTGCAACTTAGTCATTGGGGCCAACCTTGTCTTCTGTATGAGCTAAGTCATTAAAAACAAACAAACAAATAAACAAACAAACAAAACAGTTTCTTGACTGAAACATTGTCTCCTTTTCCCTTCTGTGTCTGCTATTTGGTGAAGAATCTAACATACAACATGGACAAATGCTGGCTTGTCAGTCCATGATCAAATCAGCCCCTTCATGCCATGTTAGATGGTTTGAAGGGGAAAGGAAAGAAACACATCAACCCTCTCTGCTTTTCTATCTTTCTACTCAATAGTCCCATCACCCTTTACATGAGCCAAATTGGACACACACCCATTTCCCTTTCTTATGAAGCTGCTAAGGCTTTCGTGAATTTTCTCTCACCTCACATTTATAGCATTTGTAGTCCTAATTTTACAATGCACAGGAACTTTCTTCTTTTCCTCAAATTCAGTAGGCTTCTGAAGTTTGGGTGCTTTTAAATTTTCAGTCAGAGTGTTTCCTCTTTTCCCTCTTTATCATTTTTCTTCACAAAGATCCCCTTATACTTTGCTTCTTCCTTTTCTGTTTTTCTGGAAAGTTCTTTCTATCAATTCTATGTGTCTTTATTTCAATAATTCAGATATATCTGACACAATAAACAGGCACCTGAAATGTTGTGTGTAAACAAGTTACATTTAAAATGCATTAGGGAATCTTATCCTGCCCCAACCCCTGAATCATTTGTACTGTGAGCTGTCTTATATATTGAACAAGCATTACCTCAATAGAACAATAAAAAATAGAAACAAAAAAAGAAGAAACAAGACATGGATGGAGTCTTGAAGAAACAAGGTACTTTCAAATCAACTGATGCTATTTGCTACATTTCCTCTTGTCTTTCTTTGATGAGCTCCACAAGCCCACCATATTCACGACACTTGTTCAATTAAGTTTTAACAATCCAACCTTCTCTAGTTTTACTCTCTGCATCCTTCTAGAGCTATAAAGAAAATAAGCCATCTTCTGTTGGGAAGGATGATGACCAACTGGAAACAGCACAGTGTTTGGGGCCAGAGGCCCTGGCTGCTATTCTGGTTCCTCTACTTCTATCCCAAGTGACTTCACATTTCACTTCTCATTTCATCATCGCAAGTAACTTCACATTTCAAAATCTTTTTTCCTTGTTTGTAAAATGATAGCCAACATTTATGGAGAAAATTAAATCTGTTTCACTGACTTTTCTTAGTTTATTGGAAAGGTCTCTCCTTGGACACCCTCAATCATCCTATTTGGGGGCTGAGGGTTTACCTTTGGATCTTGCATACTGTGAAATCCTGGCAAGTTTTGCTTTACCTTGAGTTGTTTCATAAACTGCTCTGAGGCATTAAAATATTGAAGTGCATTACAATTACTTTGTTTTTGAGAGTTTTCTAAGAATTTCACAATTATATTAAGATAATTGGAAGTACACTGTAGGGGGACTAGTAATCACCATTCTGCAATGTTCCTCAAGGTCTAAGAATTCAGCTGAAGTCTCTGTACTAACAGCCTCATGTCTCAGCATCTCTGCCTGACATGTTACTTAACGTTTTCCTTTTCCTCTGCATATCACCTCAAAAGAGATATACATTAAGATTCTAATCTTAATAATCTTTTATAGGTATTGACTTAGCAATTTATCACAATTCAGAGCATATAATTGAGTTGTTAATATTTGGTCTTCTACTATATAAAGTAACTATCAGTATCTCTATTGTATAGGTGGGGTAATCTTCAAGGTGACCAAGATAACACACACACACACACACACACACACACACACACATGCACAAAACTCTGAAGAAAATTTAGAATTAAATTAATCAGAACTACTTTCCATGCTTGAATTTCCTGTAAAATGAGAATAAAAATAGCCTCTCCCTCACAGGATTATTGGGTAGGTTAAATGAGAAGCTCTTAGCCCAGTGACTGGTATATAGCAAGAGCTCAGTAAACAGTATCACTTGCTATTATTAGAAGAAAAGGGATCATATCACTTACTTTTCAAGGATATTATCAGAATTAAGTTAGAGAGCCTTGCTTTTTGACCTCTCTCTTTGCCCATGTATCTGGCCCACCAGTGAAAGATTAATTTGATTAAAACTAGGCCTCGTACCTCCTATATAATAAGTAACTTCATGTCACCTATCATTTGTGACATACTAAGTATTCTCATAATTATTGTCTCCCCCAGAGTCTTAACTTCTTGAGGACAGGGACTGGGTCTTACATTTCTTTATATTCTCTACAGCGACCTGCACAATGTGTTGAACATAATAGATGTTCAATACATAGCTGTACTTTTAAAAAAAGAGCTACCATTAGTAAAAAGCACCACAAGGTTCCAAGAGCAAAGGAAATTGGACAAGGCTTCTTGGGGATTTGGCTCTCTTTACAGGTTAGTTGGCACAAATTTACATTTAGAAGTTGAGAGGACTGTTGTGAGTATAATTATAAAGATGGCAAATAATTGGCTAGGGAGCAAGGCAGGTGTGTGATGCCTCAAAAATAAGTCCACAATTGACAAATAATGTGCAACATCTACTGTGATTTGAGGATTCTTCTTCCATAAAAATCTAACAGGTGTTTTAGAATGTTTTTTTCACACTAGGACTCATTCTAATACAGGAAAGATTCAGAGCTTGCCAAAATTTTGGAATTTACCATACTATGTAAACATCACGATATGCAAGAAAGATGACGCAAGATAAGTGAATGTTGCAAACTCTTCCAGAACCTTTCCTGCCTAACAAAGGGATTGAGAATTTCACATTAAAATGGAGAGGAAAGTGTCAGCTCTTAGCCACTAAGGTCCTTTCAGTTATATGTTGGGCAGAGATAACCATTACTTGTTAATGGAAAATGAGAATCTAATGTTTGTTTGCCCAACTGGAGGTGGCTATAATGTTATAAGCCTGAGTTGCAACAGCAAGGAGAGCTGTGTTTGGCACCAGAAACTTGTGAGACTATCCCGTGAAAGTGCAAACGTGTCCACATCTGTAAAATGGGAATACTATTATAATAACCACTTCACTGGGTTTTTAAAGTGTTATATAGGATAACAATGTGTACCCAAGGGCCAGGTACATAATAGGTGCTCAAGAAAGATTTTATCAACACAGGATATATACATAGGGGACTGCAACAATTATCCAGAGTTTAAAAAAAGGATAAAGACTAATTTTGCCCTGTTCTTTAAGGGAAAAGTCTTTTTGTATGCTTTGGGGTTGCTATTGTTAAGACCTATATCTAGACCTTGATATATAAGATCCTAATCTCTTACAATGCTTATATTTAGTGCCCTTCAACCAGGTGAGAAGGGTCTCCTTAAAGAGACACTTCACAGATGAAAAAACTGAGGCTGGTCAGTCAACTCACCCCTGCATTCTGCTAGTAACTGGCTAGGCAGGGACTCTGGGTCTGTCTACAGAGGCCATAGGAAAGTGCTGCCAAGAAAGGGACAATTCACCCCCATGCAAGACTAAGTAAGAGCCTCAATATATTACAGACGGTCCATTTTCAAGCCCCGAGTCATGCCTGTGGGCCGGGACCAAGGCTGGACACTGAGGGGTGCTCTCTGTCCTTTTCCAGATGCGATCTCCTCCCTGCCGCAAGCACCCATGATTCTGGTTCGGGTACTCAGCCTGCTCGCCCCCTCTCTTCCTTCTTGCCAAACCCCAACCCAGCACCCTCAAGTGAACATCGGCGTCCTGAGAATGAGGACCTTGATGAGGAGAGGCCACCGCCCAAGCCCTGGGGGGAAGAGAAGCACTGAAGCTTCAGCCGGTACCCTGGGGTCCTCAGCACCCCCGCCCCACCCGAGCCCCTGGTCACTCACCGCGCATCGTCAGCCTGCGGGCCGGGACCGGTACGGCCCTGGTGGCCCGAGTGCTCTGGGACGCACGTGTTGCTCTCGGGGCGTCTGGGTGCCAGCGCCCCACTTTCCGCCGCCGCGCCGGCCTGGGAGACCCCGGGGGTGGGCGTTTGCGCGCGGCAGTGCACGGGCGTGGCAGCGAGCAGGGGTCGAGCCGCGGCCGCCGCCGGGCGGAGGGAAAGCGGCTGTAGACAGAATTCAGCGGCGCGATGCTGCCCCGCCGGCACCTGCGGTTTCCACGCAGGGGCCGAAGGAGGCCAGGGACCGGTTCCTCCGCTGGTGGGCTGTGCCTGTGTCGCCTTGAGCAAGGTAATTCTCTCTCCACACCCCCGTTTCCCCTTACGGTATGTAAAATGCGGTGAGTAAAACCTGCCTCAGAAGACAGCAAGGACGGCTTAAAGTGCTGAATTCTGCACCAAGGTATGATAAGCACAACCAAAGCATGTTCTGGGCTTTCACAGCCACAGAGACGTGGCACTTGGTTGACACTCATCAGATAACTTGACTCAGAGAGATAAGTTCTTCATCTGTGCTCAGAAGCGCCCTAGGGCCTGGTCTCCAGAGTCGGCTGTGTCCTGGACTAGGGTGTAAGAAGAAAATAGGAGAACTTTCATCTGGGTTTGCTATCTTAAAAAAAAAAGAAAGAAAGAAAGAAAGAAATTAACATTAACAGATGGCACAACACCGACCCTAAGTGGTCCCATGTTTTATATGTTCTAAGAGGGATTCTGAAGGAAGAGGGAAAACTGCACAAAATGCAGTGAGGTTGATGACAGCAGTACCCTTACTTAGGACAGTATTTCATTGAATCCAGGAATTCATCAACTATAAGACATACCATTCCTTATGTACCAGTAAGAAATGAAGAGAACTGTTGCATACACTATGGCATAATGCTTTCTTATCTCTTAGATTTTTTTTTAATTAGTTTCAGGCATACAGAACAACATAGGGATCAGACATTTACATAACTCACAAAGCGATAACCATACGTCTATTACCTATCACTACGCATCCCCGTGACTATGTTTTTAAAATTATAGTTGACATTCAATAGTATTTTATCTTGGGTTTCAGGTGTACAGCATAGTAGTCGGACAGCTATATAATTTATAAAGTGATCCCTCCAATAAGTCTACCACCCATCTGACACTATACATAGTTTTTGCAATAGTAGTGACTATATTCCCCACACTGTACTTTATATCACTGTGATTCCTGTAACTATCAATTAGTGCTTCTTAATCACTTCACCTTTCTCACCAGCCTTCCAACCCCACCTATCTGGTAACCATCAGTTTTTTCTCTGTATCCATGGGTCTGTTTCTCTTTTGTTTGTTCATTTATGTTGTTTAGATTCCACATATAAGTGAGATCATAGGGTATTTGTCTTTCTCAGTCTGACATATTTCACTAAGCATAATACCCTCTAGGTCCAGTCATGTTGTTGCAAATGGTAATACTTCATACCTTTTTTCCAGCAAAGTAATATTCCATTGTTATATATGTACCACTTCTTTACCCAATCATCTATTGATGGGTATTTTGATTGTTTCTATATCTTGTCTATTGTAAATAGTGTGGCAGTGAACATAGGGGTACATATGCTTCTTCTAGTTAGTGTTTTGGATTTCTTTGGATAAATACCGAGAAGTGGAATTGCTGAGTCATAGGTAGCTCTATTTTTAACTTTTTGAGGAACCTCCATACTGTTTTCCACAGTGGCTGCACCAATTTGCAATCCCCCCCAAAAGCACAAGGGTTCTCTTTTCTCCACCACTTTGCCAACACTTGTTGATTCCTTTTTTTTAAGCTGCTTAATATATTTAGTATTGTCTATATGAAAAATCTTCATAGAAAACTGTTTGGTTTATTAGCTCTCAGCAGCCGCCCGTTCCTGAGCTCTGAGGAAGCTTGCCTTCTTCTGTGCTACCCTATGTTTCTTCTGGGCAAGCGACATTTTGGGATGTTCCACTCCTCTATTTAACCTCTCTCTTAGGCTTCTTCTCAAAGACTGGGTTCTCTTGTATAACAACGTGAGCTTTATTATACATCTCCTCCATCATGTCTGGAGTTACATTGTTCTTTATGTACTGAGAGAATTGTTTCTTGTAAGCGTCTTCATCTTCTTCCATTAGATAACGCATGTAATCTGCAATGTTCAGACCCATGATGTGTTTCCAATGTACTTCTGCATTGAATTCCTTGCTTTCTGAATCATAACCAGGGAATCATTTGGTACTCTGAGGGATAGACAATCCTCCGTCCACAGCTCCCTTCAGGGCCCCAAAAACTTTATTTCCAGTAGTAGTTCTGGCAAGGCCTGCATCCAAATAACAGGTGGAAGGCACTAGGTTGACCACCAATGCTTTCCACATTGTATTCATCTCCAGTCACCTCCACTTGACCTTCATAGAATTTGTCCATGCCAAACCTATGGAGAAGGCTGCGGGCCAGCAGCAGGCCAGTACAGTATGCTGCAGTATAGTTTGTCAGGCCAACCTTCACACCATACTTCGGGAGTTCATGAGCATAAGCTGCACAAACTATCATATCTCCTTTTGTACGGGCATAAGCAATCTGGCAAATGATATCTCTGTAGGTTACACGAACAATCATCCTATATTTGGGTGTGTTGTACTTATTTTTATCCTGGATTACCAAGTGTTTCTGGGCATAATAATCAGTTTTACCCTCATGGCATCTTCTAAATTTCACTTGGTATCTCTCGAAGTAGGCCTGATTCTTGACAACTTTAACAAATCCTCTCAACTTCTGTACCTGTTCCCTTGAGGACCAACACCAATCCTTGTGTCAAACTTTTGCAAAGCTCTGCTCCAGACAGCACTCAATCTTGCCATACGTCCATCTGTTCTGAATACTATCTCATTTCGAGAAACTAATCTCCTATTTCCCTCCCTTTCCAGGAGTGACGTTTTTCAAAAACCTAAGTTACTTGCCACAAAACTGAACTGGCCAAAATCATTTCCAGCAATTACTCCCAATTAAAACTGCACTGTCCCCCACCAACTAAGCAACACCCCACCCCAAGAATAGTTAAAAACTGGTGCCAGCAACAGTATAAAGAGGCAGGAGGCACATACCCAAACTAAATGAGCTTCCTTTCTGAGCCCAGAGACGCCACAGCCTCCAAGTTCTACCAATGGTTTTGGCTTAAGAATGACTTCTTCAGACCAACACAAGCTTTCTGATACACCCGCTGACCCCAACGCTCTTCGGAAAAGCCCACAAAGCAGTCAGAGGTGGAGATGGGCCCGAGAAGGTGCACCCCTTCTCCACTCAGGCATCTCCTAGCTAGTATGAGCCCGACTGATGCAATCTCGCCTGCCCAGCCCCGTCGACCAGCCGGCTACCCCCGCAGCTTGTCTACTAAACTCAGCCTCCTCCTCAACCCACCAGCCCAGCGCCTGCTCTTCTTCACCCTCTTCCTCTTAAGTTTGCGCCCCGGGTGGCAGCCATTAAGACCACACTAGGAGCGGCAGTCCCACCAGGGCAGAGCCAGCAATCTAACACCATCCGACTCTAGCGCCATGCGAGACCGACCCTAGGCTGGCATTAGAGCAAGGAGAGGGAACCCCCCCATCCATCTGTAGCCTCGAGACTGGGATCTTGTTGTTGATTTCTTGATGATGGCCATTCTGACAGGTGTGAGGTGATAGCTCATTGTGGTTTTAATATGCATTTCTCTGATGATTAATGATGTTGAGCATTTTTTCATAAGTGTGTATGTTCTCTTTGGAGAAATTTGGTGTTGAGCTATATGAGTTAATAAATTTTGGATATTACCCCCTTAATAGATGTATCATTGGTGAATATTTTCTCCTATTCAGTAGGGTGTCATTTTGTTGATGGTTTCCTTTGCTTTGCAAAAAGTTCTTAGATTGATGTAATCCCATTTGTTTATTGTTTTCTCTTGTTTCCCTTACCAAAGGAGATATATCAGTAAAAATATTACTAAGGGTAATGTCTCAGTTTACCGTCTATGTTTTTTTTCTAGGAGTTTTATGGTTTTGGTTCTTACGTTTAAGTCTTTAATCTATTTTCAGCTTATTCTTGTATATGGAGTAAGAAGATGGTCCAGTCGTTTTTTGCATGTATCTGTCCAGTTTTCCCAGCACCATTTATTGAATAGACTTTCTTTACCCCAATGTATATCCTTGCCTCCTTAGTCATAGATTAAGTGACCGTATAGGTATGGATTTACTTCTGGGCTGTCTATTCTTGGTTAAATTTATTCCTAGGTATTTTATTTATGATTTATTTGTTTATTTTGATGCAATTATAAATGGGATTGTTTTCTTAATTTCTCTTTCTGATATTTAGTTATTGGTGTATAAAATGCAACTGATTCCTGAATATTAATTTTGTATCCTGCCACTTGACTAAACTCATTTATCAGTTCTAATAGTTTTTTGGTGGAATCTCTGGGGATCTCTACAGATAGTATTATGTCATAGCACTTCCAGTACTATGTTGAATAAAAGTGGTGAATGTGGCGAACATCCTTGTCTTATTCATGGTCTTAAGGGGAATGCTTGTAGTTTTCCCCCATTGAGCTGTGGGTTTCTTACATGGCCTTTATTATGTTGAGATATGTTCCCTCTATTCTCATTTTGCTGAGAGTTTTTAATCATAAATTGATGCTGGATTTTGTCAAACGCTTTTTCTGCATTAATTGATATGATCACATGATTTTTATTTTTCATTTTGTTTTTGTGGTGTATTGTGTTAATTTATTTGTGGATATTGAACCAACCTTGCATACCAGGAATCAATCCCCCTTGATCATGGTGTATGATCTTTTTAGTGTATTGCTGAATTCAGTTTGATAATATTTTGTTGAGGATTTTTGCATCTATATTCATCAGGGATATCTGCCTATAATTTTCTTTTTTTGTAATGTCTTTGGTTTTGGAATCAGAGTAATGGTGACCTTGTAAAATAAGCTTGGGAGGCTCCCCTCATCCTGTATTTTCTGGAATAGACTGAGAAAAATAGGTGTTAATTCTTTTTTGCATGTTTGGTAGAAATCCCCTGTGAAGCCATCTGGTCCAGGACTATTGTTTGTTGGGGGCTTGTTGATTACTGATTCGATTTCATCAGTAGTAATTGGTTGGTTCAGATTTTCTGTTTCTACTTGATTCAGCGTTGGAAGATTGTATGCGTCTAGGAATTTACCCATTTCTTCCAGATTGTCCAATTTGTTGGAGTATAATTGCTTGTAGTATTTTCTTAAATTTTTTTGTATTTCTGTGGTGTTCATTTTCACTTCTCCACTTTAATTTCTTATTTTATTTATGTTGGTCCTCTATTTTTTCTTGATAAGTCTGGTTAATGGTTTATCAATTTTGTTTATCTTTTCAAAGAACCAGCTCTTGGTTTCTTTGGTCTTTTGTATTTTTATTTTTTATGTTTTTAGTCTCTATTTCATTTACTTCTGCTCTGATCTTTATTATTTCTTTCCTTCCTTCCACTTTGGGCTTTGTTTGCTGTTCTTTTTTCAATTCTCTTATGTGTAAAGTTAGGTTGTTTATTTGAGATTTTTCTTGTTTCTTTAGGTAGGCCTGCATTGGTATGGATTTTCCTCTTAGCACTGTTTTTGCTGTGTCCCAATAGATTTTGGGTCATTTTGTTTTCACTTTTGTTTGTCTGAGGTATCTTTTGATTTTTATTTTTTCCCTTAATCTCGTTGTTAACCCAATCATTATTTAGTCTCCATGTGTTTGTGCTTTTTTAGTTTTCTTTTTGTAATTTATTTCTAGTTTCATACCATTGAGGTTAGAGGAGACACCTGATATAATTTCAAGCTTCTTAAATTTATTGAGACTTGTTTTGCGACCAAAGATGTGGTCTATCTTGGAAAATATTCTATGGGTACTTGAAGAGAATGTATATTCTGCTGCTTTGGAGTGAAATGCTCTAAAAATATCAATTAAATCCATGTGTTCTAGTGTGTTATTTAAGGCTGCTGTTTCCTTGTTGATTTTCTGTCTGAAAGATCTGTCCATTGGTGTCAATGGGTATTAAAGTTCCATACTACGATTGTATTTCTTGGAATATTTTTAATTAAAATTTTATTTATTGAAGTATTCCTGTAAGATTTATCTAGACATATATATTTATTATTTATCACTCTTGTTCATTCAAAAAAGAAAAAGGAAACTATTTATAAGCAAAATAAATTGGTTAAGATATCCTTTAGATATATTCATATTCAGATTGTAACATGCTGGATTACTTTTTTGTCTCACCTGATATCATCCTCGGTGACATGAATGTTAATAAGGCAGCATTTCTTAAAAGAATGTCTCTGGGATATCCCCTAGACCACTAAAACCAATCCAGGTTTGCTGAGCATGTGCAGAGCCAACTACGTTTACCATATTGTTTGGGCAGTGGGCATAAGATGAGATGTTAAATAAGAAAAATGTATATTTTACAATCAACAACCTATAGTAGATTGCTTTTATGACACTGACATATTGCAGTTTATATATTTCAGTAATTTATCTATGTGAACAATTTGATCAAAATAAAGCTTTCAAATTGTAGAATCTTAACATTAGTGTGTAGCAAGACGGCGAATGATTGTGAAAATCATTTGCAACAAAGTTAAGAGTTAATTTAGTTAAAAGTTAGTTATTTTAATTTTATTTTATTTATCTTTTTTACAAAAAGCAAATATTCTAAATTTGCTAATCTTTTCTGTAGTGATGTATGTCTCCCAGTAGTATGTTACTTAATAGGTTTTTCGGAAGAAAAATCTCAGCCTTCTTTGTCCCTGAAGGTAAAGATAACATATTAACACTGACTGAGAGAGTGCTACAAAGAGAACATTTGAAAACAAATATTTCAAAATGTTGCCATGGTGTGTGTGTGTGTGTGTGTGTGTGTGTGTGTGTGTGTGTGTGTATGTGTATGGAGGGTTGCTAAAAATTATGTAAGTTTGTCATCTACAAAAAAAAACAACCCTTGGAAACAATTTGCTATTTTGTTTCAATTTTTCAGTTGAGTAGTTCAATGAATTTTGAACCCATTTGTTAAAAAATATGAAAATGCAGCTGCTTCTGATTAGTTGAAAGGTAACTAAATGTTAATAATTAGCTTGTATAATTCATGGATTATCTTATTTTTCAATAATTTTTAATGAGAAGAAAAACCCTTATTTTGTTAATAAATTATTTCAAAAATGTAGTTTACTCTTTATCTCATTTTAAAATTTAATTTATTTTTGTGTATATTTTACAATATGTATTATAAATATATATTTACTATATATTATAAATATATATTTGCAATATATATTTATGTATCTATACAATTTATAAGTAAATGAAAACACAACTGAACGTATATTGGGGATGTATCTTCAAATCCCTTTTTTCTGAAGGAGTCCACAATCTCAAATGTTTAAAGACCATTATTCTATTAACTTTCATTGCAGCATCTTACAAAATTGCTACGTAGCTCAGACACAAGATGGTGTTCCAAATGCATCTGAGACATTTTCTTTACGAGAACAGATGAGGTATTAGACTTGAACCTGATTGTGAAGCAAGCAAAACAAATTATAAAAATAAGACACAGGCAAAAATGATAGCCTTCTTTTCTCTAGATGCAGATAAATCAGAAGGTTACCAATCTCACATAAATATGTTTAGAGAAATTATCGTCTTCTAGGTCCATTAGTATATCATTTGATTTAGGGTTAAATATCAAGGGAAGACTTGTGCTAACAGTTATTGATAACAGCAATTCTCTCATCTCCCCCTGCATCCTCTCTGTGTTGTAAGCTCCGTAAGTGCAAGGACCACATCTGTCTTGTTAGCTCCCTTATCTTCAGCACCTGGCACAGTGCGTGACACAGAACAGGTGCTCACAAATATTTAGAGTTGAATTGACTTGTTCTGGAGAGATTTCACTGTCTGTGGTCAACCAAGGTTATAGGTGGCATTGAATCTTCAAAACTTTCAACAGAATTTTTAAAATGTATTTGAAAAATTATATACTCGTACTCGTATAGTTTTTCTTAGCAAGTTGGTGACCCTTCCGTTTGGCATCTATTTAACCATCTGAGAGGCCTTTCTATTTTCTTCCTTTGTCTTCCTTCTCCTCCTTCTTCTTTTAATAACTGGGGAGTTTTCCTAGTAGATGCATGGCTGTTGTCAGTGGTTGCCTGTCTAGTTAGGGGGGAAAAATTTTGCTTCTGTGTTTTCTGAGAACGAGCCCTAGACCTTCTGGAGAATGCCTAAGGAAGCAAGAGCCTAACATACAAACCAAAGTATCAGCCTGTGATTGTTAGAATGATTATTTTATGTCTATGGGGATGAGATGGCCTTTTGCACAGCTATAGCTAGATGAATGTACTGGCCAATCAAAAGCTTAATTAAACCACAGTGACAGTGACAAAGACTTTTCTAGGAAATGCTAGTTCAGTTTCCATTTCTGGTACTTTTCCATTTCTTTAAATGTCTATTTTGGTTTACTGTTGATACCAAAAGCCCTGAAAATACTTACTCACACTGTGCTGTGAACAACTGAGTGTCATTTGTCAGAATAAATATTAAGAGATGGTTGCCAACATAGTGATTTTGGGCATCAGACAAATGCTGGCACCAGGTAAGCTTGGTAAAAAGGCTTTTACATACATTTTAACATTTTACTTATAATAAGATCAGAATCTAAGATTAATTATTCGTCTTTGCTGCTTCACTTTACAAAAGTTTTATTTCTAAAAGTTTTCACTTAATTATTAATTTTATTAATCTGTCCAAAGTGTTACTCTTATAGGACACCAATGTAACTACTAAAGATACCTGTAGCATCACGTGTTGAAAGGCTTATATAAAATAGTGTAATGCAAGATTCTTAGATTACCAGTAACCCCCAAAGAGTCTAAAATGCAGAGTTGTAACTTTTTCACAACTGACACTTAGCAAGCATAGATGTTGTTTGTAGATGAACAAACCACAAGGAAAATGCCCTGTCTTGGATAGGAGCAATGCGTTTTCAAGAGGTTTCTAGGTTGCCAGAGGCCTTCTTAAACGAAAATAAAGGCTAAAGAGTAAAACGGGAACATGAAGCAAATTTAAAACACTGACATTAAGTAGCCAACATGTAACCAGTTATAAATACATACATACAAATAAAACACTGACAGCCATAGGGTAACACACAACATAAACTTGAGTCACAGTGTGGCTCTGCTATACTCAACAGCTAAATCTAAGAGACATATGAATTATAGGATTCACAAATTCCTTAATATAATGGCTTATAACCTGGTTATCAGAGGGAGCACTTTTGGTTGCCCTAGATAAAGTGTTTCACAGGTTCTTATAAAGAGGAGAGTGATTCGCATAAAAGACAAATTTCTCACAAACACTCTTGCACGGAAACTTAATTATTTATTTATTTCGTTACAGAGTTCTTTAAGGAAAGCCCAATGAAGAACCCTCTAGAACGTGGATACTTGGTGAGCATTAGGCTTTTTTTTTTTAATATTTCAGGATTTTAGGCTCCAAATATCCCTTTGCCTCATGCTTCCCATACATAGAAAATATTCTCTGATTTCCCAAGTGAGACAACCCAAAACCCTGTCCTGTCGCTGCATCCAGCTCAGAGTTAAGCTCTGGCAGCTACTAGTGGGATATGATGACTCTGGTCTATTGCTTATAATCCCCAAACATATGTTACCTGCATCCCACTCCCCCACCCACAATGTGAAGTGGTACAATGGGAACAATGAATGCTCTCCCCTTTGGAAAGGAGAAAAATGTGAGACAACCAGACATCTCACATCTGAAGCACTACTGTCTGTTGGGTGATATATTAGAGTTTCTGATTTCGGCCTATAGAACCTCTGCCAAAACTGAGACGGGAAGTATCTCAATTAAGTATCCGTTTCTACAAGTCAAACACAACAGCATAATAGCAAATTTTAATAATTTTTCCTCTCTCCTCCAACCTCTCCTCCAAAAGTAATAGTTTTGTGAGAATCTTTCCACATTTTTCTTCATGCCTTTAAAGATGTATAAAAGCATGGTCGTCTTTTCTTTTGCATTTAAACAAAAGTTGAGCCATGCTGTCTATCCATCTATCATTCTATCTGTCTTTTATTTGCTACATGGAATAAACTTCATTCCATAACATACAGAATAGATTTAACTCATTTTTTTCCAATAGCTACAAGTATTCTCTACTATGTATGTACAAAGATTTAGCTTATAGTTCTTCAAGTTTTTCCCAATTTCCCCCCAAATAAAAATATTCTTGCATATATACATGTACAAATATTTGGTGCTTTCATTTGTGTATATAGAATCTCACATATGACTTGAATTAAAGGGTATGAGCTTTTACGCTTTAATGGATTATGCCTGTTTATTATCCAAACTGTAGTAATTTGCACTCCTACTAGCACACCACATTATCACTAACAGTGAATGCTATCATCTTGTGTAATTTTTATTAGTCTAACGTGAGAAATGTCATCGCATTGCTTTAAAATATATTTCCTTGACTGTGAACATCTTTGCATGTCTTATAGTTTTTACAATTATGTTTTGTTAGTTTATCTCTGTCTACCTTCAAATAGCATGTAATGCAAGAACTTTAAACAGTATACCCATCTTTGTATCTTCTATGCTATTCCATTGTACATTTTATTTTCATTTATATTATAAGCTCCACAATACATTGTTACTACTTTTGTTTTAACTCTTTATTTTTTAAAGAAATTTAAAAATAGAAAACAAAACTTTTGTTTTCTATTTTTGCAACATTGTTATGATTGCCAGCACCCTTCATTACTTGGTATATGTCAAAGTTTCCACTGGGTATCATTTCACTTCCATGTAAAGAAATTCATTTAACACTTCCTATAGTGCAGGTGTGCTACTGACAAATATTTTCAGCTTTTGTGTATCTAAAATGTCTTCATTTCACTTTTATTCTTGAAGATTTTTTTTTACTGTGTTTAAAATGATGGTTTTTTTTTCTTCCTAGCATATTAAAGATATTATTCCATGGTCTTCTGCTTGCATTGTTTTCAATGAGAAGTCAGTGAAACTCTTATCTTGTTTTCCTGTATGCTTTCAAGATCTCTTTGTCACTGATTTTTAATATTATATTATGATGTACCTTGGTGTGGTTTTTTGGTGTATATTATGCTTAAGGTCTGTTGAGCTTGTTAGATTTGTAGGTTTTTAGTGTTTGCAAAATTTGAAAAAAATGTTCAGACATTATTTTTTCAAATGTTCTATTTCCACTTCTGAATTCCAATTATACAGTTTTGGAGTGCTTTATATTGTCTCACAGTTCACTGAGGCTCTGTTCTTTTCTTTTTTTTTTCCCCCCAGTTTTTTTCTTCTCTTTGCTCTGGTTGCTGTGTCTTCAGATTTGTTGCTTTCTTCTGCAGTCAAATCTATTAAATGCATCCACTTAGTTTTTTAAAAAATGTTAAAATGCATGTATTTATCAGCTCTAGAAGTCCCATTTGGTCATTGTTTTATGGTGTCCATTTCTCTTATTATCCGTTTTTCCTTTAAATCATTGGATACATATATGGGAATTGTAGTAAAGTCCTCATCTGCTCCTTCTATCATCTCTGCTATTTCTGGGTTTATTCCTATTGCCTGATTTTCCTCCTACTTATGAATCACATTAATTGTGCTTCTTTGCCCATCTAGTAATTTTTTTTACTGAACCCTAGAGATTGTAAATGTTTAGCTTTACATAAGCTAAAATATTTGTTATCTGGTCCTTTACAGAAAAGTTTGTTGGCCTTGCCCTATATGTATAGAATTATGTTGAGTATAGTTGTCAGTACATGAGTATGCAGCATGCAATTATCTTGTAAAGTACTACCCACCCACCCACCCTTTTTATAATTAATACATCAGTACATTTTTTTCTCAATTAGGCAAGGGTCAAGAATACAAAAGAGTGAAAAACAAAATACGAACAATCCCCTTTGTTTCTCACCTCCATCACAAACTCAACAATTGTCAAACTTTGGTTTAGGGAGATTTTAGTCCTCTTGTAATCTCTATCAGTCCTTCCACAGTATCCTTTGATAATGACACTTCCTATTTTTCCAACTTATGCAAAGTTCCAAGCAAACACAACTTTGAGCTAGTCTACTGTTAACAGTAGACTATTTCTAATTTCTACACACACTTCCTATTAATTGTATTCACAATTATACAGTTTCTTTGTGTAGGTTTTTGGGACCATAACATGCATATTGTTTTTTTACTATTGTAGCATTGTTCACCTTAGAGTTCTTTTCATATCAACGTGTGTACAAGTATGTCTGCCTCATTATTTTTCTTAAACAATTTCATCACAACTCGAGTACATATAGGCCACAATTCATGAGCTATTTCCATTCTAATGGACATTTTAACTTGTAATTTTCTATTATTACACATAATACTGCAAGAAACACTCTTTATATAGTTTATATACTTATTTCTGAACATATGTGTTTATTTCATGGGATAAAATTTTGGAAGTAGAATTTGAGTATCAGGGAAAGTGCATGTTTACAATGTTTTTAATTGATATATAGCATATTAGTTTCAGGTATATAACATAATAATTCAATGTATGTATATATTGTGAAATGATCACCACATTAAGTGTAGTTAATATTTATCACCACACATAGTTAGAAATTTTTTCTTGTGATGAGAACTTTTAAGATTTATTGTCAGCAACTTTCAAATAACAATATGGTATTATTAATTATGCTGTATATTACATTCCCATGACTTATTTATTTTATAGCTTGAAGTTTGTATTTTTTAACCCACTTTACCCATTTTGTCTATCCCTCACTCCTCTACCTCTGGAACCATCAATCTGTTCTCTGTATCCATGAGCTTGGTTTTTTGTTTGTTTGCTTGTTTTTTAGATTCTACATATAAGTGAGAACATGTGGTATTTTCTGTCTGACTTATTTCATTTAGCATAATGCCTTCAGTGCCCATCCATGTTGTTGCGAATGGCAAGATTTCCTTCTTTTTTATGGCTGAGTAATATCCCATAGTCTATATATACCACATTTTCTTTATCCATTCATCCACCGAGGGACATTTAAAAGGGCTTCCTTATCTTGCCTACTGTAAATAATGCTGCAGTGAGTGTGGGGTGCAGATATCTCTTGGAGTTTGTGTTTTTGCTTTCTTCAGATCAATACCCAGAAATGGGATTTCTGGATCATATGGTGGTTCTATTTTTAATTTTTTGAGGAACCTCCATTCTGTTTTCCATAGTGGTGACACCAATTTACTTTCCCACCAACAGTGCACAAGGGTTCCCTTTTCTCCACATCTTTGCCAAATTTTTAATTGGAATTTTTTTTGCTGTTGAGTTGTGAGAATTTTTTATATTTTTTTGTATTTAACCTCTTATCAGATATATGATTTACAAATATTTTTTTTCCTATTCAGTAGGTTGCCTTTTCATTTTGTTGATGGTTTCCTTTGCTGTGCAGAAGCTTTTAAGATTGATGTAGTCCCACTTGTTTATTTTTGCTTTTGTTGCCTTTGCTTTTGGTGACCAATCCAAAAAATCATTACTAAGATGATGTCAAGGAGCTTATAGCATCTGTTTTCTTCTAGGAGGATTTTTATGGTTTCAGGCCTTATGTTTAAGTCTACTCAATTTCAAGTTAATTTTTATATGGTGTAAGATAGTTGTCTCAGTTTCATTCTTTTGCATGTGGCTATCTAGTTTTCTCAAGACTAATTTTCAAAGATTGTGTTCTTTTCCCACTGTACATCCTTGGCTTCTTTGTCATAAATTGATTGACAATAAATAGGCATGGGTTTATTTCTAGCCTCTTATTCTGTTCCATTGATCTATGTGTCTGTTTTTTATGTCAGTACTATACTGTTTGATTACTAGAGCTTTGTAATATAGTTTGAAATCAGGAAGTTTGATGTCTTCAGTTTTGTTCTGTCTCAGTATTGCTTTGGCTATTTGGGGTCTTTTGTAGTTCCATACAAATATTAGGATTATTTTCTTCTTTTCTTTGAAAAATGCCATTGGAATTTTGATAAGGATTGCATTAAATCTGTAGATTGCTTTGGGTAGTCTGGACATTTTAATAATATTAATTCTTCCAATCCATGAGCATGGAATACCTTTCCATTTGTATCTTCTTCAGTTTGTTTCATCAGTGTCTTATAGTTTTTGGTGTATAGGCCTTTGCTTGGTTAAATTTATTCTAGGTACTTTATTCTCTTTGATGTAATTGTAAATGTGATTGTTTTCTTAATTTCTCTTTCTGATAGCTGCTTATTAGTGTAGAGAAAACTACCTGATTTTTGTACAGTATTCCCCCCTTATACATGATTTTAGTTAACCATGGTCAACACAGTCTGACAATATTAAGTAGAAAATTCCAGAAATAAGTAACTCATACATTTTATATTGCATGCCAATCTGAATAGCATGATGAAATCTTGCGCCATCCAGGTCTATCCTCTCTGGGACACGAATCATCCCTGTCTGTGTTCAGCATATCCACAATGTATATGCTGCTACCCATCAGTTAGTCACTTAGTAGCAATCTCAGTTATCATATTGACTGTCATAGTATTTCAGTGTTTGTATTCAACTAACCCTTATTTTATTTAACAATGCCACATTCACATAACTTTTATTACAGTATATCATTATAATTGTTCAGTTTCTAGTTATTGCTGTTAATCTCTTTCTGTGCCTAATTTTTAATTAAACTTTATCATGTAAATATAGGAAAAAACACAGTATATATAAGGTTTGGCACTAGTCATTGTTTCAGGCATCCACTCTGGGTCCTGGAACGTATGTTGATTTTGTATCCTGCAACTTCAGTGAACTTATTTATTAGTTCTAAAACTTTTTGGTGGAATCTTTAGCATTTTCTATATATAATGTTAATTCACCTGCAAATAGACTCCTCCCTTTCCAATTTGGATGTCTTTTACTTCTTTCTCTTGGTTAGTTGGTCTGGCTCGAACTTCTACTATTATGTTGAATAAAAATTGTGAGCGTTGGCATCCTTGTGTTATTCCCAATTTTAGAAGAAAAGCTTTTAGCTTTTTACCATTGAGTATGATGTTAGCTGTGGGCTTGTCATAAACAGCCTTTATCATGTAGAGGTATCTTCCCTCTATACCTACCCACTTTGTTGAGAGTTTTTATCATGAATTGATTTTTTTGTCAGATGCTTTTTCTGCATCAGTTGAGAAGATTATATGATTTTTCCCTGCTTCATTTTGTTAATGTGGTGTAAAACACTGATTGATTGGTAGATGTTGAAACCATCCTTCTACCCCTGGAATAAATCCTATTTGATCATAGTGTATGACCATTTTAATGTATAGTTGAATTCAGTTTGCTAATATTTTGTTGAGGATTTTTGCATGTATGTTCATCAGGAATATTGGCATATAATTTTCTTGTGGCATCCTTGTCCGGTTTTGGTATAAGGATAATGCTGGCCTTATAAAATGAGTTTGGAAGAGTTCCCTCCTCATCTTTTTGTTTGGGAGAGTTTGAGAAGGATTGGTATTAAATTTTCTTTGAATGTTTGGTAGAATTCACTGGTGAAGCTGTATGGTCCTGGACTTTTGTTTGTTGGGAAATTTGTTTTTATTGATTCAATCTCCTTAATAGTAGTCGATCTGTTCAGATTTTCTATTTTATCATGATTCAGTCTTGGGAGGTTGTATGCTTCTAAGAATTTATTTCTTCTAGGTTGTACAATTTGTTGGTGTATAATTGTTCATAGTAGTCCCTTATGATCCTTTGCATTTCTTTTTTATTAAAGATTTTTATTAAAAATATAGCTAGCATACAATATTATATTAGATTCAGGGATATATCATAGTCAACATTTATATACCTACAAAAGTGATCACCACGATATGTCCAGTAACCATTTGACACTGTACCACGCTATCACAATATTATTGACTATATTCCTCATGCTGTACATTACATCCTAATGACTTATTTGTTTTATACCTGGAAATTTGGACCTCTTATTCCCCTTCACCTTCCCCCACCTTTTTAAATTTTTCAATTAAAGTTGACATTCAATACTATTTTATATTCATTTCAGGTATACAGCATAGTGGTTAGACATTTATATAATTTAAGAAGTGGTCCCCCAAACTAATCTAGTACCCATCTAGCACTATATATAGTTATCATGATATCATTGACTGTATTTCCTATGCTTTACATCCACATGACTATTTTGTAGCTACCAATTTGTACTTCTTAACCCTCTTTACTTTCCCCCATGGACTTGGTAGGTTTACAAGAAAGAATGCAATATGGGTGGGGCTCTATCCTTGGGAGAAAGGGCCCTGGGAGAGTTGGGTGTGGCAGGGTCCCAGTGGAGCTCACTAGGCCAATCAGATTAAGATTTGACTGTGTTGGGGAGGGTTTAACACAGGAAAGATGGCACCCACCTGCTGGCTCCATGGGAGAAGGACCCTACACAAGGAAAATGGCAACTGTCCTCCAGCTCTCCTGCTGAAGCCACACACCTCAGCCTGCCCCTGGTATGCCTCCAGTGCTGGAGCCCAGGGTGATTGCCTGTGAGCGAGTGAGTCTGTATACATGCCTTTTAAGGGGATGGCTGGGTGTCCTACAGCCTTCCTTCCCACCCAGATGGCTGGAATTCCCACTGTTTTTCACAGCCAGATGGTATGGGGGCCTCTCTTCCTGGCACCAGTACTTCAGGCTGGGGAATTTGGTATGGGGCTGGGGCCCCTTGCTTCTCTGGGGGGAACTTTCATGGCTGAGATATCCCTCCTGATTCTTACCCACCAGGCGGAGGTTTGGGGCCAGCCCGTTAAGTGTCTCTGCCCCTCCTACCATTCTCGACATGGCTTCTTCCTTATATCCTTAGTTATAAAACTTCTGTTCAGCCAGACTTCAGATAGTTCTCCAGGTAGATTGTTCTATAATTTGGTTGTAATTTTAACGTGTTCATGGAAGGAAATATGCACAGTGTTTATCTACTCTGCCATCTTGTATCTCCTGATCCTTTGTATCTCTGTGGTATATCTGTTGTAATATCTCTTTCATTTCTGATTTTATTTGACTCTTCTCTTTTTGGGAGTGGGTTTATTTTTTTGTGTGTGTGAGTCTAGTTTATACTCCCTTTCAACTTTTTGTTTTGTCATATTTTCCTCACTTATCCTTCATCTCCAGTTTTATTCTTCCCACCTCACTGGCACTCTGATTAACATAATGTATGTCTTTCCAATCCACATTGTGTGTGTGTGTTCGCATACATATGAGTCTGTAATAAATACCTAACATTATTATGTTTTAAAATTTTAAATGGTCTTATTTTATAAATTGAATACTGTTTTACTTTTATTTCTCTCTCAACATCATGTTTTTATGATCAATCCATGTTGTTACAAGTAGCTTTGGCTTATTGTTTCAGCCTGTTGTAGAGCATTCTGTCAAAAGAATAACCCACATTTCCACATCCATACTTATTTTGAAGAGCTTCTAGTTTGCCTTTTAACTCCTTGCCCCCACAAATAACACCTTGATGAATTAACATCCTTATGTATGCCTCTTGTGCATGTATGTGAATGTTTCTCTGAGGTGTGTGCCCAGAAAGAGAATTGCTGGATCATACGTAATACACACACTCAAGTTGCACTATGTACTACAAGATTGCTCTCCAGAATTAGCTGCACCAGTTGGCACTCACATGAGTGACATGACGATATGTTTTTCTTCATCCTTTTCAGAATTTTGTATCATCCAAATGTATTAGTTCCCTACTGCTTCTAAGACAAATTATTACATGTTTGGTGGCTTAACACAACACAAATGTTTATAGTTCCGATGGTCAGAAGTCCAAAATGGGTCTAATTGAGCTAAAATGAATGTGTTGGCAGGGCTACATTCTCTTCTAGAGACTCTAAGGAGGAATCCATTTTCTTCCTTTCCCAACTTCTAGAGTCTACTCATATTCCTTGGCTCATGGCTCCCATTCATCATGAAGGATAGCAATGTCAAGTGTTTTTCACATTGTATCACTGACACTCCCTCTTCTGCCTCCATCTTTCACATTTAAGGTCACTTGTGATTTCATTGGGCTGCCTGGATAATCTCCATCTCTCAAAGTCAACTGATTGACAAGTTAATTCCACCTGTAAACCTAATTCTCTTTTGCCATGTAACCTAACATATTCACAGGTTCTGGGAATTAGAATATAGATATCTTTAGGAGGGTGTTTTTTGGCCTACCACAGCAACTTTTTAATTTTGCCAATCTATAAAGCATCTCCATGTAGCTAAAATGTACAAAGAACTACTATAAATTGGTAAAGGAAAAAATGAATAGAAAATTAGTAATGGATATAAACAGACAATTCACAGAGGAGAAACCCGAAATGCTCATAAGTATATGGAGAGATGCTCAACTTCACTCTTAATAATAGCAATTCAAATTAAAACTACACTGAAACCATTTTTTGTAACACCTTGAGATGTAATATTTTTTTGTAACAGCTTGAGATATATTGAGATATAGTTCATATGCTCTGTATTGGGTTGTTGGAAAAGTCATGACATATTTTTTCTATGTTTTTCATTGCAAAAATGCGTCATGACTTTTCTGACAACCCAATAATTCACCCATTTTGAGTGTACAATTCAATGGGTTTGGTATATGCACAGAGTTGTGCTTCCACTAATCTACTTTCTGCATCTATAGATTTGACTGTTCTGGACATTCATATAAATGGAATCATATATTATATGGTCTTTTGTGATTTGCCTCTTCCACTTAGCATAATGTTTTCAAGGTTCACCTGTGTTATCGTATGTATCAGTACTCCTTTTTATGGTTAAATAATATTATTCCATTGTATTGCTACACTACATTTTGTTTATCCATTCAGCAGTTGATGGACATTTTGGTTGTTTCTGTCTTTTGGTGGAATGATGCTGCTGAGCATTCATGTACACATTTTTGTGGGGACGTATGTTTTCATTTCTCTTGGGTATATTCCTAGGAGTGAAATGATGAATGAATATATCCACTAATTCTCACATAAGGAAATGCTTGTTTGGGTTCATAATTTAAATTTAGCCTTTAAAGTCATGACTTTCCTTTGCATATACCTATTCCACATGCTGATCTTTTTTACTTTGTTAGGGCCTGTGCATAAAGACGTCAAGTCATTTGCTAGGCATTCAGCTGGACTAACTACTAAGTGATTTGCTGTTATATAGCCATGCCTCAGGATTCAAATATACTTCAGTGTTTTTAGAAATTACGTCCCATGCTCCTCAAGGGTTCTTTTTTTTATTTTTTATTTATTTATTGTTAGTTTCAGGTGTACAGAACAATGCAATAGTTACCCTTTTCACCCTCACAAAGTAACAACCCCCCTCCCCCCATCCACTGCCCTCCCA
>NW_017731456.1:2465253-2469725 GCF_001890085.2 Hipposideros armiger | reverse complement strand
CATCTGTATGTCCTCTTTGGAGAAATGTCTCTTCATATCCTCTGCCCATTTTTTAATTGGGTTGTTTGTTTTTTTGGTGTTGAGTTCCATGAGCATTTTATATATTTGGGATTCTTGACATTTGGGTTCTCTTTCTTTTTAGAGATGCCTGACAAACGTGGTCACTGAGAAGTTCCATGAGGAATCCAATGAGCTGTGGGGACAAAATATGGAGGAACAAAAAGGTGGAGTTCATGAAAGTTTCCTGGAAAATACTCTAGGCATTCAGTTGGGACCCTCATGGGCTTTATTCTAGGGGTAAATCTGAGTGGGAAATAGGTTTCAGAATAATTGGGGACTAGCTTTGTATTATTTTAATCTCAGATTGCAAAGATGATCCACCTCTGGCCAAACTTCCTGCCATAAATAACGTCAATCCAGAGCTTCAAATTGCCTTTATAATTCTTCATGTACAATGTCTAGAATTCAATAAAAAATAATGAAGCCTACAAAAATATTAATTGACCCAAACCAGAAAGAAAATAGAAACAGAGTCATAGGAGATATAAATATTGGAGTTTTTAGACATTATTTTAAAATAGCTATTACATTATATTTCAGAAATTAAATAACAAGATGGGGATTTTGTCAGAGAACTGAAAACTAAAAATAAATTAAATGGAAGTTCTAGAACTGAAAAATACAAAGTAAGTACAGAATGTGACTATATTTGGAGATAGGGTCTTTGAAGAAGTAATTAAGTTAAAATGAGGTCATTAGGGTGGATCCTAATTCAATACGACCGGTGTCCTTATAAGAAGAGGAAATCAGGACACAGACACACCCAGAAGAAAGACCATGTGAAGACACAGGGAGAAAACAGCCATCTACAAGTCCAAGAGAAAGGCCACAGAAGAAACCAACCCTGCTGACACCTTGATTTCAAACTTCTTGCCTCCCAAATTGTGAGAAAATAAGTTTCAGTTGTTTAAGCCACCCAGTCTATAATGCTTAGTTGTGGCAGCCCTAGTCAACTAATGCAGAAGGTATTCATAATAAAACCGGGTGCGGGGGGGGGCATCCTTTTCAGGGAGATGCCCGGGCTTGGTTTCCACACCAGGGGTTGAACCCAGGCCTTGGGGAGGAAAACTGGGAATCCTAGCCACTACATTGCCAGGGGTTGGGCCCTTCTCCGTGCAGTGTCCAGGTTCTTGGTGTCTTGAGCAAAGAATTGAACAAGATTCAGAGGTAAAATAGTGAAAGAGTAGTTTATTAGAAGAAAAGGTACACTCCAAAGAGGTAGAACGGGCCGGAGCAGAAGGCAGTGGCTCAAGGGCCATTAATAGAAGAGAAAGTACACTCTAAAGGGCTAGGAGCAGGCTGAATAAAAGCATGACTCAAAAAGGCTGCAGCTCAAAGGCTCAAAGGGCACTGATTGGCGAGGACATGGAGTTTTTATCCCTTTTTTCTCTAGAATGGGCTGTTCCTCTCTGGACATGGGACCACTTGATGGGCACCTGTGATTGACAACAGGCTATTACCTCATCTCTTTAGATTATGCATATTCCTTCCCACAATTCAGTTGAACTGTCAGGCATATGTATGATATTATAATGATGGTATAATGAGGCCCAGGTGAAATGAAGGTCATTGTGGCCTTTGCAGCGCAGGTGTGAGTGACTGGTCTAATCTAGTTGGGTATTTTGTACTCATTTGTTTCCTCATGGGGGTAGATAATTACAATGAATAGTTTTGGGTGGAGAGGGGAGGTCTTTTGGGTGGTCACATTCTGTGGGATGTGCAGGAATGCAGAGACCCAATGCCTGTCTCTACCTGCCTGTTTTGTTTTTCCCTTGAGAGACGTGATCCCCATAAAATCTCTATTGGAAGCTGAGGGAAAGGAGGTCTCTTCTGTATCTGCTTCCTGCTGGACAGGGGCGTAGAGCTGTCCCTGCCTATTGGGGATTCACGGAACTCTCGCCCTAGCTGATCTCAGATGAGAGGAAGGGGTCTCGAGCTCTGCCTGGAAGACCATGTTGGCTTCTTTGATTGGGACTGGCAATCTTGTTGGGGTATCATCTGTATCCCCAAGGCCCCTGAATGAGGAAAAATAAATTTTATTATGGAACCTGTGGCCATTCAACCGGTCATTCAGGTGGTGTCAGTTGTCCAGGAGCTGGCCCCAGAACAGGTTGGAAAGAACATTAGGCTTCAATGATTACAATCAACAAGTATAAATCACAAATTTTAGGGTAATTGTCTAACGCAGGGGGTAAAAACACTTTTTATAATTCAGGCTGAAAACAACCTGTTGCCTAAGATTAAGAAACTGATTTACAAAATAATTAAGAAGCAGGGGGTGGAAGCTAAGAATGGGGGAAAGGAAACTCAAGAAAAAGGAAACTTAAAATCCCTGTAGGAAAGAAAACTTAAAAATTTTCAGTTGTGGGGGTGGGGAGAGGGCTACTTGGTTGGCCCGTAACAATAAGGCCAACAAATACGCAAGAAGATATTCTACCTCATTAGTCATCAGGGAAATGCAAATTGAAACTACAATAGGAAACTACCACTCACCCACTAGAATGGCTAAAATTTAAATGTCTGACAATGTCAGAAGTGTTAACTATCACTATAATTGTTGGCTCAGTTAATAGATATTTATAAAACATTGTCCCAGGCACCATTCTAGAGAATGGGGCCACAAGATAATGGGCCCTACCCTCCTTGAACTTAAGGTTCAGGAGGAAAGACAACCAACTAAACTAGTTAACAGAAATAAAGTGTGCTAACTGCTATCATTTTGAACGTGTAAGATGCTTTGGGGACATACAGCAAGAATATCGAACCTAATATAGAGAAAAATCAGTGGCCATTAAGGAGAGAGGTAAGCATTTCAGGGCTCTTTTTAATGAGTGGGACTGAGATATGTGGGTTCCACAAGCAGGCTAATAACTGGTGCTCCTTCAGGGAGACAGTTTTCAAATAACTGTTCGATATTTATTCAAAGATGCTGCTGCCTCTGTTTGGGAGAAGAGCAGAGAAGGATCACAAGGTCTGCCTCAGCCTCTCCCCTGCTATTCGCAGCAATTCTCTGGTCACAAGCTCAATCAGAACAGAAGCCTGCAACCAGGGCCTGGCTTCATGAGTGTGTGACCTGTGAAGCTGTACAGGCCTCAAGCTTAGGAGAGCCCTGTGCTGTCACCTTCTTGAAATTCTTAATAATTTTTGAACAAGGGGGCTCCACCCTTTCATTTTGCACTGGGCCTTTTAATTTATGTAGCTGGTCTAGACTGCAACTAACTACACTTGCAACCCTTAAAAAGCAATTTAGCACACTCCTTGGGAGTTTCATATGGTCAGGATTGTTGCAATGGCAGACGCTCTGGGCCTATGCCAGACCTACTGAGTCAAAATCTACATTTAAAAAGTTCACCTGGCAATTTAATGCACCTTAAAGAGTGAGGAGTGTTAATTGAGAACACCTTATGTCCCACGTGCACTGAAAGTAGAGCTAACCCTACCCCTGGCTCTGGTGGGCATGTGACTTGGTCTGGTATTTCATCCCCTGCCAACCGTGATTAATTAGTTTAGAGATAAGCATTTGACGCAGGTTATGCCAAGTACCCTAAATATTGGAATGTGTGTAGGAATTACTCAGCTGAGACCATCTTCTCCACTCCCCCCCCCCTGCCGCTCCCCAACCCCTGGGACTGCTAGCAGTAAGAGTGACCTGAGTCTGGAGTTGTTATGGCCACCATGTGAAGCCTATAAACGAAACCAATATCTCAGAAGGACAAGCCAAGAGGGGGAGAAACTGAGTCTTGATGCCATTGCCTTAGCTCATTGGTCAAGGTACATTTGAAGCTAGATATACCCCTGGGCTTTTTAGTTACTTGATCCAATACACTCCTGTTTACATTTAAGTTCATTTGAGTCAGATTTTCTGTTCTTTGGTCCACAAGAGACCAGAGAATAAACTCTTCTGTTCATGTTTACACAAAGTGACCCTCAGAGACAGAGAGATATGTTTGGCTGTAATTGTGTATACACAGCAGTAGATGCACTTTTTGCTTGAACTATCCAGTTGGGTTATCGAGCTGCAGAAATTCACTGGATAATTACCAGATTTCCACTTTGTTTTACTTTAAATGATACCAGTCCTGGGGTCAAAAATATTTTCTCTTTGCTTGTGTTTTTCTGCAGTTTCAAAACATGCAATTCAATTGTAGCTATTAACGCAGAAGCCGGTCAATTCCAATGTGTAGTAACATGTTTCCTTCTGGGGTGTAACTTCCTTTCGTTTGTCGGTTCATTGAGCCAACAATGCTAAGAATGAAAAGCTCCTGTTTTCCCATCAGGAATATATGGCGAAAAGTATTTCTCTAACCCAAGCCCACCCTTACCCCCTATGTTCATTACCCCCTTTAATTGTAGCTTAGGTTTAATTATCGCAAGGAAATGATTAGCCAAGATTTTTCTTTTTTTTTTTTTTT
>NW_017731456.1:2454581-2464187 GCF_001890085.2 Hipposideros armiger | reverse complement strand
ATATATATATATATATATATATATATATATATATATATATATATATATATATAACTAAAGCTCACCCTACCCTCCTCCTCCTCCTTGTCCTTTGAGGTAAGCTCAGGTGAAATTGGTGTATATTAACCTGGCGTATGTTTTTGTACTTTTATCATGTATTTTAGTGTGTAAAATTTACACAAATGGAATCATATGAATGTGTCCTTTTGCACTGTGATTTTTTTCTGACTCCATCTTATATTCTTGAATTTATCTCCATTGATACATGTGGATCAACTCAAGGATAAGTTTGCACACGAGCACAAGGAAGCATGTGTACAGCTGCTCACTGTTGCAATGCTCTGCTTGTAATAGTGAAAAAGTTGAAACTACCCAGAGTAGGGGAATGGATGAGCTGAAGTTTATTCATATAACTGAATGCCAAATCCACAGTTAAAACAAATAACTTCTGTATTCTCCATGGTCCGGAGAGGTTAGGTGAAATGACAAATGTCACTCAGATGGAAAAGGGAAATCTGAACCTGAATCCAGGACTGCTGGGTCTAAGCCTAGTGTTCTTTTTTATTAACCTTATATTTTGAAATAATTTCAAACTTAGAGAAAAATTGTGAAAACAATACATATGAAGAAGTCCCATATACCTTTTAGCGGATTATTTTTAATATTTTTTCATTTCTGTTCTCTCTCTCTCTCCCCCCCCCTTCTTCTGGATACAATTTCTTTACTAAGCTATCTGAGAGAGGTTACTTATATATATTGTGGCCCTTTAGCTATAGTACACCAGTGTGTTTTCATATAATTGACGATATGTTTTTAAGTATTCACAGTACAGTTATCAAATGTAGGAAATTTAACATTGATACAGCATTTTAAAAATCATCTACAGCCCATGTTACACTTTTGTTGAATGTCTCATTAATAATCTTGATAGCAAATCTCCCCTTATGCTGGCCCTTGGCATAGAATTCAGTCCAGGATCATGTGTGGCATTTGGTGGTCAAGCCTATTCCTGAGTGATTTATTATTGCTGAGCCTGAAAATGTTCCACAGGTGTGTCTTTTGTAATTCCTCTATTGCACACACCTGCTGACTCTAATCTACACTTGATAAACTGCCATATTCTTGGTGTGTACATATTATTACTACTAAGATCCTAGTCTTGCATGGCAAATGTTAATTTAAAAAAACAATTTAAACAGCACTTCCATACCCTGAGGAATTCACAGCAGGGCCCAGTGCTGACTTAGGCACATGGTGTGAGTGAAGTGTCTTACCTGCTAAGGGACCCTGACAAAATGCCTCCTCTCTCTGCCTCAGTTTCCTCAGCTTTAAAGTGAAGACAATAATACCTCACAAGTTGTTGGGAAGTTAAATATTATGTATGGAAAGAGCCTGGTGTAAAATCATAGATCTCATTTATAGCTGATACTTTTTTTTTTTTTTTTAGTTTGTGCACCGAGATTTAGTTTCTGTCAAGTTTGTATGTTAATGGTTATGACACCTGGTAGCTCTGTTCACAACAGGGAAGGTAATACTTAAGTCATTTCTTCCCCAGTTTATGACAAGGTTACCTGGTTTCTGCACAAACACAGGCAAGGTACTTACTCTTTCACATACTATACCACATAACAATATTGGTAGCATGCCAAAGATTTTTGTTTACGCAATCATAGAAAAGGCAGTTTGTATCAGGTCGCTTTAACATTTTGGTTAGCCATACTTTACCCACATTCTGAGACTCAATCATGTAATTTAAAGGAATTGTCCTCTTCTCAGATAATGTGCAATATCATTATCTTGGCATAATTATTGAGATGGAAAGATGAAAATAATAAAACCATTATTTAAAAAAAAATAAAACCATTAGCACTTTGTTTCCATTTTAGACTTCCAATGAGGCTGCACAATGAGTTTATAAGGCAATGTACCTCACAGGGTTTTCAAATTTATGGTGTTTGCTTCGAGCCAAATTGTATTTATTGTCAGTTCTTCTGTGTGTAACTACAAAGAGGTTGATGTAGGGGAAAGCTGTCAGGATGGGTTGAGGTTTAAATCCAGTTAACAATTTACTGAAAACAACATGAAATATGTCTTGTGCGGTAGTCCCTGTTAAACTTCAGGTAAACTGATGTACAAGGTAAAACAAATTAACAGCATCATTGCTAATCATTATTAAAAGAAAATCTGATAGATTCTGGGAGCAAAATACAAAGATTTTTTTTCTTTTTCTTTTTAAGTCTAGGGAGTTATATTAATTAGAACTCTCAATTATAAATAACAGAAATACAACTCTAAGTAGCTTAAGCATAAAGACTATGATAAAGGGTTCTCATTAACTGTAAGTCACAAATTTGATTGAACCGTATTAACAACTAAAACCAGGTACTTAGATGCATGTCAGGTTCTCATTCCATCTCTCCTCTTTGCCCTTTTCTGTTCATCTGTGTATTCTTCTTGGTCTTTGTATGCAGACCACCTGCCTTTTATTCTGGTCACATGAAGAAAAACATGACTGACAGCAGCTTCTGAACTTCACATCTAAAATTCTGTCACTGGAGAGTCTCTGTTTTCTCCACAGTTCCAGGGGAAAGCCTTTGATTGGTCCAGCTTATGTCAGGTGTGCAACTCTAGCCCAACTGTTACGACCAGAGGCAACCTGGGGAAAGCCTTTCATTGGCCTGCCTTGAATTAGGATACCTCCCACCAATCAACTGCAGCCAGCTGACCAGGGTGACACTAAAGGAACATGTGGATAGGAAGAATGGGGTAGTTCCCAAAAAAAGGGGAACTGGGGAGACAATAGATGACCATCATGGGGTGTACTCCATCCATTCTTTGAAAAAATAATTTCTGATTACTTATTGCTTCCATTAGGATCAATTCAGATACAAATAACCAGATGGTAAATAAGAGTGACTTAAAAACATTAGTCTTACCTGAAAGTAGAGATAAGTGCTCGAGGGCAGCTCCTCAAAATCATCAGGGACATGGTCTTCTCCATCTTTCTGCGCCACCATCCTCAGTGTATGATGTCTGTCCTCCAGGTCACCTTATGGCCCCAGGTGGCTGCTGGATCTCTCGCTATCATGTCCACTTTCGAGCCATCAGGAAGGAGGAAGAGAGGAAAATATTTCTCCATTTGTCTGCCTCTCCTTTTAAAAAAACTTCCTGGAAATCCCTTTAACAACTTCCACATAGTTCTCATTGGACAGAACCCAGTCACATGGCCACACCTAGTAGAAAGGGAAGCTAGAAAATGTGTCTTTCAGCGGGGTCCACTGCTGCTTCAATAATACAAAGGTTCTGTTAGTAAGAATATGAGAATCTATGCTGAATAGGCAATTAGAAGTCTCCACCACGTTTACTGTGAGCTAGACACTGGTAAATGGGAACAAGATAGGCGTGATATATGAACAGAAAACTTCAGCCAGTCCCTAAGGAGGCACAGGATGAGGGGGACAGTTCCATGCCAGGTGGGGAGACTAGCCTAATGGGAGAAAGGTGTACCTCTTTTGTTTTATGAAAGTAAGGAGAGAGGATGGGTGAAAGCAAGTTTGCAGATAGGGCGGTGGTGAAGTGAAGGGGGTCCCATGGATTGGCATCTATTGTCCCTGAGAAAAAGAGGTAATGGAAGAATTGGGGGTGCTAAATAATAATGTACAAAGGCAAAAATGTCCTTGTCACAAGGAGGAACAATTAAGTTAATGGTTTTCAACCCTGGCAGTGCATAAAATACCCCTGGTCAACCTTTTAAAAAGTATCAGTGAGGATGGCAGTGGTGATCAGGCTTCGGTAGATTGGCTTGTTCATTGATTTTTTTAATGTCTAGGTGATTCTAATGTTGAGGCCAGTGAGACCCACTGGTCCATTTCTAAGCAGCTAAGTTGCTGTAGGTTGTATAATAGCCCTGGCCCTGTTCTACCACTTGCACAAATCACCAAGCCAACTCCAGCTTCGTTTAGGAAATTAACAGGCTAGATTGAAACCAAAGTAGATGGCATTGAAAGCAATAATAAAATACAGCAATCAATCAATACATACATACATACATTCTATGGATTATCTCTACTTGACTATTTTAGGTAGAATTTCGCAACATTTCTTTACACCACAATTTCTGTGAACGACCACAACACCTGTTCTTTTAGAATTTAGCTGTTGGTCTTTTAGAATTTAGTCGTTTTTCATTTGTAAGCTATTTAACTAATGTTCTATAAGGTGAGTACACTTGTTTGCTTGCTCATTTCCTTTAACACACCACACAATTTGCCTGTCTTTGACTATGAGCCAGACAGCTGTCTAATTAGTGTGGTGGCTAGAAACAATTCCTCCTGAAGAGGGAATGAAAGATACTGTTTGCTCCCTGAGGTTTTTCTCACCTCTGCCGTATGAATCTATTTGAAGTAAGGGTTTGGGTCAAAAGTCAAAAAGGTGGTTGAAAATAACTATCACGTTGAAATAATCCAAGGAAATAAAAGTGCACAGTTGAAAAGAAAAATGCATATTTTTACATTATATCATGGCTTTCTCATCAATTACGTAGCAGCAGTTTAAAGAGAAACAACAATGATGATGATAAAATAGAATGTTATGGAAGAACGGCAGAAAACACACTGAGGTCTGAACGTTCTTTGATGCCTTCATGTAATATTGTTTTACCTCTCATTGGAAGCAAATTTGAATTAGTAGATTGGGCCATTGTTTATGATACATTCATTTTTAATATTTATTGAGCACCTACTATGTGTCAGGCACTATTCTAAGGATTGAAGATTTATGGGAACAAAAGCAGGCAAAATTCCTGCCCTCTTGGATCTTATATTGTAGTGAGTAACAATGAACAAGATTCATGTGTAAACTATGTGGTTTGTTCAATTTTAGGTGGTAGTGAGTGATCTGAAGAAAGGAAAAGCAGAAGAGGGGTGTAGGAAGTATGGGGGTGGGGTTTGCAATTTTAGATAGAGTGAGCAGGGAAGGCCTAAAGGCAGTGTGCTAGTGAGCCATGCAACAGTCTTGGGGAAGAGCATTCCAGGAAGAAGGCAGAGCAAGAAAAGGTCCTTGAGGTGCTTACTGGGTGGCCAATGGAATAGAGAGAGGCAAACCAAGTAGGGCTTCATAGGTCACCGTGGTGACTTGGACTACTATTATTCGTGGGATGAGAAGCCATTGGAAGGTTTTGAACAGACAAATGTTATTTTAGCAGGATCATTTAGTTACATCTGGTCATTCTATTGAAGTTGGGCCTTAGGAGATTTTTGCAATAACCCAGGCAAGGAATGATGGTGGGTTGAACTAGGGTGGTCGAGTTGAACTGGTAAGAAGTTACTTAATTTCTGGATGTATTTTGATGGTAGGGTGAATTGAATTTCCTGATAGAGTAGACATGAGAAGTGAGAGGAAAAAAAAAATCAGGGATGACACCTGGATTTGTGAGCAATTAGAAAAATGGCAATACTATTTACTGAGATGGGGACATCTGTGAGAAGAGAAGGCTTGGGGGATCATCTCATGGTGGGTCTTATAGATCATGTGGATGTGCAAGCAAATATGTTAGATAGACAGTTGAATGTATGAATCTGGAGTTCATAGTACAGGTCAGGATAATCTATTTTCATGACATGTAGATAATGCTTAAAACCCCAAGAATGGACGAGATCACCAAAGGAGAAACTAAGGCCTGAACTGTGGGGCCTCCAACATTTATGTGACAGAGAGGCTAAAAGAAACCAGAAAAGGAGGCTGAGGATGAGTGTCAGAGAAAGAGGCTTGTGGTGTCCTTGGAGTGAAGTGAAGAAATTATTTCAGGAAGGAGAGAGCAGTCAACTCAGCCAAATCTTTAGCAATGTTCACCAAAATTGGTATTCCTATCCGAGAAAATAGGACAAGGAGAGAGAACATCAAAATCCTGTGATTGTCCAAGGTCACGCACTTGGCATGTGATAGATTCAAAATTCACAAACCCTGGTTGTTTGGCCTTAATTGAAGCTCTTCAACAGGAAATAAAAGAAAGTTTAGTCCACCTATTTGCAGCATCAGTTATATTTATAGTTCTATATGTTTTTCTGCAAATGTTTTGCTAAATGAGAATTTCCATTGCTTAATAAAACAAGAGAAACAAAATGGAAAAAATGAGTTTTAAAGTACTTTTAAAAGTTATTATTTCATTAAAGTTATAAGGATAAGTTAAATCGATCACCTATCGTGTTTCCAAAGCATGCTGGCGTTTTTTTGTTGTTTTGTTTTTTGTGTTTTAGGTGTTTTTTTGTTTGTGTTTGTTTTGCATTATAACTGCTTTTCTGCATCACTCTGGGCTTTAGCAAGCTCCCCTCCCACCCCTCAGAGCATTCAACATATGCTGTGTCTATTCAATCAAATGGAATCTCCAAAGTAGCACATTGAATGGAATGTGCAATGAATACTAAAAAAAGGAAAAATGAATTTGCAAATACTGGCAGCTGGCAACTTCTTAAAATCCTAATCTCCTCATTTAAGGAAATACAAATGTTTTTTAATGTCAACAACTAAGGTAAAATAAATCTACATTGAATCCCAAAGTAAAATGAGTGCTGAACTTTGTTTAAATCCAGATAAGAAGAGGTTTGAAATAAGAATCACATCAACCGGTATCCAATGAACATATTATATTTTGCATGTTTGCTATGAAATTCTGAACACTTAAAACAAAACAGCAGGGGCATGATAGGAATTTAGGGTTGGTACTGTTCACTAGGGGAACAAGATCAGTCCTTATGCTGCCTAAAAGTGCATGCTTTCTGAGTTTTCTAGTCCTGTTTCTTCATCTTCTCTTCACTCCACAAGTCTACTGACATTTCCTGCCTCTCCATGTAGGTACCTCATATTCCCCTCTTGCTATATACATTTAGCCATCTATCTTCCGCCCCCCCTCCAATTCTCATTTGTGTGTGAAGATGTTTATAAGAGGAATTATCACAGGAATGGGTATTATAATGAAAAATTGGAAACAACCTAAGTGTCCATTTACAGGAAAATAGTAAATATATTATAAGACATTTATTCTATGGAATACTATGCAACTGTAAAAGAATAAGATAAAGCTATATATCTTCACAACATGTGAAGATTTCCAAGATATGTATTGTTAGGTGAAAGTAGCAAGTCACAGAACAATACCACAATTTAACCATTTAAGAAAAAAACCTGGAAAGAAAAACACTAATTTATTGAGAATTATTATTATGAGGTGTATGAGGCATGGGAAGCAGGGGTGTGCAGAGGGACTGTCACTTTTCACTCCATTTACATTGGTATCACCTTGATTTTTGGAAGCATTTTTTTAGTAATTACTGTGTAACTTAAAAATAAAAATGTTTTTTAAAAACTTGAGTTTTTTCTCACCTCTAATAAAATTCTCAGGCAGGATGTGAACAGAAAGAAAAAAGTCAGGTTTATTGACTTCCGTATCTCACACTTGGGTTCCAGTGTTTGACTATTTATGATTTCCTTCCTGTGTTCTGACAGAGTCACTAATTTTAGGTATGCCTTTTAGAAACGGCATTTTGTTTTGCTTGAATTTTTGAACCAAGGATCTCAGGAAAGAACTGCTTCTGCAACACTTGCTTAGTTTACTTCCCCCCCCTTCTCATAAAGCTAGACCAGAATCCTTTCATTATCCCAAATGAAAATTGACCATTTAAGATAAATTCGTAATTTTTTGCTACATACTAATTATGAGAATTAAATAATAAGTTGTATCATGACCATTGGCATAAAGGAAAAGCATCTTCAGAAAAGTGATGCAAATTCTGGATTAAAAGATGCAGAATATTGGAAAAAGTGAAATTAGCAAAACGTCTAAGAGAGTCAAAAAATGAAACATTAATTGGGATTTCATGGTGTCATCTTAGCAGTGGGAAAGAGACATAATAACATTCTATCAAACTTTTGTTAGAGGTCCTTATAAAATTGCCTTAACTATATAGCATCCAAGAAAGTTGTACACAAGTGACTCCATTCATAATCCATTTATTTTATATTGGTTTCATGCTTTTACCCAAGAGATAGCTATAAATTGTTTTTATTTCTAAAAATATTTTTATTAAAAATATAGCTAACATACAATATTATATTAGTTTCAGGCATATACCATAGTTATTCAACATTTATATATACCTAAAGAAGTGATCGCCATGATTAACTCCAGCAACCATTTGACACTGTACCATGCTACCACAATACTATTGACTATATTCCCCACGCTGTACTTTACATCCCCATGACTTACTTATTTTATACCTGGAAGTTTGGACCTCTTATTCCCCTTCACCACCACCCCCTTTTTAAATTTTTCAATTACAGTTGACATCCAATATTATTTTATATTAATTTCAGGTGCACAGCATAGTGGTTAGACATTTATATAATTTGAAAAGGATTTCACCTGGCACTATACATAGATATTACTATATCATTGACTACATTTCCTGTGCTTTACATCCCCATGATTATTTTGTAACTACCAATTTATACTTAATCCCTTCCCCCTTTTCACCCATCCCTTTAAACCCCCTCCCATCTGACAACTGTCAAAATGTTTTCTGTATCTATGAGTTTGTTTGTTTTGTTCTTTAGATTCCACATATAAGTGAAATCACATTGCCTCTGTCTTTCTCTGTCTGACACACCACTCAGCAAATACCCTCCAGGTCCACCCATGCCACTGCAGTTGGCAAGAACCCATTCTCTTCCATGGCCAAGCAATATTCCACTGTAAATATGAATATGTACCACCTCTTCTTATCCATTCATCTATCGACAGACACCCAGGCTGCCCCCACATCTTGACCACTGTAAACAATGCTGCAATGAACATATGGATGCACATGTCCCCTCAAGGTAGCATTTTGGGTTTCTTCGGATAAATACCCAGAAATGGGATTACTGGGTCTTTTTATGTTTCTTGTTATAGCCTTTGTTTGAAAGTCTATTTTATTTTTTCTGGTATAAGTATTGCTACTCCAACTATTTGTTTGTTCCCATTTTCATGAAATAGCTTTTCATCCCTTTACTTTCAACTTGTGTGTGTCTTTCAATCTGAAATGATTCTCTTGTAGGCAGTATATGTAAGGGTTTTGCTTTCTTTTAAGATTTTTTTTTATTGGAGAATTGGGGGATGGGAACAGCGTTGGGAGAATCAGGGAAGGGAACAGGCAAGTTGCTGTCCTTTTGTTCTTCAGTCTAGTTGTGGAGGACGTTGCTTCACTGGCCCATGTTGGTACAATCATTGTGCTCTTCCCAGGTGAGGCAGATAGGTCACCGGCCTCTGGACAACTGCTCACGGCAGCTCTTGGCAGCTCACACCGGCTGCCGGCCACACATGATAGCTTATGGCAGCCCGCTGCAGCAAGGGCTGCAGCCTACACTGTTGCCAGTGACTCACGGCAGCCCAACTCCAGGTTGAGCTGTTTTTCACCATCTTAGCTGTAGAGGGCAGTGTCACTGGCCCTCATGTGGGATCCAAACCAGGGCCCTGCTGCACAGAGCTGGCGTCCCAAGCCAGCTCTTAACCAAAGTGCCACTCGGCCAGCCCAAAGGTTTTGTTTTCTTATCCATTCAGCCCTCCTCTGT
>NW_017731456.1:2452666-2454016 GCF_001890085.2 Hipposideros armiger | reverse complement strand
CGACGTCCTCCACAACTAGACTGAAGAACAAAAGGACAGCAATTTGTCTGTTCCCCTTCCCCGATTCCCCAATAAAATCTTTAAAAAAAAAAAAGAATTCCCTCTAATATTCCTTGTAATACTGGTTTGGTGGTGATGAACTCCTTGTCTGGGAGGCTCTGTTATCTGTTCTTCAATTTTAAATGATAGCCTTGCTGCACAGAGTACTGTTGGTTGTAGGCCCTAGCTTTTGATCACATTGAATATTTCATGGCAATCCCTTTCTGGCCTGCAAAGTTCCTGTTGAGAAATCAGCTGACAATCTTATGGGAGCTCCTTTATAATTTACTAGTTGCCTTTCTCTTGCTGCTTTTAGGATTCTTTCCATGTCTTTAACCTTTGCCATTTCAATTATGATGTGTCTTGATTTGGGCCTATTTGGGTGGGTTCATCTTGTTTGGGACTCTCTATGCTTCCTGGACTTGTATGTCTATTTCCTTCATCAGGTTAAAGTTTTCAGTTATTAATTCCTCAAATAGGTTCTTAATCCCTTGCTTTCTCTCTTCTGATACCGCTCTGATGTGAATGTTGTTATGCTTGATGTCCCAGAGGTCTTTTAAACTGTCTTCATTTTTTTTAATTCTTTTTTCTTTTTGCTGTTTTGATTGGGTGTTTTCTGCTACCTTGTCTTCCAAATCGCTGATTTGATCCTCTGCTTCATCTAGTTGGCTGATGATTCATTCCTTCTAGTGCATTCTTTATTTCCATTATTGTATTCTTCACTTCTGACTGTTTGTTGTTGTTTGTTTCTATGTCTCTTTCTATGCTTGCAATATTTTTGTTGAAGTTCTCACAAAGTTTCTTGAGCATCCTTATAACCATTGTTTGGAACTCTGCCTCTGATGAGTTGCTAGCCTCCATTTTGTTTAGTTCTTTTTCTGGAGTTTTCTCCTGTTCTTTCATTTGGGATGTATTTGTATGTATTATATAGATCTGCTACATCTCCTACTCTTGGCCAGGTGGCCTTGTGTAATAGGTGCTCTGTGGGTCCCTGACACTGTCTCCCTGGTCACCTGCTCTGGGTGCTGCAGGAGTGTCCCTTGTGTGGGTTGTGTTTACTCTCCTGTCACAGTTTAGCCTTTGTTGCTATGGCACATCAGTGTGTGGGATTGACCCTCAGGCTGATTGGCTGTGGGGTTTGGCCACGTCCACAGCTTATGGGCTGCTGTGCCGGGGGGCTTACCCTGCAGAGAGGGATTGGCCCTAGTGGGGCCTGGTGCCTTTTTTTAAATTAATTTATTTTTTATTGTTAGTTTCAGGTGTACAGAACAATGCAATAGTTACCCTTTTCACCCTCACAAAGTAACAACC
>NW_017731456.1:2356220-2452511 GCF_001890085.2 Hipposideros armiger | reverse complement strand
GTATATATAATTATAGTTGACATACAGTATTATTCAACATCAGTTTCAGAAATACAATGCGGTGGTCAGGCCTCTGCATCAACTATGAAGTGGACTCCCCAAAAGGACATGGGCCTGGTGCCTTTTGAGACCACCCTTTGTGTGTGCTGCTTGTGGGGCTAATTGGGCCATGCTCTGCTGTGGTCTGAAGCCAAACTCCAAGTATGTTAATTCTGGGACATTTGGGAGGGGTCTGGTGCAGGCCCAGTTCACCCACTACCTGTGACTGGCTGGGGACTACCTGGTAGGAGCTACAAAGATATCCATGTTTGTCTGCTGCCTGTGCTAAAGTTGGAGGCATGTGGAAGATGCCATGCTGAAAACTGAGGATGGCTGTTACCAGTACCAGGCCTCGGGTAGCTCCGCAAAAAGCGAGGACACCCTGAGGCCTGCTGCCACCTGGCAGCTTCCTTAAGGTTCAGTTGCTGATAGAGCCTCATGTGGTATGCAGGTTGGGTGAGGCAAGGTTTCAGGGATTCACTAGAGTGGGAATAGTTGGGGTCATCAGGTTAATGTAGATTCTGGTTTGGTGCCAGTGCTGAGCCTGGACATACTCAGCAAAAGTCTCAGAGCACACTGAGGCCAGTCGCCACCTGCCTGAGCCCCGTGGACCCCAATAGTTTTCCAAGAAAGAACGTAAAGCAGACAGGGCTTGCTACTAGCTGAGAAGGTGCCTCCAGGATTAGAGGAGTTGAGTAGGGCAGGGTCCCAGGGAGTCAGCAGGGTGGAGCAGTGGAGCTCACCAAGCAAATCAGATTCAGATTTAACTATGTGCAGGAAGGGCTCAACACAGGAAAGATGGCACCTGCCTGCCAGCTACAGAGGAGAAGAGCCCCACACAGGGAAAATGATGACTGTTCTCCAGTCCTTACCCTGAAACCATACACCTCAGTCTCTCCCTGTATGTCTCCGACACCTCCCCGCCGCGAGTCACTGTCCCTCCGCCGGAGCCCAGGGTGAGTGTCTGCAAGAGCGAGTGAGCCTATGAGTGGGCCGTTTAAGAGGATGTCTGGGTTTCCTGCAGCCTTCCTCCCCACCCTGACGGTTAGGATCCCCATTGTTTTTCACACCAAGATATTGTGGGGGCTTCTCTTCCAAGTACCAGTACTCTGGACTTGGGATCCTGGTGTGGGGTTGGGGTCCCTCCATCCTCTGGGGGAACCTCCACAGCCGATATCCTTCTTGATTCTTAACCATCACATGCAACTGTGAGGCTGGTCTCTTCCATGTCTCTGCCCCTCCTACCAGTCTCGATGTGGCTTTTTTTTTATAACCTTAGTTATAAAACTTCTGTTCAGCTAGACTTCAGATGGTTTCCCAGGTTGATTGTTCTATAATTTAGTTGTAATTTTAATGTGTTCATGGAAGGAGGCAGGCACAGCATTTATCTACTCTGCTATCTTGGATCTCTCACTGATCATAAATTGTTTTTAATCATTTTTATTTTAAATCAGTAATGTCTGCCAAGTGGGTACCACTTCCCATTAAAACATCACCTCCTAAATTAGTATAATTACTTCATAAAGAGATAAACCAAAGCACAGTTCAACAGTCTTTGAGGTTATAAAATCTAATTACATTCACACGCAATATTTTATTCTTAGTGATTACAAAAAAACATTAAGTTAAGCAAAACCCAGAAATTTACAATGAAGTAATTGCAAAGAGACAAGTTAATTATTGCATACAGTACTGCCTCTATTAGCAGCCTCTGAGAGAAAACACCTTTACAAAGGTGTTGAAGATGTAAAGAGGTTTAGGGGAATTCTGGTCCCATTGGGTTCGCAGCCTATGGCTGAGATGGAAAGTTTGGTGCAGTCTGAGGTATGGACTTCCTGAGATTGTACTGGGATTTAGATTATGCAGGTGTGGAAGAGAGAATCCCCTAGCCTTGGATTTTCATGCTTCATGCGTAGGTTGCTTCAATGGCAGCTGTATGGGATGTCGGGGGTAGGGGTGGGGGGAGGCATGGCTTCAACCTCTGTTTCAACAGGAATTTGCTTTCATCTGTTTTACAGTTTGGGCTTCTGCAACACGTTTCATTTCAGTTGCTAAAATTTGTTTATGAAAACTCTGCCCTGTACCATAGTCATGTGCTTCCTCTATGTTAAAGGGAGGATGACTGAAAATGTAAGAAAAGAAAAAAGTTGGGAACACCCTCAGATTCAACCAGAAGGACCAAATAGGAAGGACCACATTCCCTGAGAACTACATGCTAAAACTCATAAACCTTCATATATCATCAAATATTATTTCTAACTCTGGTAAAAACAAATTCATAATTTAATAAGGGACAAACACACACATATCAAGGAAACATCCCAAAACTGTGCTTCAGTGGTGCCTACCCCTAGTGCTTCTATGTAAGAAAAGGGAGGTGGGGGAAAGGGGTAAGGGAGATGCTAGAACAGGAGTAAATTGGATGACCCTTAGTTTTAGTGTTGTCCGGAACAATGACGTTCCATTTTGCTTCAGTATCACTGAAAGTTAATTCCCCTGTCTTTGTATTTCTCATCTCTTTTTCCCTCTTAGTGGTATCATAAGGGCCTTTTTCTCTCTCTTTCTTTTTTCCTCCTTCTCCTTAATCCACACCAAGTAGCATTACACATCCATTTAGGAAGCAACAAAGTACTCAGAGACTCAGAGACTCAGAGAAAGAAAGTAAGTACTAAACCCAAGGGCTGGATGGAAAGATAAAAGAATACACATTTGTCCCCCAAATCTACAGAAAATTCCAGCAGAAGAAAGGAGAGGTGGCAGAGGGGTAAGGTTAGGGGCAACTTGTAGAGGAGGGAAAGAAGTAGAGATATTAGCCCCTGGAGAATTTTTCTATAGAAGGGACTGATCAGTGGCAAACTGATTCTCACATGTTGGCTCCTACCTGCAATTCAAATGGCAATGTCAGTGACCCCTCCTGGGAGAGACTTTCCCTGACTGCCCAGTGTAAAGTGACCACCAAGTCACTCTCCACCACATTTTACCTCTCTACATAGCACTTATTATCTGGCATTTTTCTTGTTTAGTTTTTCTGCCTCCATCTCCTATCTTCACCCCTTTTCCCCACTGAAATGTAAGCTCCTCGAAGGTCAATGACTTAGTCTCATGGATTGTCTGCTTCTTGTCCATAGAATATAAGCCCCAAGACTGCAGGGACTTGGCTGGTTTTGTTAACATCTGTATCACCCAGAGTGCTTTGCACATAGTAGGGACATTCAATACTTCAGTGAATACTTTAATGAAAGAATCATAGAAAGAATACCCTTGCCCATTTACCAAGGTTGCAATGTGATGAAGCAGTTGAAATTTTCCCTGAGTTGGGGCAATAGCAGGTACATTGCCTTCGTTACAGATATAGCCTCAATTTTTAGGACCACAAGGGCTAATGGCAAAGATGTAACTAGAAGTGTCTCCTCCATGCTGAATAGTGGTGTGGGTGTAGCAAAGACCCCATAGGAAGATAGCAGCCCCCTTCCCACTCCAGAGGGCAAGAGGAAGGTTTTTAAAGGAGATGCTTTCTGTATGGAAGCATGCAGGGAGCATTAAATCATGCTGCCATCCTTTAAGCTTGACATTTTTTTTGATGTGAGGCAGTTTACAATTATACTGAAATACACTATGAAAATATTCTTCACATGGTAACAGATGTCTTCATCATCTTGGTAAACATCAAAGATTTATCTCAGTCTTTTGTTATTTCTGTCTCAAATACTGCCTGCCTCTTTGCTTCATTATATTCTTCCTTTGGAGACAAATAAAGCAAAGGCATATAATCATTTATAAGTCAAGATATTTAATATTAGCATTTCATTAGTGATTTCAAATACACTTTCAGAATAGGCGAAGTACAACAAATATACACATATTTTAGGATAAAGAGATTAGAATTTCACACCGGGGGTATGTTTTTTACACTGTGAATAGTGATGTTTCATTTTGGAGTAAAATGGCTTTAGTAAATGATACAAAGTAAACTAAGGAGATGCAAAAAAAGAGATGACTTGTGATAAATTACTTATATGCTGGACATTAAACAGTCTTCACAGATAGAGTGACCATATGATGACCATATGGGATGCTTTTGAGAGTGAAAGGGCACACTGATCACATTTAACACTGGGACAAAAACCAGGATATACCAGGATGTATAAACCAGGTCATCCTCCTCATGGGGACAGTTAATGACAACAAAACTGCTTTTTTTTTTTTTTTTAAGAAAAGTCCAAAACGAAACAAAATAGCTTGCTCATATGTGCTATGAGCACATGGTAAGCAACTGGTCCTTTTTTGATTAACTGATTTGTTATAATAACATTAAACCATTTAATCTGAATATAAGTTATTAATGTTGATAACTGTTAGAAAGAGATTTTCAGTGGGTAATCTACCCTATTTTCAGATTGTTCTGATTGTTAAAATAGTTTCCCCTTGACCATAAAAGTTAATTGGGATAGAGAAGTGTACTGGGTACCATTTCTCAGCTTAAAATTTGCATTACCTATTTTTAAGGTCATCCACCTTTCAATATTGACCTGGGTAGTAGTAGAGTCCATCTTCAGTGCCAGCTCTTATTGATTGTTGCCATCAGGAGCTCTGTGTTGCCATGATTCTGAGGCACCTTAGGGCTCAGCAGAAAGGCATGTGGTGATCAGCTAGTGATGTCCGCAGGAGGCATGGGACATGGAGCAAAGGCATGTGTGGCAAGTATTCCTATCCCAGATTTGGACATATACCTGTTCTAACAGTAATTTTCTGACGTATGTCTAATGTATAGTTGATTACAAAAAAAATTACACCTGCCTCTGCTAACTTATTAATTCTAGTATAGTGCAATTAATACACCAACTATGCCACAGGAGAATAATGCCATCACTTTTTTTTTTAAAGATTTTATTGGGGAATTGGGGGATGGGAACAGCGCTGGGGAATTGGGGGAAGGGGAACAGACAAGTTGCTATTGTTTTGTTCTTCAGTCTAGTTGTGGAGGACGTTGCTTCACTGGCCCAAGTTGGCACCATCATTGCGCTCTTCCCAGGCGAGGCAGATCAGTCGCCGGCTTTTGGACGGCCACTCACTGCGGCTGCTGGCTGCTCACGCTGGCTGCTGGCTACACATGGTAGCCCATGGCAACCCACTGCCACAGGGGCTGCAGCCTACGCCGTCGCCAGTGATGCACGGCAGCCCAGCTCCAGGTTGAGCTGTTGTTCAGCATCTTAGCTGTGGAGGGCAGTGTCACTGGCCCTCATATGTGGGATCCGAACTGGGGCCCTCTGGCGTCCCAAGCCAGCTCTTAACCATCGCGCCACTCGGCCGGCCCGCCATCACTCTTAACTTGAATGAAGATAGCAATCTCATGATTTCCACACATCATTGTTTTACAACTTTCTTAGTCTAAAATCAAAATAAGAAAAGATTAAATCTCTAACACCTCAACAGAAAGTAGAAAAAATAATGTAGCAAACATGCTAATTAATTGCTCCTCTGTTTCTGTTCTTTACTTATTTTGTTGTTGTTATGCTTTATGGGGATATGGAGAATTTTAAGCAATGAAATGAAAATTGAACTTGCTTCTCCTCTTGCAAACAAATATTAATGTCTTGACTTTAAAGAACTATTTTCAGCATTTACTTCATTCCCACATATTTTGTGTGATTTATCCTTCATACATCAGAGAGACCTGTTTTGTGTCTTGCAATGAGGGGAAATAAAAAGCACATAGTTTATACTTAAAAAAAATACAGGTAGTGTCCCTAATATTGCTGCTTCTTTTGTGACCATGAAGTATGTTCCCTCTTTGGACCTTAATTCTCTAATTAAAAAAAAAATAGGGAAGAATTAAATTTATGTTGAAGTGGGGAGATCCAACTTCAGATTGCAAAGCAGCTTTTCCCCCATTAATTTTGACTACACAGCTCTACTTTTCCAAGAGTGAAATCCTGTTGAAATGGCTTTCCAAAATATCTTGCGGAAAATAAGAATTAATAGATGGCAACTCCTCATTCATGCTCCTCAAACAGGAGACAAATTCATCGGGCAGCAGGGTCTGTTCTGGAATAGTTTCACTGGGGGAAGCCCTTTCCAAAAGCACGGTGGTTTCTTCCTCTATTGAGTTTGGCACATCAGGAGGACTGCATTCACCTTGATTTAAAATGAGGCTTAATTCTTCAAGAAATAGTGTGTTGCTTAACGAAGTCACGCTTGAGACAGAAAAGGCAAAATTAGAATATTTTTTAAACTGGGCATTGTTTCCCAGGTCTATGGAATCAACTGGTGGCTTGAGAGTTGAGGAAGCTGTTTCATCATTAGTGCTGAGATGGTTTTCCCCAGAGAGAAAATTTGAAATCTGGGGTTTATACCCAGTGTTGAGATCAGGAATATACACAACTGTTGCATTGGTGAGTAGTGAGTTTTCCAGGTAGTCTCTTGTCTTCAGGGATCCTGTATTCTTTTCTTTCTTGGAGTGTGTGGGCTTGTGTTTTTCTGGTAGAAAGATTTCTATCTCTGTAATCTCTGGATCAACATATAGAACTTGTTCACTGGAGTTATTATTCAGACATTCACTCTTTTCCTGGGAAGAAAAAAACACATTGTTTTATTTTACAAAGGACATTTAAAGGGGCCAGCTGGATAACTGAATAAGGAGTGGAACTCTGCTTTCCCTCAATTGTCCTTTCCCCCTTCTGTTTTTCATATTGTGTCTCTTCCCATATGATCTCCTTCTTTGTCCTTTATTATCCTACTTGATTCCAAATCTTGACTACATTTTCCCATGAGGAGATTGAAAGAAAGGAAAAATAAATAATCCATGTTTTAAGCATGTCTCAGTTAAAAAAAAATTTTTTTTTCCTGTGGGAGTCGAACCGGCAACCTTGCTGTTAAGAGTGTACACTCTATCCACTGAGCCATCCGGGCGGCAGCTCAGCTCAAGGTGCTGAGGTCAGTCCCAGCCACAGGTGAGCGTAGCCCACCATCAAACAGGCAATCTTGTCATTAGGAGCACGTGCTGTCACCAGCTGAGCCATCCTGACACCTGTTGGCAGCTCAGTGGCAGCTCAGCTCGGACGCAGCTTGGGCTAAGCTCACTGGCCCATGTGGGAATAGAACCGATGGCCCTGTTGCTCAGAGCTCGTGCTCTTAAGCAAACTCTTAACCAACTAAGCCACTCGGCCAGCCCTCGGTTTAAAATTTTTAAAGAGAAAGAGCATCTTGCATATTAGTAACTTGAATATTATTTCAGGGCCTTTTCAAATTTGAATTTTGAGATATTTTGGAATATGTCTTAATATTATGGAACCTGACCACAAGAAAATATTTTGTTGCTTAAATGAAAAAAAGTGGAATAGAGGAAGAATCCTGTTTTGCTTTCATTTGAGGGTAAAGTTGTAATAAGTGCTTTGAGGTGAGGTTCTAAATGTGTGCAGCTATTCATAATTCTGTGAATATGATGATCAGGAAGGTGGATGGAGAAGGGCTTTATTTGTATAAAAGCCTGATGATTCTTCTGGGTAAGAAAAGGACATGAGGCCTTCCAGCTGATGGCTGGCTTCCTGGGCCAAATAACTCCCACCCAGAGCAATTATAAAATTATAGCTGCCTGCTATGGACTAAATGTTTGTGTCCCACCAAAATTCATACATTGGAGCCCTAATCCCACAATGTGATGATATTAGGAGGTGGGGTCTTTGGGGGGTAATTAGTCTTTGGATGGTGCCCTCAAGAATGGGATTAGTGCCTTTATAAGAAGAAACAGGAGATGTCTCCACTCTCAGTCCCCACATCCTCAATTTCCATTCACTTCTCAATGGAACCTCTTGGCCAGGACCACCTGTGACCTGCTCCTTGTCACATTCCATGGACTCATTTACTCTTTATGTTATAGACCCTCTACAAAATGGTTAGCACCATGGATCCTTGCTTCTCGACATTATGTACACACCTTATTGTGCTCATTTCTCTGAGCCTCCTAATTCTGCCTCTTTCCTAGGACCGTGTCTCCGTTGAAAATTTCAATTGAAAATCCCTCACTGGCTCCGCATTGTCTTTAGCAGTAGTTTTCAACCCCTTAATGGTGTTCTCAGAGTTGGCTGTGTAGAGGAATTACTTGGGAAGCTTTAGAAAATACTTGAGTCTCCTCAGGCCCATCTCTCCCCAGATATCCTGGGTTGTGGCCCGGGCATTGGGATTCTAATATGCAACCAGGGCTAAAAACTTTTGCCATAGGGACTTCTCTGGAGTTGGGGAAAGAGTTGATTAATGGGCTCACCAGAGCTCCAAATAAAGCCAATTTATTTGATTTACAAATACTTGTCTTCCTCACATCATTCGAACACAGAGTTCCTAGGCTAAAAATATTTCTTTTTAAGTTTGAAAACTATTGGCCAACAGAATGAAGTCTGAATTCCACATCAATAAAATCTTTTGTGATCTGATACTACTCACTGTTCCAACATTATTCTAGCCACTCCTCACATAAAGATTTTTGATAAAGCAATACCCAACATGATCTTCTCACCTTTGTGCCTTTGGTCATGTTGTCCTCTCTCTTTTGAATGTTTCTCCTGAGCAATTTCCACTTATCTTTCAATATGTCTGCTCTATATTCCTTTTGGTTTCATTTCTGTCACTGTCCTTACATCACTGCATTGCAATGTTTGAATAATGTGTCTGTCCCATCAACTGGGTTTTAAGCTCCTTGACAGCCAGGCCAGAGTGCTGGAAAGTAGGAGCACACACAATAGATTCCTTCCCCTCATCCATAATCACCAGCAGTTCCTCCATAGCCAGCAAAGTCCCAATATCCTCAGGGTCTTCCCAGCTCACCCTTCTCTTCTTTGCTAAATTGGAAACCTGGCCCACCTCTGGTGACACCATCTCCCACAGTCCTCTCACATTTATTTTCTTGAATTCCATTGGGTCTCAGGAGGGAAGTGGTGTCTTCCTTGGACTCCACCTGCTTCTCCAATTTCATGTTACACAGAAGCCACTTTGTGTCTTTGAGGCTCATTCTGTTAAGATTTTCTGCCCTCCTCCTTTGGTCCCTGAAGACACCTACCAATTGCATGGCCACCAAGTGACTCTAGCACCTTGCCTATAATCTTCAACGTCATTTTTCTCTTTTGAATAGCATTGTTTCTTTCTTCTGTCTCTTTTCTTTCTCTACCTCCATTCTCTCACCTCTCTTAAGTCTGATTTGAAATATGTATAATTTTGCTTCTGCACATATTTATACAGTTATGCTAATATGCACACACATTTATTTATTTGAATGGAAACTCTGCTGTGTTGGACTGTACTCTTGGTCACAGCTATCATTTAGTTTTTACTTGATGGTGTTTAGTTACCTGTAGCATTTTCACAACTTTACTGTTTTCCATATTAGGAATATCTTCATAAAGCCATTTTGGTATTAGCAATAAGATTCTTCTTTTAATTCTAGGAAACAAAAATGGCACATTAGAAGAAGCATTGTACTTTAGGATTGGTGCAGGCAATCATATAGGAAATTAGAAAATCAACTAGAATAAAAATCAAACTTTTTGAAGCAGGAGCTAAGATTTCCATCTCTTACTTTAAATAGTTAACTGGAAAGTTGATTTAACATCTGTTCAGATTTTCCTCTTCTCTCTACTGCTCTGCTTCTCTCTAATGAGCTGGAACATTTCAAAACACTCACACTTAGATTCAAGATAAGTGGGAAAACCACCCTGGAAGCGAAACTATGCACATGTTAGAAATGGCAAACCATTATGAGCAGGAGATACCAGTATGGAAGAGTTTGGAAAACTTTAGGGATATTTTGTAGAACTTTTCAAGGTGACCATAACCACAGAAAAATATTAAAGAAGAGAATGTTATATAATAAAATGTATAATTCGAGGTCCTCTATTTTTGAGTTTGTAATGATTCCAAATAGGGTTGAGATGATAGGTGTGGCTCTAAACTTGCTTTATGTGGATGGAGCAGGAGGCTGGGGAAGTTGCCACAGATGTGTTGCACTGTGAGAATACCAGTTCTGACTTAGGCTGTGTGCGTATTAAAGATTGCTAGGGTGGGGTGATGGAAAGAAGAGGGAAAAGCTGTATATGACCCACTTCTTCCCCCAAGCTACCCCTTGGCACTGCCACTGTGTTGAAAGCACTTTCTGCATTTACAGTAAAAATTGATTTGAGCAAAGGGCTTGTGCCAGGAACTTAAAAGAGACTAAACTGATCTCTGGCACAATTTTCCATGTTAACAATGCACCCATTAACAACAGATCAGACTTGTTTATCTGTTTAAGCAGCGTCTGGAAGGACTTTTATGAAGTAACAACCAAAAAGACTAAATGTACTTCGCTAGCCCAATTTGACCTTGAACTGTAGGATAAAAATAATTTCTTTACACATATTTATATACTGTTTTATGATTCAGCTTTTTTAGTAATTCACACTTTCTGTAACCTAAAATTAGACCAAATTACTAAGTTAATGCTATTGGAAAAAATTTTCATATAGCATGCTGATACAGTGAAAACATATATATATATATATATATATATATATATATATATATATGTATATATTTAACCATGCTTCATTTCATTGTATGTAAAATATTTCACCCTCTGTTTTCCAGTTCTATTTCTGATATAAAGCTTATATAAATAATGTATATTTATTGTAAATAACAGTATCTGCTCATATTTAAAATAGTGATATTGGAATTATCTCATTTCTTCTACCTTTTTAAAAGGAATACTTATTGAAATAACTAAATTAGCAAAGAATTGTCCTATTTTCTTCTTTGTCATTACCAACCGGAAATTAATTTTTAGGTTATTCGTAACATATTTAATGTTATTTAAAATTTCACACTAACTAGGACATCTTTGGATAACAACACCAATATTAATATTTGTATATGATATAAGTTTAAGTATTAAAATATTTTAAAGGGCTTTGTAATCAAGTATATTTTAAAACAACCCAAAATAAAGTTCCGTATTCATTTGCCCATCTCACAAGGGTAACAGGATATGTTTATTAATATGTAATTTAAATACTTAAGTTCTGAGGGAAAAAAGTCTACATAAATTTTAAAAATCACTAGTATACTTTATTTAGAATACCTTACTCTAAATCTTTCCAGTGTATTTTGATTATAAATTTAAAAGAAAGATTATCTCATGAAGCAAGTGATGACAGTAAAGAGAAACTCAATGTCTACTAGTCAAAGAACATTCATATGTGTTAATATTTGAGTTTTGGATGTACTGGTAGTCTGCCACACAAAACAATTAGAGATATGTACTCCGTGTATCTAGTAAAATTTAGGAAATTGTAAGTCTTGCTTTCCTCAAAGTCGCATTTTTCAATAATTAGGCATAGATCTTTACTAATACCATATTGGAAAAAAAATAATTGATGGAGGCCAAGGAAAATAGACATTGGGGTTGGAGGCTAAAACACTAACATGATTGATACCCAAGTGATGAGTTCAGATGTTGCCACACCTCTCTTCATACTGACTCAGGAGATTTGTTTGGGTAGATTTTGAGGCAGGTTATGACTTAACTGCTCTAAAGAATCCAGGCACTGTAGATTAACTTGAAGGCACAGTGAGAAGGCTGTGTGGTGAGGGAGAGTACATGAGTTGTGATGTCAGCCAGATCTGGACTCCTGGCTAGTGCTTAGTGACTTTGGGCTAACCATTTAACTTCTCTAAGCCTCATATAAGTCACTCGTAAATTAAGCTATAGAGCTTTTCAGGCAGGATCATTGTGAAGATTAAATGAATGATGTCTGTGAAGAGTTTGGCATAGGTAGGTGTTTATTAAGTACTGTTCCTTTTGCTTTTCCTTTTTCTGAATGAAAATGTTGATGGATTTTTTCTCATAAATAACTGAATTGACTACACTTCAGTGGTACAAATACAGAGGGTGCCAAAAAAATGTATACACATTGTAAGAAAGGAAAATTGTATACTGTTTTTTTTTTTAGCTGAACCATCCTGCCACCTGTTGGCAGCTCAGTGGCTGCTCAGCTCAGGCAGGGACTCAAACCGCTGTTGCTCAGAGCTCAAACTCTTGAGTGAGCTCTTAACCAACTGCGCCACTCAGCCGGCCCTGTATTAAAATTGTAATACTCAATATCTACCGATAACAAAAGATGAATACAAGTCACGTTTGACTTCTGTAGTTACAAGAGATGCTCAAAGTAGTTACCGTCAGTGTCCAGACACTTGTGGTGAACTACTGCTTGAGCAACATTGACCAAAGTGTCCACTTGTATATATTTTTTTGGCACCCCCAGTATATGGTCTAAATTAGAAAACAAATTCTACAAAAACCTACCGAGTTCGGAGTGATCTGTTAAATATTCCAATCAGTGAAAAAATTGACAATGCAACAGCAAAGAAGACCATTCCTGATAAAAGTCCAATGTCTTGAGGCCTGGTGCCTGAAAGGAAAGAAAAATAATTTTAGCTAAGCATTAGTGTCCATGTGACGTCAGAATAATCATTCTCTCCACTCTGCTCAAAGTGAAGGTCATTGATCTCAAAGGGAAAGAGAAAGGGGGAAACAAATTTAGCCTTTACCTTGGGTTGTAGAGTGATTGCCCTTCCAAACTGCATTAACAGTACTTTTTGTTTGAGAAACTTGGGCTGCATATATCTGATGTCAGTGGGTTTCTAGAAGTGCATCTCTGGCAAATGTGGTGAGCATTAGACATTCTTCTGAGCTTGTGCATGCATATTTTATATAAAAAGGGTTAGTGATGAACCTCATTTGGTTTGTCTGACACAAGTTGAGAATTCCCACTTGCTTGTAACAGAGTCTAAAGTTGGCCAGAATTACAGCTGAGGTTTTCTAGTTTCTTTTTTTAACCTTTTGTGCGAGACAGAAGCTATATACAACTTGTCACCCTTCTTCAAAATTTATTGTTCCTGAATTTTTTCCTTTTGAGAAAAGACATTCACTCTACTTAGAACAATACGTGTTATAAGGAAAAAAGCTTTAAATTGCTATATATCTTACACTCACATTTTATTTTAAAAACAATGCTAACAATGCTTTTCTTGCATTTTGAAGTTGAATTAATCACCTGAAATCTTTAAATAATGAATATACTATATTTAGCATGTGTTACCCACTAGGCTCATCACATTTTCGCCCTAGTACATGTAAAACCCTATTTTCTATTTTCAGATATAGACTACAATTGAGAAATGACCTATCTCACTGGATTTGTTCTGAGCCACGCTGGATATTGACCTCCCTTCCATCCCACTTCCTTTCTCCCTTTGACAAATGTTTGTCACATACGTACCACATGGCAGATGCTATATTGATTCTTCCCTAGTTATTTCCCAGCTACACCTACCATACACTTGGGTATCTCCAAGCTGTCCAGACCCTCTCCTAAAGCCAAGTGGTAGGCAGAGGCCTGTGTAGCTTAGATCATTCCAAAGTCCCAGTGGGATACAGACTTAGGACTAAAGTGCAATTGCTGAAGATTTCATGCAACTAATGGAAGGTACCGACTGCCACATACCCTTAGGAATTTGTGCCTGAAGGAGGATAGAGAATCCCCACATTAACAGGACCTGGGCAAAGGGTCTGCGGATAGAGCAGAGGGACCTGAGATACCTGTGTTTGAAATTGACTCTGCCGTTTATCAGCTCTGTAACCTCAAGTCATAATTATAAATTTGCTGAAGCTCAAGTTTCCTTTTCTGTGAAATAAAGATATTAATACCTATATAGTAGAGCTGCCGTGAGATCCTAGCCCCCACAATTCCCACAGATATATGAAGGTTCAGGTCTTTGTAGACATCTGTAATTAGGGATCTATACTGAACTTAATTAAGCACTTGGCTTGTAACTGATTCACATGTACAAATTGGGAGTGTCCATAATTTGCTTCAGGTTTCTTTTTAACATTTATCACCACCTGACTTTTTCTTCTTGTTTTGTTTATTTTGTCTCCCTGTGTCTATCTAGAATGGAATCCCCATGAAGATAGGGGCTTTGTTCATTTTATTTTTTACTGCTGATTCCCCAGCACTCAGAATAGTGACTGGCACATAGTAGTTGCTTAACGAATATTTGTTGAATAAATAGGCAAAAGTCCAAAGAATGTCAATATAACCTGCAACAATTCTTAGCCTATTTCTGCCAGATTTCTGTGCAAGGAGATAAATGGCTACCAGTGGTGAAATAGTCATGACTAAAGTTTTTCAATCTGAAATTTCTATGTAGAGTTATATTTGCCCACTGCAAACCTGATCTAAAATCTTTTTATGTTTAAAACATTTAGGTATGCTCATCAAAGGAAAATCCTGAGTCATACTAACAAATAAAATAGGAGCTGGTTTGTATGAAAGGAAGAGCACATATTTCAGGGTTTGAAAAACAGGATTTAAATTTTAGTCTGTCACTTACTGTGACCTTGGACAAGTTCCTCAACCTCTCTGAACGCCAGTTTTCCCATCTATAAAATAGATATGGAACACTTATCTCACCAGGTTGTTTTGAACATTGAAAATGATGATGTATATAAAACTCTTAGTACACGGTAGAACTGAAATAATGGAAACTTCTTAGAAAGAAGAAATATTGAGGTCTTGAGCCCCAGCAATTAAAATGAAAATGGATCCAACCCAGAGCAAAATCTGGCAAAATCCACCTAGACCACTCCTTAAATTCAATTTTAAGCAGATCATTGTGGATAATTTTCCTATAGAAAGTATATGGCAAATCATATCAAGAAATTTATGCCTGACACATAATTTTTCAGTATGGGGAATTCAGCTGAATGATTAGTCAAGACTACTAGAAAAACCTAAGACGTATTTTCTTACCAAAAAAAAGATGTCCTTTAAAGACGGAAGCACTTAAAAGTCCAGAATTCTGAGAATCATATTGAAGTGAATTCAGTGTGACCTGGGGAACTTAAACAAAAAAGAAAACAACGTCAGTTTTTTATATTTTGCACTCAGGTTACTCAGTTTCCTAAGAGAGTTTCTTCATTTGTTTGGAGATAATTAAAGTAAACCAGTAACGTTAATAGTCTTGAAAGATGGAATAAGAGCAAAGTCCTTTGATTATGTGTGTCTTTTCATCTTCTTTTTATTTAACTAGGTATGTCTCAAAGGAGGAAACACTGAAAAAACAATAAAAACTACTTAGGGTTTGTAAAACTTCAAGGCATCTCCATTAATTTCATGAGGCTGCTAGGCAACAAATACCAGGGAGCTTTATTTCATTCCCCGAACCAGAAAAAAAAATGCACAGTAACTGGTCTCTATTTGATTCCTTCCAATAGATGATGCAATAAAATTTAGGTTTCTTTAAGAGCCTCCAAGATGTGTCATTTTTGCCTTTGCACAATCTTTGGGATGCTGTTGGTGGAGAGCATCTTGGCTCCAAATAAAAAGCCCAATTTTGATGAGCAGACACTTTGAGGTTGTAACACAGGGGTGGAATGCTATTAATGACTTCCCTCTGCTCTTTTCCCACTGGCAAGGAACCTGGCCAGCCCTATCTAATCATAAAGGCTGTCAGGACACTGCTAATGAAAGCTTCTGACCAGGGCGGGGTGAGCAGCCTTGGCAGCTAACTTGCTTTCAGTCTGAACTCAGAAGAGTCCTGGCGCTTCCTTACCCATCTCCTCCCTCCTGATAATTAAAAGCTGCTAGAGGTGACTTCAAGGACACCATTCTCCCAGCTGACAGAAGACATTCCTGAAAATGGTTCTAAGCTCTGGATCCCCAAGAGTGCCTCAAACCCTGTTATTCAGTCTTTCTGATTTTCATGTTCAAATTCTTCAAAAACATTAGTTTTGGGGCCAGGGAGAAATCACAACTTTTGAGGTGTCCTTAACAGCCACGGAAATATCACACACTTGTATAACCAGCTTTGTGGCCTGAACAACTCTCTTTGAGAAAAAATACCAGAGTTCCAATTAATAGGTTCTTATGGGTCTTTGGAAATTTCTGGAAAAGGCTGATCTGGGTGCCAGCACAGGCTCGATTGAAGAGTAGTTTTCTAAGGACGATGGGTAGGAGATTTTGGAAGATGAAAACATCAGAAAAGCCAAAAGTTCTTTTCTATGTTTTTATTCTGGCTTCTTCACAGCAGGAGGGAAATGTTTCACTGCAGATTGTGACAAATCAGAAATTCTTTCTGGTTTCTCAGTGCTTCACTATGTTTCTTTTGTTCCCAAGTATGTGGTTCCATCAAACTCGAGCAGAGCAAGGTTACATACCATGGCCAACAGCCAGGTTTATTCATCTAAATCAGCATTTTATAGGCTTATGTTAATTCTCAGGGAGCCCATGCAAGAGGCTGCATCTATGTTACTTTGAAATTTTAAGAGAAATATTACATTAAAATGTAACACAATTTTTAATTTGATAAAATCATGGGTTTATAACATATTTTGCTATAGTGTTTTTGTTTTCACTTTCATTATTTTTAAATTAGCATTTTTTATTTAAAAAGAATATATGGTGCTGTTGGCTTTTAAAACAGGTTAATGTACAATAATTCTGTTGTATCGGGTCATTGGAAAAGTCATGACGCATGTTTGCAACAGATGGTGCTACTTATTTTTGGAAGTACTGGAGTCATTCTCATCTATGCTATTGCTATATCATTTGACAGCTGACAGTTCTAGCTTCATTCTAAAAAAAATTGAACAATTTGGTTGAGTTTTGGAGATTTTACAAGTTGAAGATGGAAGACCAAACTGTGCATTTTCGCCATATTTTACTGTATTACTTCCATAAAGGGAAGAAAACACATCAAGCTCGTGAGAAGTTGCATAAAGTTTATGGTGACAATGCTCTACAAGAACGTAAGTGCCAACAATGGTTCACGAAATTCCGTGCTGGTGATTTTGGTCTCAACAATGCTCTTCGGTCAGGGAGGCCCACCGAGGTTGATGATGACAAAATCAAGGCATTGATCGAATCAAACCCATGTTACGTGACACAAGAGATTGCAGAAACATTGACCATCCATCATTCAAGCGTTCACAACCACCGGAAGAAGCTGGGATATGTAAGTAAGCTCGATATTTGGGTTCCACGTGAACTCAAAGAAGTTCATTTGACAATGCTTATAAACATCTGCAATATGCACTTTAAACGTGAGGAAAACGATCCTTTTTTGAAGCAACTGATAACTGGTGATGAGAAGTGGATTGTTTACAACAATGTGGTGTGCAAACGGCCTTGGTTCCGACGTGATAATTCACCTCAAACGACATCAAAAGTAGACAGTCATCAGAGGAAAGTTATGCTTTCAGTGTGGTGGGATTTTAAAGGTGTTGTGTTTTTTGAGCTCCTATCAAGGAACCAAACAATCAATTCGAGTGTCTACTGTCGGCAATTGGACAGTTTGAATGAATCCATCAACCAGAAACGTCCAGAGCTTGTTAATTGTAAAGGAGTTGTGTTCCATCGCGACTACGCAAGACCACACACAAGTTTCATCACCCATCAAAACTTATTGGAGCTTGGATGGGATGTGTTGCTACACCCACCATCCTCGCCTGACCTTGCGCCGTCAGACTTCCACTTGTTGCGCTCTCTTCAAAATTCCTTGCATGGTATAACGTTCAATTCAGATGAGGCTGTAAATCAGCACCTTGTTCAGTTTTTTGCAAATAAAGACAGGTCTTTCTATCAATGAGGAATTATGAAGAAAGATGGTAAAAGGTTATCAAACAAAACGGGCAATATATCATTGATTGATCTTTGTTCTTTATATAAATAAATGACCTTTGAAAACCAGACAAAATACGTCATGACTTTTCCAACGACCCAATATAAGCCACAGGTGGTTATTTGGCAATGAAACTTCAGATATTAATTTTCACATAAAAACAATTTTCATATCTGTTTAGGGCTTTATTAGCCCTAATAGAGAATAAACACAACCTCTCTTTAGGGTCTTTGGTTATCATAGTTGCAAATCAACTGGGTGCATTAATTTAAATTAGGTTAAATTAAAGTAATTTAAAAGAGAGGCTTAATTGTCAGAGAGTAATTTCATAAAGAATCAGATATCTGAAGTAAGACAATTTATAAACAAGGTTGTTATAGAAGAAATCAAGCCAATGGCAAAATTTGGGGGTGTAGGAAGAAATGAAGCCATATAGATGCTATTCTTCACGGCATACCGCCACCAAGTGGTTAGATCATTTTTTCTTAAATCATACTTAATATTTTTCATTATAAAATCAGTAACTATAAGAGAAAAGAATTTTAACAGAAAAATAAAAGGGAGAGAAAAAGAACCATTTCTTTCTCTTGTTTTTGTTTAAGGTAATTCTTTTTTATTACATCATTTTATTCCATTGTGTTCATATATATGATTAATCAATCCTATTCTTATGATCATATTTCTTTGCACATTTATAAATTTTAATTGCATTATATCATATTTAAAAACACATAGTAATACTAATCTGTATTTCCTTTTTTCAATATTTTCTTGCCTATTCTTATCAACTTATTTCCCTGGATAAATTTTAGAAATTTTTTTGAATTTTTGAATTTTGTTTTTTTATTCAATTTATTGGGGTGGCATAGGTTAGTAAAATTATATAGGCTTCAAGTGTACATTTCTATAATACATCATCTATATATTGCCTTTTGTGTTCACCACCCAGCCAGTTCTCCTCCCATCACTGTATATTTGATCCCCTTTACTCTCTTCTTCCACCCCCCTACCCCCTTACCCTCTGGTAACCACTAAACTGTTGTCTGTGTCTATGAGTTTTTGTTTCTTTCTTTATTTGTCTTGTTCCTTTGTTGCTTTCAATTTTATATCCCATATATTGAGTGAAATCATATGATTGTCGACTTTTTCTGTCTGACATATTTTGCTCAGCATGATAATCTCAAGATCCATCCATGTTGTCACAAATGGCAGTATTTCATCTTTTCTTATGGCTGAGTAATATTCCATTGTATATATGTGCCACATCTTCTTTATCCAATCATCTATCAAAGGACACTGGCTGTTTCCATGCCTTGGCCACCATGAATAATAATGCAGTGAATATAAGGGTACATATATCTTTATGGATAAATGCTTTCAGATTTTGGGGGTAGGTACCCAGAAGAGGGATTGCTGTGTCATACAGCAATTGTATTCTTAATTTCTTGAGGATCCTCCATACTGTTTTCCTTAGTGGTCGCACTAATTTACATTCCCACCAACAGTGTATGAGGGTTCCTTTTTGTCCACAGCCTTTTCAACACTTGTTATTATTTGTCTTGTTGACGATAGCCATTCTAACAGGTGTGAGGTGATATATCATTGTGGTTTTGATTTGCATTTCCCTAATAGCTGGTAAAGTTGAGCATTTTTTTCATATATCTGTTGGCTGTTTGTATGTCTTCTTGGGAGAAGTGTCTATTCAGGTCCTCTGCCCATTTTTAAACTGGATTGTACTTTTTTTGCTGTTGAGTTGTACAAGTTATTTTTATATTTTGAATATTAGCCCCTTATCAGAGGTGTTGTTTGTAAATATCTTCTCCCATTCGGTTGGTTGCCACTTGTTTTGATGATGGTTTCTTTTGCTTTGCAGAAGCTTTTCAGTTTGATATAGTCCCATTCATTTATTTTTGCTTTTACTTCCCTTGCCTTTGAGGTCAAATTCATAAAATCCTCTCTGACTCCAATGTCCATAAGTTAAGTACCTATGCTTTCTTCTATGCATTTTATTGTTTCAGGTCTTATGTGTAAGTCTTTTATTCATTTGAGGTACTTGTATATGGTGACAAGTAGAAGTCTAGTTTCATTCTTTTCAATTTTCCCAGCACCATTTACTGAACAGGCTTTCTTTTCTCCATTGCATGTTCCTGGATCCTTTGTTGAAAAGGAACCATTTCTAATCCCATCCTTTAATACACCTGCTATTCATATTTTATTGTATTTTCAAGTATTTTAGCATTCAGAAGCATTCACAAACACACAATGATGTACACACACAGCTTTTATAATTGAAAAACTTATCAGCTGTAATCATCAGTGTATTGCCTAATGTGTTAGAAAAATCTCATTATTTATTTAATGTCTGTTGTGTTATGTTCATAATGAGACAATTCTGTCTCTGCAATAGAATATTAAATTATGCCTCTTACTCTCACAACACATACTTGAGTGTACTTAGAAAACCCAAATCATCTCTAATTTGGTAAGAATTTTTATATAACTTATCCACACTGACATTGGGTATTAGAGTTAGTCTTACAGAAAACAGTGTTTTCATAGGGAATTCAGAGTGGTTTCAAACAAAAAATGTAGTTTCTTATTCTTGGACAAAACTGGAAGTATAACATAATTACATTTTTTGGCCCACCAAAGACCAGCCTAATTTAATCAAATCTGCTCAGAAGGATTTGGTTTTAGCAATAATGTATTCCATCTGTTTCTTAGGAATGATATCAAACCAATCTCGTCAGCCCTTCCCTCCACGTCCACCATGGGGCAAAGTGTGCTTTGTTATTCTTTTTAAGCAACCATTTATTGAGTACTCATTATATTTCAGGTAATGTACTAGACTTTACCTACTTCCTCTCATTTAAGCTTCACAGCAACCTAGTTAGGTAGATAATGCTGTTGTCCTCATTTTATGGATAAGGAAAATAAGGTGTAAAAGAGGGTAAATGACTTACCCAAAGTCACATAGATGGAAGTGGAAGAGTGAAAATTCCCATCCAGTTCTGACACATAGACTTGCTGGTCGCTGGCCCCATTAATTAATAACCTCACTTCTGCAGAAGGATAACTCAGGGTGGGGAGCTCAGTCAGCCCTGCGAGCAGCCTCTCCCTGCTGCGACTTCGCCATTTCTCCTCTCAGGGCTGGCAGTGTGTCAGAGCTGCCTGGCCTTGTAGGGCTGCGGACCCCACCACAGTGGGCTATTGTTAACCCTTTTAGCACTTATTAGACTCTTCCAGCCTAAAGTTAATTTCTCCTGAAAACGAACTATTTTCCTTGACCAGATAAGCAATTAGGCTGCTTGAAAAATATAGACGAGTATGGACAAGAAAATACAATTTTCTATTTATTCACAAACTGGAAAAACTTATTTTTTATATTTGTTAACAATCTTTTGGGTATACCTGTACCTTAATGAGATCGTGTTCTTTACTAAATGTTGTATCTTATTTTTCTTTTTCATTACCATATTTGCCGGCGTATAAGACGATTTTTTGGCCCTGAAAAATATGCCTCCAAGTGGGGGGTCGTCTTATACGCCAGGTACACTTCAGATAGACTGCCCATAGTGCTTGCCCCGTGCTATAGTGGCCTCCCGATGCCCGCCCACTTCATTCCACATACCGTTCAGGCATCAGCAGCGCTGCTGGGTGTATGCTCGGCTGTTATGCGATTTTGCTGTTATGCAATTTTACCACACTCGCAAAATCTACGGTACCAGTCTATAGAGTGTGTTTTCTTTAGTGAATTACCGGTATGTTTACCGGTAATAAACTTGCACTGTTTTATGTATATGTTTGATTACATACAGCCTTGTGACAGTTTTCCTGCATGTCATAAGCATTTGAATATAAATTAAAATGTTGAAATCAAATCTGATATTGTTTTACCTTTTATTTGGTGTGTGGAAGGTGTGCGGAAGAGGGGGTAGTCTTATACGGCGAGTATATAACAAACTCTGTATTTTGAGTGGAAATGTTAGGGGGTCGTCTTATACGCCCAGTCGTCTTATACGCCGGCAAATATGGTAAATATTATGAACATTCCATCATTTTATTAAAAATTGTTCAAAACCATCATACTAGTGGTGATTTAATATTTCATCATGTTTGTACTGTACTTTTTCAGTCATCTCCCTATTGAGAAATGGTATAGCTTGGTCATTTCAAACACCAGCTTTAGACTCATACAAAACTCAGTTCAAGTCCTGGCTCCACCATTTGCAGTTGCATGACCCTGGGTAAGTTGCTTAACCTCTCTGACACAGTTTTTTCATTTGTAGATTTGGCTAATAACAGCACTTCACTTATGAGGTTGATGAGATAGTTTTTATAAATCACTTAGTATCCGAACTTACACAAATGAAAAGCTTAATAAATGTTAGCTATTGCTATTATTGGACTTTTAGATTGTTTCCCAGTTCTTACTATTATAACTAGCTTTGGGATAAATATCATTGTGCATAAATCTCCTTTCCATATCTGTTTATTTCCTAAGACTAGATTTCTGTAAGTGGAATTACTGGGCCAAAGGGTATGAACATTTATAAAGCTCCTTTCTTTACTTTCGCTCTTGCCAATCTTGCTGTCAAAGACCCACTAACCAGGGTCTGCATCATAAAGGCTTTGTCCAGAGCTGACACAGGCATCTTTCTAGACTTTTCTTTCAGAAGGTTCTAGATATTCAAGAAAGAGGAGTCATATTAAAAGAGACAAAGAAAGTGTTTTTCGAATTATTGGAAGCGTTTTTTGTTTTTTTTCCCCAATCCTATTTTTCTTAAAACATAAACATTTCCTTTTGGTTTCTTTCTAATTTCCTTCTTCTAGTAACCTCAGCTATTTCACAGCATTTAAGTGTTATCTCCCCAAGCCAGTTTAGTTCTATGGTTGGAATTCAACATTATTGGGCCAAGGGTACAGATCTGACTCTAGTCTATGTCAGTTGGCAAAGCAAAAGGCCAGACATATCAAATAGTCGCCAGATGCCCAGGGCAGAGAGAAGGATATGTCAGAACAAACTCATTACCACGCCTTGAAAAACAAGTCAAACGATGAATCATTGCATGGGTTACAATGTCTTCTTGTATATTAAGGATAGGAGGGTGTGCCTAGACATATCCAAGGGATTATCTTCATGCCTATATTCCTAGGCTGTAAGTACTTGGTACGTAGAGGGAGACAAAGGTAAGAAATATATGTATGGCAATCATATTGTTAAAGAGAAAGAATAAGAAGAGGAAAAGGTAGAAAGCATCAGCCACCCAGGAAATTTTCCTAAGTGACATGGATCACACAGGGGTGAGGATCGGATGTCAAAGTGTAGCAAAATTTCATATACAAGAATGAGCAACTTCCAAGTTATACCCAGTGGTTTAGGATTCTTTAAAAGTGCAACCATGGGCCAGCTGAGTAGTTCAGTTGAGTAAGAGTTGGCTTAGGAGCGTGAACTCTGAGCAGCAGGGCTGCCGGTTTGGTTTCCACATGGGCCAGTGACGCTGCTCCCTCTACAGCTAAGATTGTGAACAACAGCTCGACCTGGAGCTGGGCTGCTGTGAATGGCCTGCGACGGCGTAGTCTGCAGCTCCTACTGCAGTGGGCTGCCATAAGCTACTGTGAGTGGCCAGCAGGAAGCGTGAGAGGCCAGCAGCCAGCTGCCAGCAGCCGGTGAGAGCTGCCATGAGCTGCCATGAGCCACTGTCCGATGGCTGGTGCAATGATCATAATACCAACTTGGGCCAGTGAAGCAACGTCCTCCACAACTAGACTGAAGAACTAAAGGACAGCAACTTGTATGTTCCCCTTCCCCAACTCCCCAACGCTGTTCCCTTCCTCAATTCCCCAATGCTGTTCCCCTCCCCCAATTCCCCAATAAAAAAAATCTTAAAAAACTAAAAAAAAAAAAAAAAGGTGCAACCTTGCTCTCAAGCACAGCATGTACCTATCCTTGAGTCTGAAGAGTCTAGTGGATATTTGTCATGTGATAATTGCCCCGCAGCAGGACATACTTCTTGGTGGGCATTCTAAAACAGGTAAGAGGCAGGTAGGATTTCCCACTGTGGAAGCCTCAGTGGAGCAGACTCCCTCTCCCTGTAGCCAGCCATTAAATAGCTACAAGCAGATGACTAAATCCTAGTTCCTCACATGCCCTCCTTCCCTGACTTGCACAGGACACACAGCTCCAGAAAGTCACTTAGAATCCAATAAGGGTACAGCAGCTATATCTAGGGCCTGGTAACAGCAGCACCAGTGGGGTGTCCAGGGCACAGGGTAGGCAGGGGCAGTGACCACAGTACCAGTTGTAGAGTTCTCACCACATTCTTCTTATGTTGTGATTTGTGCTGTGGTTCTGGCTCCTACTGTCCCTTGGATCCTGCTCATGACCATTTTGCCAGCCTTCCCACTTATTTCTGGCTATCTTCCTGATATTTCTCTTTCTGCTTAAGAGAACCAGATTTGATTTCTTATGCTTGCACATCTTCACAATGAATAGTAGAAACTGCAATAGTAAGTAGTAGGTGCATAGGTAAGAAGATGTGACAGGACAAATAATGATCCCCCAAAGATGTCCATGTCCTAATCCCCAAAACCTTTGAATAAATTATCTTATATGGCAAAAGGGACTTGAGGTGGGGAGATTATCCTAGGTTACAGGGGTGGGTCCAATGAAATCACAAGGTCCTTATAAGAAGGCAGCAGAATCAGAGGAAGAGACTGGAAGGAGCTATACTTCTGGCTTTAAAGTGGGGCCACCAGCCAAGAAATGCAGGCATCCTGTAAAATCTGGTAAAGGGAATGAAAATGATTCTCCCCTAGAGCCTCCAGAAGTAACACAGCCTTGCTAACACCTTGATCTTAGCCCAGTGATATTGATTTTGGATTTCTCACCTCCAGAACTATAAGATAACACATTTGTATTGTTTTAAGTTATTAAGTTTGTGATAACTTGTTACAGCAGCAATAGGAAACTAATACCAGAAATTATTACTTCTTCATCAAAAAGCATAATTATTCTCTATTAGTGGTTTTCAAACCTCAGAGAGATTGTGAAGCTCTTTTGAGTTGTTTTTTATTCTACAGAACCCTGGTGATTTATTAGAGACAGGACCTGAAGAAGAATAAAAAATACAGATGAACAGTCTAATATGCTTAGTATTTCAAGTAACATTGTGTGTCTGTTTAGCCCAGTTTAGTAACCACAAATCTACAAATTTGTAATTCATCTCAATATGAATGAATCAGAAACTTCTAATTACAAATAGAATTTTTGAAAGTACATTTTGTGTGCTACCCTCTAATTGCATTATATTTAATATCACCTATATTTAGTTGCATTGATAAAACATTTGTTGTTGTTTTTTCTCTTTTAGTCACTAAAAGTTCTGAAAAAATCAATGAGAATTTTTATGGAGTCATTGGTGATGCAAAAACCAATAGTGTTTTGTGAGAATAAAATACAATGTGGTTTAATATCTTGCTCATACTTGCCTTCCTTTGGAGAATTGTCAAAAAAATATATATGATTTCTCTGGGAAACTTTTTTTTTTTCACTGCAAGTAGCAATTCAAGCAAGTTAATTAGTCTCTATGAAATGTGACTGCCCATCCCTCAGGGCTTTGACTTGTCATTAAAGAGATTACAGAGCCTGCACCGTTTCTTCATTACAGAGAGACCTGTTTTACAGTGCAGAATTGAAAACACTCCTGCCTAGAAGTCCTCTTTTTACCCTTTTTTTACATCAGTAGTAGTGAATTTGGGGAATGGACTGTCACATTTGCAATGTTGGTTTTCTATGCTGACAAATTATCTTTTCCCCTTTGGGACTCTTTCTGTACGTTTTAAAGACCCCAGGAATTTTTTTCAGTGACTCTCCAGGTTGGTGTTCTAGAAGTTCCAACTTCAGCAGCCCTCAGTGTTTCTCAGAGCCTCAGCTGAAACCTCACATCCAGAGGCAGGGCAGGGTTTAGGCCAAAGGGTTAATATAGGATGTGATGGTCCACTGGGGCAACGGTCTTGCATCCCGTGCTTCTGGGGATCCTGGGCTGCCGCAGTGGGCTGGAGTGGTTAGTGGCCCAGGAAGCAGTGAGCAGGAGGAAGAGGAAGCATAAAGGTGACCAGATAGTACAAGAGATAATGGCCTGAGGTTCTCATGTGCCAACTCTTTTCTGTCCCCACAAACCACTATTAACAATACTGATCCTTCCAATCCAAGAACACGGAATATCTTTTCATTTATTTGTGTCTTCAATTTCTTTCATCAGTGTCTTATAGTTTTTATTGTACAGGTCTTTCATCTTCTTGGTTAAATTAATCTTAAGCACTTTATTGTTTTTGATGCTATTGTAAGTGGGATTGTTTTCTTAATTTCTGTTTCAGATAATTCCTTATTAGCATATTGAAATGAAACTTATTTTTGTATATTGATATTTTGTCTTGAACTTTACTGAATTTGTTTATTAGTTCTAATAGTTTTTTGGTGGAGTCTTTAGGGTTTTCTATACATAAGATCATGTCATCTGCAAAAAGCAACAGTTCTACTTATTTTTTTCCAATTTGCATATCTTTATTTCTTTTTGCTGCCTAATTGCCCTGGTTTGGACTTCTAGTACCATGTTACTAGAAGTGGTGAGAGTGGGCATCATTGTTGTCTTCCCAATCGTAGAGGAAAAGCTTTTAGCTTTTTACTGTTGAGTATGATGTTAGCTGTGGGCTTGTCATAAATGGCCTTTATTATGTTGAGGTACGTTACTTCCATAGCTAAATTGTTGAGAGCTTTTATCATGAAAGGATGTTGAATTTTATCAAATGATTTTTCCACATTTATTGAGATGATCATATGATTTTTGTCCTTTATTTGGTTAATGTGGTGCATCACATTTATTGATTTGCATGTGTTGAACTATCCTTGCATCCCAGGGATAAAGCCCACTTGATCATGCTTGTATGGTCTTTTTAATGTGCTGTTTAATTCTGTCCACATTTCCTGCCCACACCCTACAATGTTGTTCATCACATTTGTCCCTCTTAAAGGATGTGTCTAATCTCTAGATACAGTGTTTCTCACACTTTACTGCAGAAACCTCACTTGGCTAGAGGCTGACAAATCTGCATTTAAACTAGTTTCCAAGCATTTCTAATGTAGATAGTCCACAGACCCCACTCTGAGAAGCACTGCTTTCTAGACACTTCACTGAATCAGGGTTAGCTGGAAAAACACATTATGAATTGCCCTGCACTGGTCTGTCTTGGGCAAGGCCACCTTTTCACCTACGCTTTATCTTCATCTCAGACTGCCCTGTCCTATTCCAAGGTCCCTGGAGCCCTGCAGTTTTATTTTCATCACCTTAACCTAAATCTGCTTCTATATCTTATATTCATGCCAAAGTAAAAATAATTGATAGCATCTTATGGTTCACTCTTTTCTCGTGTGTTTGAATTTTTATGACAAACATTACTTTTAAAATGAAGTGCTGTTGGCGTAGTTTTATTGTTAGCTAATGTGTGGAAGAGAATTTGCTTTGGTGGTTGAAGGGGTGCTAACACGGGGCCCTCCTAGGTCTCTTAGGAAGGAGACCACAGAGCTATAGTGTGGGTACTGGCACCTCACAGCCTGAGTTATACCCTGGCTCTACCATTCACCAGCTTTGTAACATTTGGCAAAACTGCTTAATCTCCCTGGGTCTCATATCTTTTTTATCTGCACAATTGGGATAATAATTACACTCCTTTTATAGGCCTGTAGTGATAACTAAAGGGCAATTCATATGTAAAATACTTATCACAGTGCCCAACATATAGTCAGCATCCAATAAATGCTAGCTATTATTGTTTATTATCCTGAAGTCACCCTGCATTCACTTAATTAACCTCTTGGTGTTATACCAGGATAGAAAAATATGAGTTTCTAACCCAGAGAAACCTCTCCTATGTGTTTGCTAAAGCCTGATATTATATTCTGAGTTTGATTTCTTTCTTTTTCTTTTTTAGTATAAAGCTTTATTTTCCATTCAAGTCTAAATACTCTGAGGAAAGAAAAGAGAATAAGCCTGGTAAGTCATTTAACCATTGCTATAAATGAGTTTGTCTGGTTTCTTTTGGAAACCAGATTTTTCAAAGCCAAGGAAAGGCACTATCCAGAGGGCAGCATAATTTGAAAACACATTGTTTTTACTTGTTTATTTGTTTGTTTTTAGAATTTCCTTAAGAGTTTATTTGAGCCAAACTGAAGACAAATGCCAGGGAGCAAGATTTCAAATGGTCCAGAGCATAACAATTATGCAGCTTTTTTTAGGCATTTGAAATTAAGGAGCAAATGTAGATGGAGGTGAGAGAAAGCAAGGCGAGGTTGGGTTACAGGGTAGTGAACACGATTATGTGCTCTCTTGAGGGTTAATACCTCCTTCGAGGGGTAAGACTTCAGGTATTTCAAAGGTGTGTTAACCTAGATACACAAGAACAATAGACGGGGCTGGCTTAAAACCTTACTAAAGTTATAGGCCTGGGGAAAACACAGCGTTTTGAGATGAATCAATTCAGTTATACGCACATAAGAATGTTAGAACAAAACAGGAAATTCCTGTGTGGAGGGAGCACTACTGTCTGGGCTGTGTTTCTTCATAAATAAATAAACCTTGAATTACTGGGAAAGTTTGGCTGGTCAAAAAAACCCCATTATCAGGCAAGTTGGCTAACTGAAGTATTACAGAAACTCTTTTCTTTTTTTTCAATTGTGAAATAATTTAAACTTCAGTTTTGAGGTTTCATTCTTACTGTTTTTATTTATATCTTTATTTACAATGCTATGTAATTTACTTTTTTGTCATGCTTTTTTATTGACTGTCTTCTCTAGAATTAAGGGAGTTTTGTCTCTGTGCACTGAGGTTCTTTTTGTAAGTACTTAGCAAATACCTGGTGCATGGTATAGGCTAAATGAACATGAACGACTAAATGCATGGCTGTCTTTTCATGGATACCTTTTTAAAAAGCAACTAACATTGAAGATTTACTAAAAAGCAACTTGGCAACTTGCATCAATCACCTAAAAAGGTACTTAACTCTTGAGCCAATAAGACCTGAAGACAAAAGGGAAGTTTATATACAAAGCTATTCAAAGAAGTTTATTGATAACAGAGTAAATGCAACAACCTAGCTGTTGCTTAAATAGGGAAATGATTAAATAAATTATTGTACATCCATAAATTGGAGTGCTAGGCAGTCATTGAATAGGTTCTTAAACTTAACAAAGTAGATTAAGTAAGAACATCAGATTTAAACAGTATGTACACTACAGCATGCAGCAGCAAAAATACGTGCAAAGGAAAAAAACTAGTGTTAAGTCTATTAAAAATTAAATGGCAGTGTTCCTAGGCTGTATATTACAATAGACCTGCATTGTTTTTACAAATAGAAAAAAGGATAAATTTTCAAAAAGATTTAATATCAGCACTTTCCCTAATACACTTTCACTGTTTCCCGCTTAATGTGCCTTAGAAAGGAATTGGTACCAAAAAGATAGTATATGTTTCCTCTTAGCTAATATGTTAAACTTGTATAGATGCAAGTTTTCAAGCATATTTTATTTTAACTGGCATTTTTGCTCAAGTGATTTTTTTTTCCCCTTAGGAAACCAAGACTTTAGATTTAGACCTGTTGCAGGGTAGTTGTGATTTCCTGTTCCTTTGATGTAGGGTTTAAGGCCTCTACTTTTAAAGGAGAAATTTTGTGATCCAGTACTTGTAGAATGCTTTATAGTAAACAGTTTCTCCACATTGATGTAAAAGGTTAAAGAAATTGATGAGATTGCTGACGCTAGCGGTAAGAAAACTTGTGTTGTAGATTGGGTGCTATCTCCCACTAGCAATGCGCTATTTAGCAACCCATGCCTCAGCTTCCTCATTTGTAAAATGGTGCCAATTACACTAACAAATATGGCTGATGTAAAGATCAAACAAGCTTATACAGACTAGTACTTTGTAAGTGGTAAGTAAATGTTAGTGATCAATTTGAATAATCTTGCTAGACAGTTCTACATGTCATTTAAAAATAATTGGGTTGTCAACTACATTCTGACTATTATAAAGTGGCATCTGAAGTCCTAAGAATTTTTAACAATATCAACTTAAGACAGAATATCTTAAATTAAAAACTAACTTTTTTTTTATTAAAGATTATTGGGGTGACAACGGTTAGTAAAGTTACATAGGTTTCAAATGTACAATTCTGTAATACATCATCTATATATCATCACACTGGGCGTTCACCATCCAGAGTCAGTTCTATATGGTGATGGAGGAGAAAAAGTAACTTTGAAAATGATTCCCTTAATAAGGTGTTTCTAAGATTTGGGCATTAGGGGGTGCCAAAAAACTTTTAAGCTAGTCTTTGGGTCTTGGCTTTCTTTACTTACATCATTATTTATAATGTACGTCAGAGTGCTTTGAAAATATAAAACACAATTCCAAGATGTTATATTATAATAAAGATATTAACAATACTGTGATTATAATTAAGTTCTTCTGTTATGAAAAGAAAAAATAAATCTAGTGTATAAACTACCTGTAGTAGGGAGACCTCTTCAGGATAATGGGGCCATTATAGAATATTATGACAATTATAATAGGTTCATTTTATTGTTTGCTTACAGTTGAAGTCTATTTGGCAATATTTTATTGAATAGCATGTGTAAATGACTAGAAAGTTAATAATATTAGGAGCAGGGAAATATCTAAAGATAAAAGCTCAGCTAAATTTTATTGAGGAGAGAATTAAATAATCCCATGTTTAACTCTTTTGATTGTTTTACATATAGTAGGTAATCAATATGTATTGATAGGATTTGATTTGTGTTTCTTTTAGGAGAATATATTTTATCAGAGTGACCTGAAGAGTTGAAACTCTTAGACATGTATTTATTTATTTATTTTTAATTATTATTATTTTTAATTATTATTAGTTTCAGGTGTACAAAACAATGCAATAGTTATCCTTTTCACCCCTCACAAAGTAACAACCCCCCTCCCCCATCCACTGCCCTCCCACCCCCGATATCATACTTATCTATTACAATTCCATTGACTCCATTCCCACTCTCTACTCCACATCCCGTGACTATATGTATATATAATTATAGTTGTATTTAAAAACAAGGTTTTAGATTATTATGTGCCTCACAATCATCCAGGATGTTCGTAAGAAATGCTGATGTTTGAGCACCCCTGCCTCCCCATGCTCCCACTACCTCAGATCTATGGAGGAGGGTCAGTGAACATGCATGCCAGGTGGTTTTCATGCCCAGTAACGTTTGAGAACCATTACATAAACTGTAGTCAGCTTTAACAAAATCAAAACAGAATGACAATTTAAATGTTACCGTCTGCCCTAGAATAGTTTTGTCAATTTTGAAAGATATCCAGAAGAAAAAAAATGCATGTAATTTGAAGAGAGAGGTCGAAAGAAAAGCCAAAGAGATTAAATATATAAATACGCTCACCTATTTCAGGTGTTTTATGAATAAAGGGTAAACTCCAGGGCTGCCAGTAGCTTTTACCTGTTGCTTGACATCTCACTTGAAATACATACTTAGTGTTTGGCTCCAAGTAGAATTCTGACTGTCCCATATGTGTAAAATTGCTGTCAAATTCCTTAACCTAAAATGCATGAATAACAATAATGAAATGATACAGTGTGCTTTTAGACCAAACAATTATTTCATTTAACAGAAATGCCTGGAGCACATACTATGTTTCAGGCATTCTTAGAGCATGGGAAAACAAAGAGGAATAGGGTAGTTTATATAAAACATGGCCATAAATAATCAGGTGCATATTATTTAACATTAAAGATGAAATACACATTGTGTTTGACAACTCTCTCAAGCTTTTAAACCTCAAGAAAGTTCAAATGTAATATATGCTTAATTTTGGAATAACTGATGTTAATGGGGTGGGAGAATTGGGGGACCTAATAGCAATCGTTTGAATCTAGGTTCTTTCTCCTCTACACTCTCTCTGTCTCTCTCTCTCTCTGCAGTTGGATAATTAGATCAATAATTATTCATAAATGATGAAATAATTTCACTTGCTAATGATTTTCAGAAAAAACTACTCATAAGCTAATCTGTTAAACTAGTCCTTATTGAATATTTATGCAGATTTTATAAGGCCTGATTGTGTGAGACAGAGAGAGAAAATAAAACATTTACAAAAGTTGAACTGGAAAAATCCAATGGAAGATAAGCAAGAAAATACTGGAGGTATAAACTTACAAATCATTTTCTGGGGTTTGACAACCTGCTATAAAACATAATGAAAAATGACCTCCAAACAAGCTGCTTCAGATGGGAAAGAGAACTCAAGGCATTTACATAGCACCTTCAGTATGTTGTGATAAGAGGATTTACTGAAAAAAAGTGAAGCACAATTAAAAGGTAAACATCAAATATGTCTACAAATACATTTATGCAGCAACTGGGAGAAAACAGTTATTAGACACTCATGAAAGAAAAAGTTGAAACTATTAAGATTTTTTTAATAAAAAAAGCAAGGTATCAACCTCATTTAGGGATTCTTCTGTTAAAACCCAATCTTAACATAAATCTTTAAAACTTGTAATGAATTGAAAATGTAACATTCATACACATATCTGTTTTGGGGATATCATGCTCCCTGAAAGATATCATTCACAGTTTCCATAAGCCACGTCTCTCTCCATGGCCCTTGGAGTTTTCTGCTAAATAAATATGACTGATGGCCTCTGGGGTCTCCTGGAATCCAGGAGAGATTTTACTTGTGCCAAAAGTTTGACTTTCAGATGCACTCTGCTTCACATTAGCTTCTCTTGGAAAAGAGTTGTTATTCTCCAATATGTCTCTTGCCATTACATTTATACATGAGTCCTCTTGAAGAAGAGAAATAATACCCTAAAGTACATCCAGAATCCTGAACTTTTTTAAAAGAAGGATTTTACAGAACTGTTAACAGAGTTGTTTCTCCCATGAGGCAAGCCAGGTGATTGCTTAGGGCCTCACAAGCACAAGATGATATCTCAAGATGATACTTTCAGAGGCTAAAATGAACAATGAGAGAGCTAGATCTGAGTGCTTATGGAGAGGGTATGGTCTTGAATGCAAGAAATATGGCTTTATTTTTATAACAGTTAATTTCTAGTTAGACCCTCAATTATGGAGGTGGGGGCATAGAAACTTAATCTCTATCAGTTCGAGGTACAGTAATACCTGGGTTTGTGAGCATAATTCATTCTGGAAACAAACTCGTATTGCAAGACATCGCTCGTTTACCAAGTTAAAATGTATTAGAAATGTTTGCTTGTCTTGCGGAACACTCGCAAACCACGTTACTCACAATCCAAGGTATTACTGTACTTCTTTCTTTAGGGTTACATCTAAATTGCTGGAAGCATCCTTTGTGTGGAGAGGAGAATCTCAAACCTACTCAGAGAGTTCTATAGTCTCAGCTTCCTCTGACTCCCAACCTGGGACATGGCCCAGGGTGAGGGGGCCTTTCTCAGTGACCCGCCAGTCTAACTCATTTGGTTCATCCCCTTTGCCCCTGCCCCAGCCAGTTTCTCCTCTCTCTGCTCAGGTAACCTTTATTGTAATCTTTATCTAGTGTTTGGTGAAGGAGGGAAGAGGGGTGATTATTAGGAAATTTAGTCATGACTAATTACATGTTCTTCCAAGTCTTCTTATACCAGCATTCACACTTTTGAAATGAAAAGGCCAAGGATTTGACCCTTTACTATCTGTGCACTGTTCCCTTAGTTATTCCAGGGAAAGAATGAATGCTTGGTTTTGTGCAGCCCATAAGCTAAAAATGGCTTTTACATTTTTTAAGTGGTTGGAAGAAAATCAAAAGTAGACTTTTTTGTGATAAATGGAAACTCTAAAATTCAAATTACAGTGTCCAAAAATAAAATTTTACTGGAATGCAACAATGTCCATTCATTTATTGTCTATGCTGCTTTCATGCTACAAACACAAAGTTGAGTAGTTGGGACAGAGAATTTATGGCTTGCAAAGCCAAAATTGCTTACTATTTGGCCCTTGAGTAAAAAGTTTGCCAATACCATGGCCTTGCTTAATTAGAGACATGAGTCACCATTAATCCATTTACTTGAACTTACAGTGAATATTTCCCTACCTTACTGTCACTGCTGTTGGACATCATTAAAGGCAAATAATACTAATACTAATAGCTAATGTTTCAAAATATTATCTATGTGAACCAGATATTGTAAGAATCAGTGTAAATGCAGAAATGAATATGGGACAGCTCTGCTTTCCAGGGACTCATAGTTAAAGGATGAGGAAATACACTTGCAAACAGGTAAGCATATGCAATGTATGATTCTGAGATAGGGTGCACAGAAGTGGGCAAGGGTTGCTGCTCAGAATTGCGAGCAAGTTTGAGATGCCAGGGAGACAGTCAGTCCATGAAGATAACCAACAGGTAGATAAATATTCTCCCGATAGTGTCAGCCTTGCGGGATCATCTGCGGGGCTGGCTGATACTTCAGTCTATATGCAGCTTAGGTAAAGGGGCTGAAAAGCATCCTCAATGCACTAATTTTGATTTTCAGGCAGGTTTCTTTTGCTTTACCAAGCCTGCAGCATGGCTCCCCTGGAGGTTAAGAGTAACAATAACAGGCAGCATTTACTCAACGTCAACTCTATTCCAGACTAGTTTCTTACAGCATTTGATCATCCCTACAACCATATGAGGTAGGTGCTTATCTTATCCCTCTTTTAGGTATGGGAATAATAAGGCACAGAGAATATAAGGAACTTGCCCAAGGTGGCACAACTAGAAAGTGGCAGAACCAGGCTTTGAACTTTATGTAGAGGCTGTGCACTTAGCGACAAGGCCTGCCACTCGAAGTAAAGAACCTCCTTCTGGCAATATCTGATGGATACAGAGCTGAGGTGGGAGAGCAGATCTGTAGTCCTTTGTGTCCTAGCACTTTCTTGACCCCAACTTCCTGTTTCCCAACATGGAGGCAAAGACAACACTCATGCATAACAGACAAAATTGATGGGGTAGCAAATGTAAAACACAAAGCTTCATTCGGCCATTGCTGACTAGACTTTGGTCATCTGGATACAAATAGTAATTCACCTTTTTCTGTGTGAGTGGTTATATATGGAGGAATCATAGTAGAAGGGCTAGGATACAGATTTTAGATTGATTCTTTCACTTTCCAAATAATTTTTGGATGCCCAAAGTGATGTAAGATCTGTGAGAGGCACTTAGTTACTAACAATGTAAAGTTTGGAGAACCTGGCTTAAGCTCTTTCAAGCTCATTTTATAATGGAGCTGACACTACTGATCACAAAAGATTGTTATGAAAATTAAATGAGATAACAAATATTGTTTCAGCTCCTTAATTTGCCTGCTGCTGATAAAAAGAAAGTTTTGAAAAGTGAGCTTAAATTTACCTCTAAGTTATCAAGTCTCACAATGGCATACATAACACCGAGGGGAGCAGAGAAAAAGAGTTTCAACCAGAAAACCTATTCAGAGGTACAGGTAATGTAATTCCTTTCTCTAAACATTCTTATAGCCGATTACTTCTTCCTACTTAAGCCAAATAAGGGAGTTTCATATTCTCAGTATCATCCTATGACTTAGACACCACACAAGGACCCCAGGTGCCCAATTTGAGCAAAACCCTATTAACTCAAAATCTAAGACTCAAGAATTTCATTTAGGTTATTTTCAAATTTCCCTAAATTTCACATAGGCAAAAGATTGGCTGTGAGTTTTTGCTTTGCGTTGGTCTTGCTTGTCCCCAGTTTTAAGCATGGGGTTGCTGTGCACGCAGATAGAGGCCATGATTATTTCATCAAGAAGTCCAGCAGGGTCATCACTTGGTTATTGACCAAATGATGCAGCAGTGGACTCAAATCTAAGTGTAACCTGAACAACTGTAAATTTCACATTTCTGATTGAAATGAACAAGGGTAAATAAACAAGTTGACACCAAAAACTTATTTTTAAAGAGTTATCTTTAGAGCATGTCATGAAGTCAGTATAGTTTTACCCTCATCTTCTTGACACTCTTTAAACTCATTGCTGTATAGCAAAACTGATGTTCAGGATGATGAGGCTGAAGCAGTAGAAGGCTTTGGAGTCACACTAATCTCCAAAGATTAATGTTAAATACATATCATTTCATTTAACTCCCTGAAACTGGTAAATTCACACATGATGCATAACTCTTATTTTTTAAAGGGAGGATTGTTTTTATTTTATGATTTTATTTTATTTTGATGAGTGTGTTCAATCCACCATCTTCACCTGGAACTAACTAACTAACTAACTAACTAACTAGTTAACTTTCTTTCATTTTCACCTATCTCCTACCCCCATCCCTTTGGCAATCATCAGCTTATTCTCTATGTCTATAGGTCCTTTTCTGTTTTGTTCTGTTTATTCACTTGTTTTGGTTTGTTTACATTCCATATATAAGTGAAATCATATGGCATTTGTCTTTCTCTGACTTATTTCACTTAGTATAATACCCTCCACTCATGTTATTGCAAATGGTAAGATTCCATTCTTCTTTATTGCTGAGTAATATTCCATTGTGTGTGTGTGTGTGTATCATCTTCTTTATCCATGTATTCATCATACATGATACATAACTCCTAATTAAGCAAAGCTAGACAACTCTATTTCTTAATTATTTTGACTAAATGTCAGTTTATTGTACTTGAAAATGATAAAATACATTTCTTTTCAAATACCCAATATTGGAACTTTTTCCTCAGACTAGTGTTCCCCCCTAGTTCAAATTAGTTAGTTTTTATTAATGTTCACTGTTGCTGTCATGTGATGTGATTTTTATTAACAACCTTGTGACTATGCTTCTCTTAAGATACTTGGTAATTTACCATTGGTATTTAAGGATGGTTAGCTTATCTACACATTCACTTTTTATCTTATACTCATCTAAGACTAAAGCCTTAACAAATCTTACATTTTGAGTTGCACATTTTTTCATTTAAAAGGAGACACCCATAAATCTGAAGTTCTATTTGAATAGTTTTTATTTTTCTGGATGCCTAATAAATCTCAGCATAGAAGTATAAATTTCACCCTAGGAGATACTGAATTACAAGGGGCTAAATAGATGGATTTCTCTTAGAATTACATTGGTCTATTTAGCCATTTACAAAAGGCAAGAGGACCTTTTCAGAAAACATCTCACTGTTTAAAAGCATATGGTAATCATTAGTAAAACTAGAGTGGTTTGAATATTACACAAAGAATCAGATAAGAACATGTAAAATAGATCATTATAAATCCATTGTGGTCCCTGACTGTTGGTTGGCTTGTCTTTCATTCACTTACATGTTAAAGAATAGTGAAAGTTAGCTTACATTCCAAGTTTGGTTTGTTGTAGCCTTGTATCTCATTTCACAGGAAAGCTTGTCAATAGTTGTTTCACTATTCCAATGAATTATGGTCTTGGGCAATGTAGTATTTATATCCTCGGCTCTGGAAATGATGGATGCAGAAGGTATCACTAGAGAAAAATAAATAAATAAAAATCCAGCAATTTAAAAGTTGCCTGGGAGAAATGAGTATCTTTTCATCAACCTATAGACATGTTAAAACTCATAGCACTAAAAAAACAATTCCATGATCTAATTAACAATTAAAGATTTTTTTTTCTTGTTTTCTAATCTATTATGTAGGAGAAAATTGTGGTTATTAAGTAAAATTCTATTCAGTCCATTGTCCATCTTTTTTTTTAACAAGCTCTAATAGTCTTATCTTTCTCCCCACCTCCCACCCTCTTCTAAGCCTAACTAATGAAATGCCAGAGCCTGGCCTTACTAACAAAAGAGTGTAAGAAAGAAATAAAGGAGATAGGTCTTTTTCTCTGCATCTGTTTAGGGAGAGATGATGTTTCTCATCCTAACTTTAGTTCAGAGAATTTGACTTGATAAGATGTTAAATTGAGACCTTTTACAATAATATTTTTTTGTTCTCTGGTAGTATAGGAACATTTGTATGAATATTTATATTTATTGCTAACTTGTTTTATTCTCCATTAAAACAAATCTGTCCTTGACAGTATGATTTGAACAAAGGAAGTTTCACCAGACCCTAAGATTTTACCAATTCTTGCTATGTTCTATGATAATAACTTTCAAAAAGGAAGTGAAATTCTGATTGGTTATTATACTAGTTCTTTTGTTGCACTAGGAGTAATAGTGCAACAGGAATCTCTGTTTCTAACCTGTATAAATATTGAGTTGTCGGAAAAGTCATGACGTATTTTGTCTATGTTTTTCAAAGGTCATTTATTTAGATAAAGAACAAAGATCAATCAATGACATATTGCCCGTTTTGTTCAATAACCTTTTGCCATCTTTCAGTGAGCTTCATAATTCCTCGTTCATAGAAGGACTTGTCTTTATTTGTGAAAAACTGAACAAGGTGCTGATTTACAGTCTCATTTGAATTGAACGTTATACCATGCAAGGAGTTTTGAAGACAGCTAAACAAGTGGAAGTCTGACGGCACAAGATCAGGCCAGTATGGTGGGTGTGGCAACACATCCCATCCAAGCTCCAAAAATTTTTGATGGGTGATCAAACTTGTGTGTGGTCTCGCGTTGTTGCGATGGAACACAACTCCTTTACAATTAACAAGCTCTGGACATTTCTGGATGATGAATTTGTTCAAACTGTCCAATTGCCAACACTACACTTTCGAACTGATTGTTTGGTTCCTTGGTAGGAGCTCGAAAAACACCAGACACCTTTAAAATCCCACCACACTGAGAACATAACCTTCCACTGATGAATGTCTGCTTTTGATGTTGTTTGAGGCGAATTATCACGTCAAGACCAAGGCCATTTGCACACCACATTGTTGTAAACAATCCACTTCTCATCACCAGTTATCAGTCGCTTCAAAAAAGGATCGTTTTCCTCATGTTTAATGAGCATATTGCAGATATTTATACACACTGTCAAAGAACTTCTTTGAGTTCATGCAGAACCCAAATATCGAGCTTGCTTATGTATCCCAGCTTCTTCAGATGGTCATGAACACTTGATTGATGGATGTTTAATGTTTCTGCAATCTCTTGTGTCGTGTAACACGGATTTGACTCGATCAATTGCCTTTATTTTGTTGTCATCAACCTCGGTGGGCCTCCCTGACCGAGGAGCATTGTTGAGATCAAAATCACCAGCACGGAATTTCGTGAACCATCACTGGCACTGATGTTATTGCAGAGCATTGTCACTGTAAACTTTATGCAACTTTTCACAAGCTTGATGCACGTTCTTCCCTTTATGGAAGCAAAACAGAAAATATGGCAAAAATGCACAGTTTGGTCTTCCATCTTCAACTTGTTGTAAAATCTCCAAAACTCAACCAAATCACTCAATTTTTTTTTTAGAATGAGGCTAGAGCTGTCAGCTGTCAAATGACATAGCAATAACATAGATGGGAATGACTCTAGTACTTCCAAAAATGAACTAGCGCCATCTGTTGCAAACATGTGTCATGACTTTTCCGACAACCCAATACTTGAGAGTTCACACTTGCTTATTTAAAGTTTGTTCTGCCCGAACAGAATAAAATCATTGGCACTTTCCATTTCTCCTATATGCATGATTAGAATAATAAAAACCTATGAGTTTGCTACATGTGTTATTTAACGAAGAACTCAAGAGCTTTTATATGTGTTTTTTAGGGACCACTGTTGTAGTTTAATATTCTTATGAGTTCGTTTTCTTTTCATTTATTCTAAATGTATAAAACATTCTTTGGGAAAATTATTGTTTTATTTTCAATAGCTATTATCTAAAATTATGTGCACAGGTATATGATTTATAGAGAAATATAAATATTAAAGATTTGCTCTCTAGTCGCACAGTCTTAGAATAGAATCCTTGGGCTAAACTTACTAGCATAGGCTGGAAGTAGTAGTAGCAGAATTCGTCTAATTAAAGAGCTTCCTATACTGCAGTTTTATCATCTGAATGTCATAGTTGACTTCCTTTAGCTAGTATAAGCTTCTTGTAATAAGAATCAGTATTCAGAGATTCCTAGAGTCAGGGAAGTGGGTCCCTGTGGGGGTTCTAAAACCACTTGAACCACTTAAGCACCCTCAAGGCTGTAAATCATTCACAACCCTCCTGTCTCTCATCTCTAAGTTTGGCCTGACAGTGGTCTAGCAGCACAAGCATTCTGAGACCCCATTGCAGAAAGAAATATTCTGGGGAGGAACCAAAAGTCTGTTTAGTCTTATGAGAAATGCAGATCACAGTAAAGTCAGGTTTAACACAGTCTTAGAATGGAGCAAGTCAGTGCAGTAGAGAGCTACGCCTTCAGATTTATGAGATTACTTTTTTCAAATAAATATATGTTATATAACATGTACTTGAATGTGTAGTCTGTTCGAGCTGTTCTCTTTGCTAGCTATGTGACCTTGAGCAAATTATTTTCTTCATCTGTAAAATAGGCACAGTACCATTAGGGGCTGTTTCCAGAATTTAATGTGATATGCATGTTGTCTGGGACACAGTAGGTGTTCAATAAATGGGTGAGATAATATTAAGATCATAAAAAAATCACAATGATAATAATAAGGGTAATGTTACTAATAATAATTTAGTTCCTAAAACTGACATTGCCAAAGTGATACTGGACATGCTAGCCTTTAAACATCATGAATCCATTGAAGGGAATCTGTTTTAAGAAAAAGGCATATTGTGGAATCCTACCTACAAATATAAATTTACAGAATTGTGTAGATCATAGTCAAAAGAATGATAACTCCAATAATATACAATACAATGGAGTGATTTTTCATCACCATAGTCAGCAGTGTTTGTTTCCAAATCTAATATTCAGAGCATAAGGACAGATTTTTAGACCTATCCTGTTAGTGGAGATAGTTGAGTTTAGCCAAGGCAGAAGTCGCAATATTAGTTCCAGTCAAAGACCCTAGTGATCTCCAAAAGATACCCATGTTGTATCCCCAAAGAAGACATCACATCCCTAGATCATTAGTCAGCAGGAAAGTTGTCAGACACATTGCAATGTGCTTTTAAATAAAAACTGAGGATAGGAGTTGAGGATGTTGGAATTAGAGGCTCCCTAGTTCTGCAATCCCAAATTTCTTAATACCCCTTAACCTTGGTTTCCTCATGTACACATTATAATGTCTTCTACAAAATAAGGTTGTTGTGAGGGTTACATAAGATAACGCATGTAATAGCAGTTAGCACTGAAGAACGTGCTGCATGAATGTTAGCTTGCTGAGATCATCCTTAACACAGTACTCCCCTCTTATCTGTGGGAGATAGGTACCAAAACCACCAGTGGATTCCTGAAACCATGGGTAGTACTGAACCCTGTGTATACTATGTTTTTTTCTGTACACACATATCTATGGTAAAGTTTAATTTATAATTAGGTACAGTAAGAGATTAACAACAAAAACTAATAATAAAATAGAGCCATTATAACAATATACTGTAATAAAAGTTATGTAGATGTGCTCTCTCTCTCTCTCTCTCTCTCTCTCTCTCTCTCTCTCTCTCTCTCTCTCTCATAACATCTTATTGTATTGTACTCACCTTGTCACTTAAAGGAAGCATGTTATGGCTCCTCTTTGGTATATCCAAATTGCTAGCATCACTACTCTTATTCTTTGGGGCCATTATTAAGTAAAATCAGGGTTACTCGAACATAAGCACTGTGGTACTGCTACAGTAGACCTGATAACCAAGATGGCTACTAAGTGACTAATGGGTAGGTAGCTTATTACATAACAGGTGGAAACGGGACAAAGGGATGAGTCACAATCCAGGTGTAACAGGATGGCTGGAGATTTCATCACACTACTCAGAACAGCATACAATTTAAAACTTATGAATTTTTTAATTTTGGAATTTTCCACTTAATATTTTTGGACCACGGTTGACCAAGCATAACTGAAATCACATAAAGTGGAACCATGGATAAGGGACTACTGTGATAAAAACAGGAATAATTGGCAAAAGTACCTCTCAACAGAGAGTGATTCACACTTGGTATTCTGTGGCCGAACTCTGGCTTTAGAGCTGGGATGTAGTTGCAAAAGGCTCAAATTGTAAAAGGCTTGATTACTTTTGTAATATATCTTAAGGAAAAGACCAACTACAAGCAAAACTTTAGCCAAAAGATTGTTCATGACAGTATAGTTTATAATGGTGAAAATTTGAACAGTCTAAATATCCAATGATAAGTGACTAGTTAAAGACATTTATTAAAAATGAGATTGTAGATTAAACTAATAGAAATATTTATTCTATATTGTAAGTTAAAAAGGCAAGGCCTAAAAATATCTGAAGAAAAAAATGTTAACATTTGTTAAATTTGGCTGGTAAATATAGAGATGTCTACATAATTCTCTACAATTTTCTATGTATTTTGTAAAACTTTTCAAAATGAAAACAAAAACATAACTTCCACAATAGTGTATACAGAAGAATTCTTTAGTATGCTGTACTTTTCATAGCATAAGACTTATAGCACTTTATTCAAATCCTTATTTCTTTCCATCTTCTCTGGTAGATTGCAAGATATTTAGGGCAGCAGGTACCTTGTCTATCTTACTCCCCCTAGCCCTTCGAACAATGCCTGAACATAAAAAGTTATCAGTAAATATTTTTAAAAACACATACATCCATGTAGAAATTATGGGTAATTCTTGTGTTTTTTGTTTGTTTGTTTGTTTGTTTTATCATGATCTACAGGAACTTTCGGGAACTCCTTTCAGATCTAGACTTTATTTGAGTAGATCAGCATGAATTAGTTGTTTATTTATAAAGATAGTATAAAATTTATTATTCTTTACCTATATCATCCAGATGAATTTGCAGTTGTTTTGACTTCTCCATGCCTAGTACATTTGAAGCTTGGACCCAAACCAAATACATCTTGCCTCCTTGTAGTGAATCAATGGAGATGTTAATATAACTTGAGGTGAGAAATTGTTGTTCTTCTTCTGTCTCTAAACTTAAAAAGAAAAAAAAAAGATTATAATCACCAGTTATGTTTGGCTTGAGTTAATTATTCCTCAATTTTTTTGATGTTACCTTTTTAGCCTGCTTTCAGAATACAACATTTACTGGAAAATGAATCAAACTTGATTTTATTTTGAGAATTTTATAAAAGAATGTCAAAACTATCTAGGGCCACAGTATGACTTCCATGGCACTAAGCAATTTTATCTTTATAAACTCCTTCTTCTATTAAGAAAATAAAATAGTACATATGTGTGTGGGTGTGTTTATGTTTACATATATACGCATACATATGTTTTTATAGATAATGTGTTACAACTGTTGTTATAAAAGCAAATATATTAGTATTACATATTAAAACATTTCCTTTGATTTAACAATTCATTTTTTGCTTCTGATCTTAAATGAAATTAAACATTTTTGTGGACTCCTGAAAGTATTGTGGGCCCTGGGCACTACTCTGCCTATTGAATAAGTCAGCTGTAGACACAGCTTGAAATAAATGAGCATACTCTGGTAAGAGGATTGCTTAGGGGTTCAGTACAAGGGCTTTGAGTCAGACATTTCTACCAGATATAGAGTGAGGGGTAAGAGCGGGGTGGGGGTAAAGATGGAGTGAGAGTAGGGGAAGACTAAACTTCCAGGTAGAAAAAAAACAGCATGTTCTGAAACAAATGAAATGACATGCCATTTTTGAGAAAGTTCAGCAAGTTCAATACTCTGGAGCATGAAAGTGCAAGAAATAACTTGAAGTAGGGCAGACCAGGTCAAAAAGACTTTCTATGGATTTTGAAACTAAAACTGACTGGACCTGGTGGCTGATTGGATGAGGGGAAGGAAGTCACTTGCTGCTGAAGAGGATGGAGAAGACAGAGGGGAGACACCCCGTTTGGAATGAGAGATAGAGAGAGCTATTACATTATGACTTCAAATTATATTTATCTCAGTTTTTATAATTGAATGATTAAGGATCTCTAATCTGCCAATTAAACTTGGTAAACTTTCAAATCTTATCTGTTAAGGCTAAAATGTAAAGTTTTATTGATTGACATTGTCTTTGAACAAAAAGTTTGAGCTTCTCTTTTGAGTCTTAAAAATTTTCTACTCCACAGTATTTTACGGGGGGCAGGGGTTGGGAGAAGTGGAGAGGAAAGTACTGGGGAATGTTTCTTCCCTTATTTTCTGGTTTCTGTGTAGAGAGACTGGCCTTAAACCTCCCTTCTCTTGCCCTGCCTCTTTCTCACTCTTTCATTTTGAAAGCGGGGGTGATTCTGCTCAAGAAGAACAGGTCATGTGAACCTCATGAACCCTTCCTCTTTCTTTTTTCCTCGGAGTCAGAAGACCAGAGAGATGACCTGTTCTAGCCTGCCCTTCCAATATGCTGTAAGATTTAGAAGAGTGAGACCCCCATGTGGGGACCTGCAGCTGTCCAGTGCTGGCTATGATTGAGCGTGAGGGCAATAAATCTGCTTATTCTGGGAAGATTATTATAGTAATAGAAAGTCTACTTTTGCCACATACCAATGTCATGCTCTCCATTATCAAGCTTCATCAGTAGAAAATATTTAAAATTAAGTAAATATTTCAAATTAATTAAAATTTAAATATTTTTATATTTTAGGGGCTGCCTCTGGTTTCACTCAGTGGGTTTAGAACGCATAAGGAAAATATGCAGAGATATATATAGGACCCCTCTCCCCCAGGCTCTTAGACACCATTATCTATAAACAGATCCACTTGTAACATGACTGTTTTTGCTGGACTTCACTAAGTTTACATTTCTTGAACCCCTTGAACTACAAACTCTTTCAACTTCCTTTTCTTAAGCTTCTCAGTCAGCTGTCCTGCATCCTTGGTTACTCCATCCAAGTTACCATTTCAACGTGTCCTTTAAGCCCTTGTGATTTCTAGCTTCACTTTTCCCATGAAACTACTCTTCTAAAATGGCGTCCTTCCCAAGGTGAGTCCTCTGAATCCTCTTTTTAACACCTGTTCCTCTTAATTACTTAAACTCTTCCTTCCCTTGGCAACCGGGCCCTGTCGTATTTTCTGAGGGAGAGATCCTACATTTCTTTTTCACAGCTGCTTAGTGACATCTTCCCTCCTCAACCTTCCACCTGGGTTCCCCTTCCTACTCCTCTGACCCCACCACATTGAGGGTCAGCCCTTGGGACTTGTTTTTCCCATAGTTCTTTCCCTTGGCTAACTCATCTTCCCAGCTTCGATCGCTGTTCCACACATATGACACCCACATATCTCACTGGGAGCTGCATTTGAACGTAGCCTGAGACCAGAATTAAAGCACATGTCCAACTGAATTACCCTTCTGTGCAGATCAGTACTTCTTGCCAGTTACACCACTATTGTCAATAGCACACTGCCCTATCTGATCATCAGTTTGCCATTTTTAACAACTTTCTCTCCATCACCCTTAAGAGCCAACCAGAGAAGGTGAAGCATTTTTAAAAATATTATTTTCTTATATTTCCTTCCTGTTTTGATAGCTGTGGTCATGGTCTAGGTTCTACCTCTATATTATTTGTTTGGTATATTGCTTGTAGATTGTATTGCATTGTGAAAACTAACTTGATATAGATAGTCTACGTTCTTATATTTAACAAATTGAATGCTTCACAAATTTGCATGATCTCTTTGATCAGGGGTCATGTCCATCTTCTCTGCATGGTTACAATTACAGTATTTGTGCTGCTGAGGCAAACACCGGCCTAATTTCTTTATCTAATATCATCAACTGCTCTGTCCTAGGGGACTGACTTGATAGGCTTTGTGGGGAAGAAACAAGTTTAAAAATCACTGGCATTTTATCCCTAGGGTTCCCCTTCAGGTCCTGTTATAACTCTGTGTCTATGCAGCAACTCCTGAATTTCTCCAGCCAGGATTATAACTTGCCAGCTGCTTAGATTTGTTGGAATCCAGAGTGACATGCTTGCTAAGACACAGAACTTCAGGGAGGAAACAAGGAAGCAGCCTTACACTACCAAGTAATAAATGCACTTATAAATAAAAATACTACAGAAAATTATATTTTTATTTTTTAAACTTATTGCCACTATCTCGACAGGCAATTAAGAAATCTCTCTAAAGCTGAAGGGGTGGGTGGGTAGAAGGTGAAGGGGGGTACATAGCATGCAGATAGCAGCAGCTACTCTAGTTCAGCTCAGGTTTGTAACTCTCAGTGCATGTTTTCCGGGGCTGCCTTTTTCCTCTCGCCAGCAGGGGGATCATTATGAACACCATGAGGACAAGAAGGACAAATCATGGGGATGAAAAGCACAGGCTTAGGTTTTAGAGCTACGCTGAGGTTCAGACTCCAGCTCTGCCCCTTGATAAATTGCAGGACTTGGAGCCAGTTACTTAACCTCTATGTACTTCAGTTTATTTATCTGTAAAACAGAAATAATAACTTCGTTGTTATCATGAGTAAATGAAATCAATGAGTAAATGAGATAAGAAAGCACGGAGCAGGTGGCTTCACACATAACAAAGGACTTATTAAAAAACAATCATTATTATGAATTAAAAGGTATTTATGACATGTGACTTTTACACATGCTAAAAAATAAAAATGAAACTTTAAAAACTGAAGCAGGTGAAATTTTATATTGCTTGTGTCTGAAGCTAAATCATGCCATTAAATTCAAGCATTGACATAGTTGCCTTATATTTTTTCTGAAATAATGTGGAACATAAATTAGCAGAGAATTTGTTAAAAGGTATGTTAACCTCATGCTAAGTAAGAATTAAAATGTGGAAATGGCAACTATGTGTAAGTAGGGCACCTTTGAATATTTTCCAGTTAGAGAAAACCACATACATATTTTTAATTGATTTGTGGGTAATTCTTTTACCGCACATAATGAGACCACAAGTCAAAATGAAAATGTATTCTCAAACCAACATTAACTGTACTCAGTAGGTAATTTAATTGTGCTTTTAAAGCCTACCCTTTCATTAGCACCTAGACCACAAAGCACTATTTTAGGTGAAGAATCCAATAATAATGACTAACTGTACATTGGGAATATTTTTACATAAAACTGTAAATTACAAAGTTTTTGAATTTCTTATTTCTATTTTTATGTGCTAATTCATATACAACAGATTATTTGTTGAAGGAAGTCAGCATGATTTATATATTCTCTGAAGTTCCCTGGGCATCTTACTCTAGTTAAGAGATTTTCAATAAACACTGCCAATTTATGGTAATAATGGTGAATAGTGTCTTCCATTTATTAATCACTCATTCAACAATATTTACTTAATACCCACCATGCTCCCAGCACTACTTCAGACACTGGGGCTACAACAATGAACAAAACAGATAAAGTCCCAACCTTCGTGGAGCGTACATTCTGGTAGAAACAAATAAATATATATAGTATGTCCTGTGGTGATACATGTTCAGAAGAAACACCAAAAAGGGCTTAGGAAGTGCTAGAAGTAAGGGTAGGGGAGATTTTATGTTTTAGGGAGGTGGGAAAGGCCAATCTGAGAAGGTGACATTAGAGCCGCAAATAATCAAGTCAAGTGGCGACTGGACGAAGAGCCTTCTAGGCCCTTGCAAAGGCCCTGAGTCAGGACCTTGCTTGTCCCATTCAAAGAATAGTAAGGAGATCGGTGAGGCGTGTTCGAGTAAGGGAGATAGAAAGGGATTAGAGAAGAGATCAGAGGGTTATGGAGGCGGGAGACATGTAGAAGGCATTGTAAGGTCTCACAGGGCCACTGAAGGACTCTGGTTTTGACTCTGAGTGAAATAGGCGATTTTGAGCAGAGGAGAGACATGATTTGATGTGCCTGTGAAAAGAATTACTCTGGCTACTTGTGAATAACTAATAGGGCAAAAGTGGAGGCTAGGTCACCAGGCAGGAAGTTTTTACGCTAACTCAGAAGAGAGATGATGTGGCTTGGACCAGGATTACTATGTAGGTAGTGAAAAGGGGTCACATTTTAAAGCTAGGGATCCCGTAGGTTTTGCTAATCATTTGTAGAAAAGAATCCAGGAGGGCGCCAGTGATTTTGACCTGAATAGTGCAAAGGACAGAGTTGCCATTTACTGGCAAGGGGAATGCAAGTCTTGGGAGAGGAAACTGGGTGTTTGATTTTGCAAATGTTAACTTTGAGTTACCTTTTGGATTTCTAAGAGGAAATATTGAGTAAGATGCTAGATACATGGTAGCTGCAGTTCAGAAGAGATGTCACTTGGTGTTACTCTAAAAAATTTATGAGCTTTTCATGCACAGAGATGGTGTCTATTGTTTTTTGTAATCTCTAGAGTTTAAAATGGTGCCAAGAAGACAAAATGCTACATAAATATTTGCTAAGTTGACTTGACTAGAATGGAATGAAGGGCCACCATCATTCATTCATTTTCATTTAACAAGTATTTATTGAACAGAAGGCACTGTGCCAGATATTATAAGAGCTTCCAAGATAAAGAAAGAATATATTTACAGGAAGATGTTGAGGGTATTGAGATAACAGTAGGTAATTGCTTATTAGCATAATTCGTAAGAATACAGGAGGGCACAGGAGGGTATGTAAATGGACATGCAGCTCTGCTGGTGGGTACTGGGGAGAAAGGTACTGGGGAGAAAGATAGTTCTTGAAGTAATGCTGACATAATTCCCCTGCTTCATAACTTCAAGCCAACATCAGAAGGAAACCCTGGTGGCCCCTATGCTACCATAGAGGGAACTCTACCCTTCTGCCATTAGTGAAACAAGTGGGAGGTCTGAGGTACAATGCCTGTCAGTCTACGTGATTTTACTGGAAAATAGAACCATATGAGTTGGAAGTGAAACCTTGCAAGTGCTGAGCTCTACCTATCTACCAAAGGGGAAAATACATGAAGAACCCAGGATCTAAATAAAAGAGTCTTTTTAAACCTGATACTTACTACCTCAACCACAAAATTTATTATTATAAGTCAGCTTTTTTCTTGGAGGAAAGACCTTTTCACTAGTTAGAAAAACTCACGTTCTCTTCTCTAATTTTTTTCAATTCCTGGGTGTGTTTTTAATTGTAAGATGAATAGATGTTTATCTGTGCTTATAGGGGCTCATTCTTTGAATATGTTAGAGAAGAGCATTCATTTTTTATGTTAACCTTTCATGCCCTCTTTAAAATATGATAAGATCCCATTAATCTGTATTCCATTAATTCAGATTTTGGGTTAGGTTTGTCTGATTTGGGCTATAATTTACTGTTGGATTTCAGGAAAAACAGTGAAAAAAATTTTAATATATATTACCTTTCATTATTTAACTAGACTGTGAAGATAAAATGCAGGAAATGTCTATTTCTTGAGTAATCACTTAACAAATATTTATTGAGCACTTACTATATTCCAGGCATTCTAAGCTCAAGCAATACAGCATTGAACAAAACAAACAAAAATTACTGCCCACATTGAGTTTACATTCTAGTTTGAATAAATGAGTGAATTTACTATTGACATATGTACAACAGCTAGAAAATTACTGTTACTGATTAGAGCATATTTAACATCTCTTTCTAGTAATCTGTCCAAAATTACTATATTACTTGAAAATAACATAAATAAAATTGTTTATAATATCCTATAAGTGATCATTTTTAAAATGGCTTTACATTAATCTTTTTACCCAAATCAGTCAGGTTTTAAAGATAGAACAAATCAAATAAGCCTAGGGAGTCAGCCTTGAGTGTCACCATAATACTTTAACATTGTCTTTTTGTTCTTAACATATTAAGCATTTCCTATATGCAAACCATTTCCTATAATTTGCTTTCTTATAAGTTTTATAACAACCTAGTATGGTATTACTTACTCTCATTTCACAGGAGGCTGAGGCTCAGCAAAGCTAATTAATTTTTCCCAGATCACACAGCTAACTATGGCAGATAATGTTGGATAAAAGTACTAAGCTCCATCTATAATGCACTTGGATGAGAAGCCTGGAGGTATAGCATCTGAGGACTAAAGCCAATGCTTAAGATTACAGAGGAGAAAGGTGGAAATAGCCTGGGTCCTTGGAAAGTCATTTAATTATCATGTCAGCTCTGTACTACCTATGACCATGGCCTGATAAAAATAAAGCCCCAATATGAATGGACCTAGAAGGTATTATGCTAAGGAAATAAGTCAAAGAAAGAAAGACAAATACCATATGATTTCACTTATATGTGGAATCTAAAAAATAAAATAAATAAACAAAACAGAAGCAAACTCATAGATACAGAGAATAAACTGGTGGTTGCCAGATAAGAGTGGGGTTGGGGGGCTGAATGAAAAGGTGAAGGGATTAAGAAGCACAAATTGGCAGTTACAGAATAGTCATGGGATGCAACATCAGGTTAGGGAATATAGTCAATAATATTATAATAACTATGTATGGTGTCAGGTGGGTAGTATAGACTTAATCAGGGGGATCACTTCATAAGTTTTATATATATATATATATATATATATATATATATATATATTTTTTTTTTTTTTTTAGCAGAACTATCCTGCCACTGGTTGACAGCTCAGCAGCTGCTCAGCTCAGGCTGGGAATTGAACTGCTGTTGCTCAGAGCTCAAACTCTTAAGTGAGCGCTTAACCAACTGAGCCACTCAGCCGGCCCCATAAGTTGTATAAATGTCTAACCACTGTGCTGTACACCTGAAACTAATATAATATTGAATGAAAAACTCTAATTGAAAAATTAAAAATAAATAAATACACAGAAGAAACATCAATAGGGTAATCAGCTTATCCCAGTTTGCTCACAACTTGTTTCAGATTAATAGTTTTATTTCCATCTTTAACACTAGCAGAGGAGTCCAAAATAGACTGTTACATACACAGATACAGTTTAAATGTAACATGGAAAGTTTTGAACTATATAGATTAAGGAATGGAACCTTTGCCTATTTTGCAGTTTCTGAATAGTTGAAGTTAAACATACTTTCCCCCCAATTTAATTTAGCATGAAGTAATATAACTTCATACTATGATATGATCAACCACTTATCTTTAAGCATAAAGCTTAAGAGATTTTGGCTGCATGGTTGTCTTGGCTCCTGTAGCTTGGGTATTGTTGGAGCATAACAAAAGATCATTTCTACAAAGCCCTCCTCTACTCTAAGTAGAAAGTGATTACTTTCATTCAATTATTACTTTGAGTCTTAAAACTATGTTCCGGGAACTCCCTTGGACTCAACCAAACCAGGAAAGTTGGTCAGCCTATATAGACACCAAATTCTAATTTTGGGCGTCATTATTAATAAAAATAGCTTTCATGAATGTAGTGCTAACTATGGACCTGGCACTATGATGCACACTTTAAAAGCCAACTTCCACTTAAATGATTAGAACAAACCTGTGCAGTAGGCTCTTTTTTAGGCCTACTTTAAAGTAAAGAGAATGCAAGTTGGAGAGATCAAGTAAATTTCCTAAACCCTCGAAGGAGGATAGCTCTGGGATTTAAAGGAAAGGTCCTTCTACAGCTATGTGGTGCTGTATCACCATTAGGCCCCTGCCCCTAGTTCCCTACCAATGCCTAAAAGGGAAAGATTATCGAACACCTTGAACTATGGGGTGAAAATATTGGTGGCCCCAAAAGGATTTGGTAGCTTCACTGATCATAGTTAGGGAATTGGGGAGTGTGCAGTTAATGTTGGAGGCTGGCTGCTTGGATCCTTGTTGGAGGTAGAGCACTGGCTGAACTGCCTTGGAGTTGCTCATGTTACTGTGCCGAGGGAGGGACCTACCTCTTCACATACACCACATACTTTGTGTCAATGTAGGTGGGCTTTCCGGCATTCCAGGTACAAGTCATGTTGCCTGAATATTCATAAATGACACAGGTTACCTTGTCAGGGACATCCGGTGGATCTGCAACAAAATGTATCACTTAGGAGCCACCACAGAAACACAGAGATCTTTATGAAGTAGTTAGTTGATAAACTTTCCATTTTATCTGGAAAAACGGGTCCATCTCCCCTCAGCATTTCTCATTCCATCCCTACCACCTCATCTTACAACTCACTCTGCCATCAAACACTGATCCTCTTGTATATTTTACTATATTCTCCGCTCTTTTGGGGTTACTAATATAATCAAGTTCCTTCCATTCAAAAAAAAAATCCCCCTCTCCCCAAATTTCCCCCCCTCACCTTCCACTGTATCTTTCTCCTTTACTTAACCACTAAACTTTTTTTTTTTAAAGAATCCATCATATTGGCCTTTTTCTTCATCTCTCATTTCTCCTTCAACCCCAAACAATCAAGATTTGTCCCCACAATTCCACCAAAACCACTGTTGCTAGGGTAGTTAATGACTTCCTAATCAACAATATGCAGTCAGTATTGACCTTGACCTCTGCAGCACTTAGTGTTTTGGTCTCTCCTTTCTTGAAACCTCTGTGCCTTTTGGCTCCTGTGAAAGTGTTCTCCAAAGTGTTTTTCTGCTACTCTGGAATTATCTTCTGCTCTGGCACCTATTCCACTACTCACTTTAAAAGTTTATGTTCAGGGCCGGCCGAGTGGCGCAATGGTTAAGAACTCGCTTGGGATGCCAGAGGGCCCCGGTTCGGATCCTACATATGAGTGACACTGCCCTCTACAGCTAAGATGCTGAAAAACAGCTCAACCTGGAGCTGGGCTGCTGTGAGTTGCTGGCGACGGCATAGGCTGCAGTCCCTGTGGCAGTGGGTTGCCATGGGCTACCGTATGTAGCCAGCAGCCGCAGTGAGCGGCCGTCCAGAAGCCGGCGACTGATCTGCCTCGCCCGGGAAGAGCGCAATGATGGTGCCAACTTGGGCCAGTGAAGCAACGTCCTCCACAACTAGACTGAAGAACAAAACGACAACAACTTGTCTGTTCCCCTTCCCCTAATTCCCCAGCACTGTTCCCATCCCCCCAATTACCCAATAAAAATCTTTAAAAAAAAAAGTTTATGTTCATATTTACAATGGAGTATTATTCAAGACTTAAAAAGAAAGGAAATTGTGACATATGCTATGACACAGATGAACCTTGAAGACATTCTGGTAGGTAAAATAAGTCAGACACAAAAGGACAAATACTGTATGATTTCACTTATATGAGGTATCTAGAATAGTCTAACTCATACAGACAGAAAGTAGAATGCTGGTTGAGAGGTTGGGGGTGAGAGTAAGGAGGACAGGAATTGTTATTTAATGGATACAGAGTTTCAGTTTTGCAAGATGAAAGGAGTTCTAGAGATGGATCGATGGTGATGGCTGCACAGCAGTGTGAATGTACTTAATGCCACAAAACTGTACACTTAAGAATGGTTAAATGGTACATTTTATGCTGTGTCTATTTTACCATAGTGAAAAACAAAAGGATTTTTAAAAATTTTGGTAATAACAAAATTCTATTGCAAAGTTCTCTCTTTCTCCCTTCTCCACACCTCCTTCAGCACTTTTTCTGAGTGGCCATGTTATGGAGAACATTGTTGGTTTTTGTCTGCTAGCACCTTTCCCTTTTCAGAACTGACATCTCACTCACTCCTAACCTCATCCTCTCTCTCCCTCTGCCCCAAGGGCTGTCTGTCAATCACTAGGTTCCACACAGAAGTGTGCCCTTGGCCTAGGCTGACTAATTGAGTATTTCCCTTGGGAATGAAGAACACATGACTCAAGATGAACCAATCAGAATTCTCCAAGGGACTTTTTCAGGAACCATTGTAAAAGAGGCACCCCCTGAAATTGCTATCTCAGTTTGAGCTGTGAGTTGCAGGTGGTCATCTTGCTGTCATAGTGAAACAGTCTATTTAAGAATGAAGCCAACACAGGGGAAAACAAAACCCAAGAGATGGGAAAAGATCAGAGAGTTCTGATGACATTGTTTGAGCCCTTGGGGCCTATGAAGCCTATGAAACCTCAACAACTATGGAACAGCACCTGGAATTTTCAGTCACATCATCTAATAATGAATTACCAAGATCAAGATCAAAAAAGAAGTACGGAAATATTGAGGGCTGATCATATACTTCCTTTTTAGGTGTACTCTCTCAGCATGTGTCTACAAGTGCAATCCTATCTGAGAAACCAGACTGCTCAGAGAATGACCGGACAAATGGAAGAATGGGAACTCATAAAAAATAAAAGTGCAGACATTTGTGCACCTGAAGTTATACCCAAAGATTTATCTTAAATCGAAATATACTCCTGCTCTTCACATGTAAATCACCTACCAAGAATATCACTTGTAAAATAAGAAATAAATGTATGAAAAAATTTACCCTCGTTGCAAATTGAAACAATAATAGATATCATGTAGAGTTATCAAATTGGCAAGGATTTTGAAAAATGGAAATCCACAGTGATGGAATGGACTCATGAAAATCCTCTAGCACACTTCTGGTGGGAGTGCAAATTGGTACAACCTTTATGGATAACACTTTACATATCACCATCTTTAAAAGCTGGAGTAATATCTTGCAACCCAGCAAATTTACATCTAGGAATGCATCCTTAATGAAATGTTCATAGATATACAAAAATATTTGCTGAAAAGATGTGCCTCTTAAAGTATTGTTCATAATAATGAAAAAAAAATTGAAACAGACTTAATACCCTAAAATAAGGTTAAATAAACTATAATACACTCCTAAAATACATCCTAAAACAAAGTTGTAGAATACAATTTAAATATCTGGCCTTTTGAAAGGCACTAGAAATACGTTTAATTAGTTTAGTAAGTAAGTAATGGCCATATGATAAAATGAAAAAAGCAGACTGTGTGTAATTAGTATAGTGGTCTCATGTGAGAGATGAGAGAGAGAGAGAGAGAGGGGGGGGGGAGAGACTGAAACTTGAAAGACATATTCCAAATTATTAAAGAGGGATTCTGTTAGTGGTGAGATTATGGAATTATAGAGATTATGGATATTTCTTTTTGCTGGTCCAAATTTTTTTTAACACTTTATACATTAAGTGTAATTTGATTTTATAATTAAAAATGATTTCAAACAGTAAGAATACACTAAAGCACTTTGAAACATTTTGGTGAGTTGTAGCATTAAGCTGCAATATGGAAAAACGGGAAGCCAGTAGGGTAAAGAAATCTTTAAATTTTATTTGCACCTTAAAGCAGGTTGCTATGGAAACATGAATTTAATTCATTTTGAATATTGATTGAGTTATAGTCCCTCAATGATTACAGTGATTCGTGTTGAAATAATTTTTTCCCCTCTGTTTTCAGATAGAGAACATCGTTGATTTAGCCATCATGAAAGACAACTGTCAATCTTTTGGAATATATTATTCCATAGCATTCTATATAAAATAAATGCTCAGTGTTAGAAATGTTTGGTGGTTAATTAACTTTGTGAAAGATCAAATAGATTATATACACACATGCAAATAAACTCAATATTTATAAAATTAATGTGAAGCTATGTAAAGATGGGAATATGAGTATGGTTATGAGAGTAACACCAGATTGTTGTTAGATTTCATTGCCCGGTCATACAATGTCCAAGGATAAACACCTGCTGTACAACCAGATACTAGAGAATACCCTGAAATATACAAGAACGAGGCTTAAGTTTTCCCCTCCCCTATTATTGGGTCACTCATTAATCACAGGCCAGGTTTCTTATTAATTCAGAGTCTAGCCAAGGATCATTTTCTACTGAGAGCTTCTTGAAGACAGAGTCTGTGATTCCCTCTTCTTTGAATTTCTAGCATTTAACACATTTTTGGTGTATAGCAATCTCTCAGTAGAGTGTATTTCATGAATTGATTGGCTTGATTAATAAAATGATAATAAGAAGACTTAAAGTGAAGAGAGATCCAATGATTCTGGCAAAAATCACTCTTTAATTTCTTACCCAAGGAGAGCACGGATGAGCCTAATTGTTCCAATAATAATACTTAATAGGAATGTTAAAGATGAATATTGAGGGCTTTCATTGGTTAACAAGTCTGCTTTCATTGAGACAAGTAAAGATCAAAGATGGTTAAAGTTTTAGTCAAAGATATTTACACTTTTAAATAAATGATTAAGTGGAAATAGGACTGTGCCATATAGGATTTATTTTAATTTGGTGATTTAAAATGCTCAAAGACATCTAATAGTGTTTTATTCCATGCTTGGAGTTATTCTGATAGAACAAACTTCCCATAATCAGTGTTCATTAATCACAGTTAGGAATCTAACAAGCGTTTAAAATCATTGCTAAAAATGAAAATTGTGATAATAATAGTTTGTATGTCACACATGGCACATTAAAGTTCAGAACATTTTAAATATATTTGGATATCTTTTCGGGGAAAGCTATGACTTATTTATCTTCGCCCTGTCTTTTATGACTTGTCTCCAGTCTAAAAATATATACATAATTATTTTTTTTAAACAGTAACGATAAATTGACATAGTAAAGCTTAGAGGACAAATATCCTGTGATCAAAGTGATCCAGTGAAAGCAATGTGATTTCTAGAGTACCACAAAAACCCTCAAAACCCTTTTTTTTTTTTTTGACCTACTTAAATAGGAAGTTTTGTTCGCTAAGAATGCAGAACCCAAGAACACTGGGTTCTTGAACCTAGGAGTTTGAGCAAATTTTTACCTCACTGTCACAATTTCACAGTCATAACCAGAGGTCTATGTAAGAAGTTACAACTCACACAGTAAATAATGTAAAGAGTGATGTTCTTTCTAAGTAGCCATTTGCAGAGAATAAGTGTTTCTGTTATGTGGCTCTAGAAGGGAGGCAAAGGCCATTCCTTGACCCTAACCATCACCTGGTGATTGTGTTTGGGGACAGAGGCCCTTAGCCAACCATGGAAAGCTGTTGGTAGTCACCTGTCACGCAAACTTCAACACAGGGAAGGAGGCCATATTTCTTTTGCCTCCTTTCTTCCTCTAGTTTAAATTTAAAATTAACCTTTCTTCATAAGTGTGGAAGTTGCTTTTTTGCCCTCCAAAGAAATTGTATATTATCTCAACACCCCCACACCCCCATGCCCCAAAAGTAAATACTAAAGCATTGCAGCATTAAGGGTTATTTACATTTCCTGAGGATGTGGACAAGATAAGGAGTCCTGATACATCAGATAAGATGCCTGTGGTTTCAATTCCCACAATTTGGGGCAAGTTTAGCATGTTATTATCCGTTTAAGGCATACATTTGCCAACCTTATTCTTTGACTCCAAAACTCACTACTTTCTTTTCTACTACTTATTTTTCTTCCTCAGTTCACCTCTGCTACCTTGCATATTTCTTCTGTCTTTTGAAAATCGTGCAAGATCAGATGCCCAAAGTTAAGTAGGACAATGGCCTTATTTTGGAACAAAGAAACCTTCCGGTTTTCAGGCATCTGCTCTAGGGGCCAGGTGGTCTGGCTCTTGCTAGGTAAGGTCTGCAGGTGAGGAAGAATTCAGATTTGATTCTCAAAAACATGGAAGAAGGGAGCATGGCAAAGACTCCAAACCCTCTATCTTTCACTAAAAATGGGCCCAGATGCCCTAGAGAATGAATATATGGTCTAAAACAGTGCTGAACCTGTTGATCTATTCTTCATAGTAGTAAAACCAAGAATTAAGTCTATAATTATATAAATCAGCCCATATTACTCTAACTTAAAAATCTTCAGAATACTGTGAACACACGTTGAATTTAGCAAACATTTTTAAGATTAACTTGATACATTTTTTCTTAATCACATGAATAAACACAATGATTCACAGTTGGGGCAGTGGGATTAGAAGCAGGGAATTGTATCAGAATGTTCCATGTTTTATCCAAAAAATGCATTTTTAAGGATTTAGGCATATTGGCATTGTACTTTCAAGCATATAATATGCTTTAAAATAAATTATTAAAATTGAGTGCTTACCACAATCAATACAATTTGCCTTATTTTACAGGTATGAAATTGAGGCTCAGATTATTAAGCAACTCACCTAAGGTCATGCAGTTGCTAAGGAGTATAGCAGGAACACAAAGCTAGTTTTGCAACTGTTTTTCTCCCTAAATCTTAACCTTAGAATTTCACAGTGGAGTCTCCTTCAAGGTTGATGATGTTAGTTTGGAAGAAAAACAAACAAATGAAAAATAGTCGAAAAGAGCAACATTTAAAACCTGAGGCTCTCATGTATGTTGTATCTGACCAGGCAAGTGTTGAAAATTGTTTTTCTGTTTTTTTGGTTTTTTTTTTTAATGCAGTGGAACATTTTAAAATTTGTAGAGTTCACAATAAAAATTCATATTTCTGTCTTCTTTTGAAAAGTCAAAAGACCTAGGAATATTGGACCCTCATAAATGCTATAACTGGGAGGTAGCTGTCCCCAATAGACCATATAAGTGCTTCCCTCTCTGCACAAATCCCACCAGCTTCCTTAACTCATATTTTTCACTGATCTGGCCCCTGGAGACCTTTAAGTTTGCAACTCCTGTATTAGACTAATATATGAAGTGAACTGTAACAATTTGCCTCTACTTGTATACAAATTTCTTATTACAAGATAATTGTAATACACCCCAACACTTACATCCAGAAGAAATGTCTTTTCCACATATCAGTGTCTCTTGAAAATATCCAGGACATTCAGCAGTGCAATACATAGAGGCACGGGGTTCCAGAAAGTTGTCATACCAAAGCCGAGCTGTTGTCTTATTAATCCTTGTGATTTGAAACCTTTCTTTGACACGATTTTTATAAAAATAAAGTTTTCTTGGTTGACAGTTCTTAATTGCTGCTTGGCAATATATAGAGATATTCATACCCATCGTAAAAATTGTGGCTGGTTCTACCCAGAGGCGTCCAGAGCAGTTTATATTTGTAATTCCTGGAAATAAGTAGATTAAAATAATAAATCCCATGTAAAACAGGAGATTCAGAAGAATATGTTATTGCATTTAAAATTTATTCATTTATATTACCTAAATGATTTTAAACAGAAGTCCTACTTATGATTTCCAACTTTCAAGAAGTTGTAGAAAGTAGCCGGTGCCTTATTTCTCCTAAATTGTCTTGGATAGTGTTGGACTGACTCTGAAAATGTCCAATATCCTGCTGCAGGGATTCTAGTTCTGATGATGAAGGTACTTCTATGTCTCTAATATGATGGTGTCCCAACCTATAGAACACAGTTTTGAGCTTGTCACTACTCTCAGTAACTTGCATCATCAGCAAAGTTTTCTTCAAGGTCTAGAACCCTGCTTTGGTGCTGCTTGCCTCCCAGTAAATGAATCGCTGCCACCTACCCAAACTATCATTGTGTTCAATGGAAACTCCCACATGGCAATAGCTGCCCTTCCTGAACCTCTGACAAATCCCTTCCTGGATTCCTCCAAGATGCTTATGTCTGTCATAAGACTCAGCACAGTGCCTAACACAGAGTAGCCAGCAAAAAAATGGTTTGTGGAATTGATTTAAATTCAAACATTCAATGGGTTATCATGTAATATTTGTAATTGTTGAAAGATGCCAACTCAAAGTAATAAACTCTTATGTGGAAATGTTTATATATGAGTTAAAGTCTTGTCCATTAGGGATGCTTGAAGAAGGAACCTGCATTAGGAGGGAGGTTGGACTTTTACATTTTATTCCATACAATTTTTATGTGCATGTAATTTCTCCCAATATAATAATTTTTTATTCTTCAGAGATTCTAGAATAATGCCTTGAAAATGATAAACACTCAATACTTTATTTGAACAAAAGATAGCAGTAGGTATTCAAAATACTGTACCTCCATGACACCAATTGAAGAATATGTGAAGAGCTATTATCACATCCCATTGAATTGTGACCTGATTCATGCCTGAAAGCAGGACAAGTTCTTTGTTCCCCTCTAGAAAAAGTACAAAAAAAGTTTAAATTTTAATATTTTAATAAAATACAACACAATAATAAAAGGCATTACAATTTTTTCCTAAGCTATTGTCTTTAATGAGAACCTTTGATTAGGAAGGAAGGAAGGAAGGAAGGAAAGAAAAAGTAAAGAAAAGTCACTGTTGTGTGAGGAGATATAATAGAGGTTGAGGAGTAAAACAAAAGAATAAAATTTTATACCCTTCAAAAGTCACTATGAATTACCTTAGTAGAACATTTTTACTCTTGATATAATACCACTCCTCCTAATCTAGTCTCTCTCATCAGAAATCTTTTTTCGCTCTAACTCCTGATGATGAATTTCTCTTCTGACCAGATTATGCACCTATCAAGCTCCAGAAATATCAGCCTTTGATAAGTAAAACTTTGGTAAAACCAAAAATTTCAGAATTTCCAGAGAAAAGGCATTCAAAATGAAGAAAGATGCAATGAGGCAAAGGCATTTGTGTTATCACCCATTAAACATACAGAAAGCCAATTATCTGTAGTGAGTTCAAAAGAAACACATTATAAAAATTCCAAATAATATTTCCATTAGTTTACAAATGGAGTTACTTTATTTAGTTAGTCAGTTTCTTACATTATTAGTAAGTCAGTCATTTAATAATCAACATTATTCACTTATTTTTATTTGTTTAATAAAATCTGAACTTTTCATGTAAAACAACAAAACGAAATTCACGACTCATTAAATAGTGTAAAGTATCTGATAATATTTTTAAAAACTGGGGTTCTCATGACTCATGAATATAGGAACCCCTTTCATAATTCATTAACAATAGTAGGTCTCCTCTGTATCAATAATAGGCAAAACAATCCCTAAAATGTTCCTAGTAGAAGTTAACTACTCACCTAATAGAATATACACAGTGTCATTATTTAAAGTGATACGATGTCAGATAACATTATAGATTCAACTTTCATCAGTAACCACTGTATGAAATATCACAAGAAAGTATAAGTGAAAATAATGCTGCGCATGTATTTGCAAAAGGAAATACAGCTGTTTTTAAATATTTGAATGATCATTTTTTTTCTTTACCTTTCAATCTGTTTGAAGCACATAATTCCACTTCAGAGCCAGGCTGCTACCTTCGTGGCCTGCATCATGTCTTCTTTCCCCACTGCCTGCCTGTCGATGTTCACTTCAGATTTTCAGCTGCGAGGCAAATGGAAATGTCTGCACAGCTCTGACCTACATTGCTGATTCTTGAAGAGGAACTCAACTGTCCAATTCAAAATGACTGGCTCTTATGTCACTAGTTGGAAAAACCCAGATTACTGAATGTGAACTGCTTTGTCAGTCCTTTTTTTTTTCCCCCTCAGCTTAATTTTAAATTACCTGTCTCATCAACCAAGAAGTAGGACACATAACATGCTTTATCTGTCAAAAATCTTTGACACGAAAAATATGATGCTTAATTTTAATTTGCAACCACCATTGACATTAATTATAAAGTTGTCTGAAGAAAAAAAAAGTTTAAAGGCTACTGCTGACCACTAATGTATTTTACAAGTATTTTTGAGTATCTACTATGTGCCAAGTATTGTTCTGGGCAGTAAATGCATATGGTGATTGATTACAGAACAGCTCCTTTGTTGTGTTGTTTACAATGGTTAAATTATAAATTAATTGCTGAAAACTATTGTTCACGGTTTAGTAGGATTCTACAAGCAAATAAAAAAATGATCAAATATTTGGTTGAGTTATAGCAGGCATCACTGTGAGCCTTTCCTGGCATACATTTTCTTCCTGCCTCCTCTATATGTCCTACATGTGTATCGTTTCACTTTATATACTCCTTTCTATTGAAAATGACAATTAATTAACTTGTTTCCTCTATAGGAAACTTCTTAAAGTCAGAAAAGACAGTATGTCTTTTTCATCTTTATATCTTTAGTACCTAAGCACACTAGAATACTGTGGAGGAACATTTAAAACACTCCTATGCTCAGATTCATTCTAGACAAGGAAATTCAAATTTCTGGGGGTAGAGGCTGGCCTTCAATCGTTTTAAAAAGACACCCCAGGTGATTATAATGAGCAGGCAGGGTTAAGAACCACTGGAATAGACAAATAAGATTGTTTTTAAAGACCACACAGAAGAAATGACTGTCAGCTGGGTTTTAATGATTTGTAACAATTTTCCAACCTGTGAAGGAGAGGGTGTGGAAAAACATTTCACCAAGAACAGAATGTTCTGATAATATAGATATTTTGTGACTGGCAAGTGTTTCTTTGGGCTGAGGGGAATAGGATTTGAGCTGGAAAGTTAGGTCAATGACAGAATGTAATGGGATTTGTATTCCTGCTAAATAGTTTAACCTTCATTTTGATGTCAATCAAGAGGTAGCAAAGATTGTTAGTGGAAAAATAACATAATCAGAATAGATTTCAGAAAGATAATTCTAATTATAGTGTAGAGAATTGATTGAAGATGAAAAGCCCAGTTAGGAGGCTATTGAAAATCAAAAGCTGATGAGGACCTAAAGCAAAATAGAATTGAGAGCTGTGTGGAAGCAGTTTGGACAGGCTGTTGTGAGCAATAAATAAATGGTGACCCCCCCCCCTGGTATTGTGCAATCGTCAACCAGTGTGAGAGATTAAGGATTCAGGACATGAAGAATGACTCTGGTGGCTATTTTTGCTGACTCAGTAGATAATGACGTTGAGCGAGCACACACAAAAAAGAAGGAGTGATGGTGTGGAAGTGATGAATTTGTTTCTGGGCATGTTGATCGGGAGGGGCGCACTGCATATTCAGAGAGACCTGTCTGATGGGCTGTTGTAGACATTGGTAATCTTGGGAGAAAAGTTTGAGCTGGAGATCTAAATTTGGAAGATTTCAGCATGTTGATAGTATTAAAACTAAGATTAGAATAAGAGAACTCAGAGTGAGTAGTCAGAACCAGAAAATGTTGACCCAAAAGACAAGAAGAGATATAAGGAGTGTGTGGTCAGTGTCACATGGTCAGAGGTTAAGTATAAGAACTAAAAGGGAGTGTTGGATTTTGATAATAGTCAGTCTTCCCTGAGAACATTTTCAGAAAAGAAATGGAGGGGGGAATGAGATGGTAGTGAATCAAAACAGTAAATAAAGGAGAGGGCATTGGTTAATCTTTCAGGAGTTTGGACAGTGGAGATGAGATTGATGGAGAGCTCAGGGCAAATCAGGATTTATTTACTCATATTTTAACGGAGGCTGGTGACGGCTGTTAAGCATCTTTTCATGTGTTTATTTGCTTATTTTACTTGTGTTTGTTTATTTTGATGTGCTTATTTACATATTTTTTTCTCTGGTGAACAGCCTGTTAAAATCTTTTGCCCATTTTTATTGTTTTGTTTTGTTTTTATTGTGTTTTGAGAGTTTTTTTTATGTATTTTGAAAACCATTCCTGTATCAGATATGTGTTTTGCAACTATTTTCTCCTGGTCTGTGGCTTATCTTTCATTTTCTTAATGATTTATTTTGAGAACAGAAGTTTTTAATTTTGATGAAGTCTAATTCATTAGCTATTTTAATGGTTCATATATATCTATTTTTGTCCTGAGAGCCTCTGCTCACATTTTCATCAGTGGATCAATGTATAATCTTGTTTTATGTGTGTTCTGTTTAAAGACACCTTATTTTAATCTATATTGTGGATTAATTAATATTGAATTTAGGGCCAACAATCCATGCCTGAATGAAGTTTATCTAACATACATTTTTTTTTGTAATGTACATTGCAGTCTTGCATTTAGGAACATTAGACAGTATTTCAGGACTATACTTGGAGGCCATTTTCAACAGCAACATCACCAACAAAAGGCACAAATGTGAAAAACACGGCACTAAAAAGACTGAAAAGGACACTTGTCTACAGTATGAGAACTAAAATAAGTGCCTTAGCTGGGAACTTACATGTTGGGTGACTCAAATCTTTCGCCACTCTGCACATGATCTTTGAACAACTGACAAAGTGCTGCAAGTATTGATTTTGAGGTTACAAATAATTTTAGCTAGTAAGTGGATTTGCAAATACAGAATTCAGGAAGGACGAGGATCCACTATGTAAAATCTCATGTGTATAAGTGGTTTGGCTTCATTCGTTAATCAGAAAGCATCAAGACCCATCGCCTTGGCTTTCTCCCATAGGCAGGGCTGCCATCTGGGTATCCCAGGACCGTCCAACTTAAAATTGTCCCAGGGTAATTATAAATAACACTCCACTCTATTTTCGAAATTACCCCAGTTTGGAAGATAAATTGTTATACTCTTACAGGCCTATTAGTAATAAATCTTGTTTATTTCCTAAAAGTCACAAAATTTCAAGTTTTTCTCTAACATTTGGTAAAAGTTTGGAATGGTTATTGGCTGAAATGAGTGAAAAAGGTGATTGAGTATAAAAATGCATTATCCTAAAAACATATTATATTACATTGGTAAGTATATTTTGAGTTAACACATCACCAGGACAAATATATCATAATGCAGCATTTTAGATTTTTTTTCCCACTTTTAAAAAAGCCACTTTAGGGAACTTAAAGCCAGGCAGATGGAAAAGCTAGAACTGTATGTAGTCCTTATGCAATTGTGCTTTTCTATAAATCTACCTGTCTATTGTGGATTGAAAATATCTTTAGTTTCCCTATCTAGAGGCAACAAACATTGTCATAAACTAATCGGCTACAGGAAGGGGCCCTTTGAAGTGGATGGGTTAGGATCTCCAAGTGTAAGAAGTACAGCTGGATCAAGACCTAGGATATTAAACTGTTGTTGCCTAGCAACACTGGTCTATCCATTGGAGAGAGAGGGCTCTATCTTACCTCAGGACCTAGGTGCTGAAAGGGGAACCTACTGACTCCATGACTCTGCATAGAGGTAGAAAACCTTCCACCTCTAAATGGGGAAGTGATATGGCAGCTCTGGCATTTTAAAACAGATTTTTATTAAAAATGTAGCTAACATACAATATTATACCAGTTTCAGGGGTATGCCATAGTTATTCAACATTTATATATCTAAAAATGTGATCACCATGATAAGCCCAGCAACCATCTAACACTGTACTATGATACCACAATATTACTGACTATATTCCCCATGATGTACATTACATTCCCATGACTTATTTGTTTTATACCTGGGAATTTGGAATCTCTTATTCCCCTCCCCTCCTTTAAATTTATCAATTACAGTTGACATTCAATATTATTTTATATTAATTTCAGGTGTACAGCCTGGTGGTTAGATGTTTATATAATTTAAGACGTGCTCCCCCAGCTAGTCTAGTATCCACTTAGTCCTATACATAGTTAGCGTTCTTATAACCATTGTTTTGAATTCTGTCTCTGATAGATCGCTTGCCTCCATTTCATTTAGTTCTTTTTTCTGGATTTTTCTCCTGTTCTTTCATTTGGGATGCATTTCCTTGTTTCTTCATTTTGGCTGCCTCTCTGTGTTTGTTTATATGTATTAGGTAGATCTGCTATGTCTCCCAGTCTTGACTGGGTGGCCTTATGTAGTAGGTGTCCCATGGGCACAGTTGCCCTTGTCACCTGAGCTGGGTGCTCCAGGAGTGTCTTTCTTGTGTGGGTTGTGTGTGCTCTCCCTCCTGTTATAGTTGAGTCTTTATTGCTATTGGTATGTCAGTGGTTAGGATTAACCCTTAGGCTGACTGGCTGTGGGGTTTTGCCACATCCACAGCTTACAGGCTGCTGTACAGGAGGCTTACCCTACTGAGTGGGATTTACCCCAGGGGGCCTCTGGTGCCTGTTGAGACCACCCTTTGTGTGTGCTGCTTGTGGGGCTAATTGGGTGGTGCTCTGTTATGGTTAGACACCAGTCTCAAAGTGTGATATTTCTGGGGCCACTTGGGAGACACTCTTGTATAGGCCCAAGTCATCCACTGCCTGTGACCAGCCGGGGGCTACCTGGTAGGAGCTACAAATCGATCGGCAGTTGTTCCTGCCTGTGCTGGACCTGGAGGCATGTGGGAGAGGCCACACTGCAAGCTGAGGATGGCTACCACCAGTATGGGGTCTGGAGTAGCTCTGCAAAAAGCCAGGACACCCTGAGGCCTGTGCCACCTGCCAGCTCCCTTAAGGTTTAGCCACTGGTGACACCTCATGTGGTACATGACTTGGGTGAGGCAAGGTCTCAGAGAGTCACTAGAGTAGGGAGAATTGTGGTCACCAGGTTAGTGTAAATTCTGGTTTGGTGCCAGTGCTGAGCCTGGAGCAACTCAGCAAAAGTCTCAGAGCACACCGAGTCCTGCCTGTGATCTGCTGGACTCTTGATAGTTTTCCAAGAAAGAATGCAATATGGGTGCCTCTGGTGTTGTGCGAGTTGGGTGCAGTGGGTTCCCATTGAGTCAGCAGGGCTGAGCAGCAGAGCTCAACTGGCCAATCAGATTCAAATTTGGTTGGAAGGGGCAGGCTCAACACAGGAAAGATGGCGCCCACCTGCCAGCTGCACAAAGGTGAACCCCCTCACCAGGAAAATGCCAACTGGCCTCCAGTCTTCCCCCACAGTCACACACCTCAGTCTGCACCCCCGTATGTCTCTAAGGACCCACACACACACACACACAAGTTGCCATCCCTCCCCTGGAGACCAAGGTGAGTGCCTGAGAGTGAGTGAGTCTGTGTGGGTTATTTAAGAGGACTCTGGGTTTCCCACAGCCTTCCAGTCCATTGGAACTGTCATAATTCCTACTGTTTTTCACAGCCAGATGTAGTGGGGCTCCTCTTCTTGGCACCAGTACTCCAGGCAGGGGAGCTTAGTGGGGGGGCTGGGGTCCCTCGCTCCTCCTAGGGGGAACAAAGGCAGCCAAGATACCCCTCCTGGTTCTCAACTGCCATACACAGGTGTGGGGCCTGCCCTGTGTCTCTGCCTATCCTACAAATCTCTATGTGGCTTCTTTATATTTTTTAGTTGTAAGACTTCTGTTCAGCTAGATTTCAAATGGTTCTCCAGATTGATTGTTCTATAATTTAGTTGTGACTTTAATGTGTCCATGGAAGGAAACAGGCACAGTGTTTATCTACCCTGCCATCTTGGATCTCTTCAGCCCTGGTTTTTTAATAGGCCTGGCTTATGGCTAGTAATCTATTCTAATGAATGTGTCCTGAATTTGTTCTTGCATAGCAGGTACACTGTTTTCACTTAGATTACTGCATTTCCTTGAAATGGCTTTAGTAGGGGGGAAACATCTGAATATTATATGTGCATAGCTTCTAAGCCATGCCCTTGGCAGTACCACTGAAAACACAAATCCAATTAAGTGGACCTGATTTGGAAGGCTTAAAATTTGTTCCATAGTGATCTGGCAATTCTGTATGGAATGAGGAAATCAATATAGAAGGTCAAGGAGGCTGAAGGGTGGTTGGATGAGTTGGTTTTGGAGAAGTAAATGACAACAGCTACCCATAGAGGCCAGAGGAATTCCCCTAATGTATGGGTATGCTCAGAGAAGACACTTTCAGCATACCTGCACAATTCTTGGTAGGTAGGCTACAGTGGTCAGCCCAATCTCTCTCTACACCTGAGTGAAAGATAGGTGTCCTCATTTGAAAGGGCTTACTGTACTATAATGAGTAAAGTGTGACCAGGTCCCCCTCACTTCCTGCCTAGGACAAGACGCATATCCACCCTCTTTCTTGGGCAGTCACAAATCAAACCAAGGTGACAGAAGAGGACCCTTAGAAATGCAAAAATAAGACAAGACAGGAGGGATTTTTTGTTCGTTTGTTTTTCCTAAAACACATAACAGGAGCTATGCTTTGAAACAACTTCCCAATTCATGGTAGAATGTGTTTAATTGTTTAATAAATTGTTGACTAGAAAAGTGGCTTTCTCCTATCAATTTCTTCTTTAAAGAACCAAGAGAGGCAATTGCATGAGTGGCCCCAGGAATTGAGGATGAAAGAAGGAAAGCTCACTGTGACCATGGATGGACAGGAGTCACCCTTCATGGCCTATTTAAGGTCATTTCTATATATTGTGCATGAACCACTTGATCCTGGAGTGAAGAACTCATCTGCACTCACTAATATGCTATAGATTGTGTGTAATTAAAGTGAAGAGTTATTTTGATGATTGTGTAATCCTGTCTTACTGTTGTTATAGACCTAATAAAGGGCTGTGCATTCCTTTTGTGCCTTCTCTGTGACAGCATACTCGTATACTGTGCCTGGGGCTGTGACTATAGAAGAGGATGTTAATGGCTTTCAAGGACACTGAAGTGGGAGAAAAGATAGTATTTAAAAACTACAACGCAAAAGAATGAAATGCTAATGGAAAGATACAAAAGCTGTTAAGACAGCAGAGAGGAATATACAGCAGCCTCTAGTCCACACTTTTGCAAGTTTCAGTACCTGAATGCGAATGCTGGTAGAACAAAGCTTACCTGATCTGGGTCAGTGACTCAGGCTCAGTTACTTGCCTGTTTCCTCCAGTTTGATCTCATACTTGTGACTCTGAACTAGATTTTATGGTACAGGAATCCCTCTTTCAATTGCCTCTCCTGCTACCCCATCATCTTCCAATAGGTTTGTGTAACACACCATATCCAGTTTACTTCACCAACAGTGCCCAGATCACTGTCTGGGCCTGCCCTACTTTTCAACACTTACAACTCTGAAAAGGACAATTTCAGTTCCACTGTCTTTACTTAATAAAGTAACAGAAAACTGAATTTGTGCTTGCATAGCAGGTCCACTGTTTTCAAATTCAAATGTTTTAATGTTTCAAAAAATATTGAACTTAGTTTTTTAACATCATTGTCTTGAAGTTATAAGTTTTAATTATTTTGAGGACCTTTTTACCTGGCTCAATTCATTCTTCAAACCAGCCAACTATTGGGTTGTCGGAAAAGTCATGACGCATTTTCACAATGCAAGACATAGAAAAAATACGTCATGACTTTTCCGACAATCCAATAAATGAGGTGTTGCTTTATTTTATTAATTTCCTCAACCACTGAATTAATAACTCCATTATTCATAAAGAATCGGGTAGACTCTACAAAGAGAAATAAGTACCATAAATCTTCTGACTCATCCAAAGGATGGCACCTACATGCAACTGCTTGATTCTTCTCCACATCAAACACCTTATCACTCATTCAGCTCTGCTGGAGGAGCAGGTGCTATGGGCTGAATCATCACAATTTCCTGTGAGGTGTGCATTAAAGGTCAACTTTGTCTTAGTTTCTATGAGTTTGTTAGAGACTTAAGAAGTGCAGGTGAATTCAAAACCTTCAGTGTACAGCTCTAGCTCTTGAGGACAGCATGCATACTCTTCAGGAAGTCAGTTTCCAAATTCTCCACTTCAATATGTGCCCCTTTCTAAATTTGATTTCTCTGAGAATGAGCCTGGGTTCATGTTCATCTTTCTCTCACTTCTTAAGGAATGGTATTCCTCCATTAAAAATTTCAGTATTGTGAATTACCCTGGGTATAAATAGCTCCAGGGTACCAAACAAACAGGCAAATGGAAATACTGGTTTTAGGGAGGCCTGCTTGGATAACTAATCAAGGTGCTTTAAATTCATAAGGCTTCTAGTCTTTCCCATATATGTGTGTGTGTACGTGTGTGTGTGTATACATATATATATATATATACACACACATATATATATATATATATATATACATACACACACACATACATATATATATATATATATATATATATATATATATATATATATATATATGAAGCTTACTAAAATACTTGTATTTCAGTCCATGTTGAGATAATCTGGATTTTAGCCAATTTGGGGATATCTGAGCCCATTTTGGAATAGTCTGAAACTTAGGATCAGAAGCAATGTGAGGGATTTATGGTTATCCTCTTAAATGTAAATGAGAATTTAATGGACTATCACATTTTTTCTCTAGACACATTGGATGAAATTCATGTGTAAATTTTTACTTGATTTCTTTCAGATTTGCTATACTCCAGTCAATAAGGTAGGTAAAGGTTATGTTACCAAATCATATTGTGACATATTTGTTCCTATTATAACCTAGTCTCACTTATTTCATCTTATAAAGTATTCAATAATTTATACTGTCTATATAAAAGGAAGTAAATTTATTTGACTTATGTTTAATATTACAGATGTCAATTTAAAAGTATGCACATTTAAAAATATGCATAATTTTAAAAGCTTTTTTAAAGGATACATTAAGGAAACCATTTAGACCATTTCACTAGATAGAATTCAACTATATAAACCAAACAAAAAGCATATGTGGAAAAAATACACCAAAATTACAATAGTGGTTTTTTTTTTTATTATGAAATTATGGTTATTTTTTTCTTCCTTTTGCTTCTTTATAACTTCCTATTTTTTAGGATGCATATATGGGGCAATTTTAAAACATTAAAAAATACTAAACACATGAAAGCACAAGGAAAACTTTAAAGGAAGGGATCTAAAGGGGAAGTTCCTTCCTAGTTGATTCTAAAATATGAGACAGCTGGAGGGCATTACTGATCCATCTAGTGTTGTGCTCGTTTTACTGATGCAAATTCAACTGTAAGTAGAACGGGGAGAGAAAGAGTTTTTATCCCATTAAACTCTCCTTCATTCTTCTCCTGTCCCCTTCAAAATAGACCTTGAGCCTTTAGTGACTCAAAGAAAAGAAGGCCATATAGAAATGTAATAATGATTATTTTTTCAATTAAGGTATAATTGTATATTTAAAGTGTATGACATAATGATTTTGTATATGTATACATGTGTGGTTACCACAATAAAGCTAATTAACACATCCATCATCTCACATAGTTAGTTACCTTTAATTTTTTTTTTCAAGAATGTTTCAGATCTACTCTCTTAGCAAATTTCAAGTATACAATACAGTATTATTCATTATAGTCACCATACTATACATTGGATTCTCAGGACTTATTCATCTTATAACTAAAAGTTTGTACCCTTTCACCATCTTCTCATTTCCCCCACCCCTCAGCCCCTGGCAACAACCATTCTACTTTATGTTTCTGTGAGTTTGACTTTTTTTTTTTTTTTAGATTATTCATATAGGTGATACATACAGTATTTGTCTTTCTCTGTCTGCCTTATTTCACTAAGCATAATGCCCTCCAGGTTCATCCATACTGTTACAAAGGCAGAATCTCCTCCTTTTTGTGGCTGAATAATATATATATATATATATATATATATATATATATATATATATATATATATATATATATATATATGAATTCATACATACACACACACACACACACATACACACATACATTTTCTTTATCCATTCATCTGTCAACAGACACCTAGGTTTTTTCCATGCCTTGGCTATTGTGAATAGTGCTGCAATAAACATGGGAGTGCAGATATATTTTTGAGACACAGCTTTTTCTTCCTTTGAATGTATTTCCAGTAGTGGGATTGCTGGATCATATGGTAGTTCTATTTTTTATTTTTTGAGAAACCTCCATCCTGTTTATCATAGTGCTTGTACCAATTTACATTCCTACTAACAGTGTACAAGGGTTTCTTTTTTTCCACATCCTCACCAACATTTGCTATCTCTTGTCTTTTTTATAATAGCCATCCTAATAAGTGTGAGGTGATATCTCATTGTGGTTTTGATTTGCACTTTCCTAACTATTAGTGATGTTGAGCTCCTTTTCATGTATCTGTTCACCATTTGCATATCTTTTTTGGAAGAATGCCTATTCAGGTTCTTTGCCCATTTTAAAATCAGATTTTTTTGAAGTTATTGCTGTTGAGTTGTATGAGTTCCTGATATATTTTGGATATCAACCCCTTATCAGATATACGCATACAGTTTGCACATATTTTCTCCCATTCCATAGGATGCCTTTTATTTTGTTGAATGTGTCCTTTGCTATGCAGAAGCTTTTAAGTTTGATATAGTTCGACGTGCTTATTTTTGCTTATCTTTGTCTGGCTTTAGTATCAGGGTAATTCTGCCTTGTAAAATGAGTTTGAAAGTGTTCTTTCCTCTTCGATTTTTTGGAAGAGTTTGACAAAGTTTGGTATTAATTCTCTAAATGTTTGGTGGAATTCACCAGTGAAGCCATCTGTTCCTGCACTTTTCTATGTTGGGAGATTTTTGATTACTGATTCAATCTCCTTACTATTCAACAATCTGTTCAGATTTTCTATTTCTTCATGATCAGTCATGGTAGGTTGTATGTTTCTAGAAATGTATCCATTTCTTTTAGATTATCCAATTTGTTGGTGTATAATTGTGCATAGTAGTCACTTATATTTGTGTTTCTGCAGTAACAGTTGTAATGTCTCTTATTTCATTTCAGATTTTAGTCTCTTTTTTTCTTAGTCTAAATAAAGGTTTGTCAATTTTGTTTATCTTTTAAAAATAGCTCTTAGTTTTCTTAATATTTTCTATGGTTTATCTAATTTGTTTTATTTCTTTCTGCTCTGGTCTTTGTTATTTACTTCCTTCTGTTATCTTTGGGCTTTGTTTTTTGTTCTTATTTTTCTAGTTCCTTGAGGTGTGAAATTAGTTCATTTATTTGAGACCATTATTTTTTTAATGTAGGTGTGTATTGCTATAAATTATTAATAATGATACTTATTATCATTATTATTAGCTTTGATGAAAAATTTGTATCATATGTTATAAATGATAGAAGGTAATAGAATAAAAAATTTTTATCCACACACTCTTACCAGTTAGTGGGAGAAAATACTTATGAAGTATTTCTTGATGATCAAAATATTTTTAGGAAATTTTTCAGATAAAGAAGAATAAACCTCAGCATGATCAAGGCACACACTCATCACTCTGTTTTGCAGGCCCCTCATTCACTTCGCCTTTACTTATAATTCTAATGGAACCTTGAATATAAGGGTGATTTTCGGCTGTTCAGATCAACAAAGATCAATAAGACATTCAAATATGCAAACCTTTTCATGCACAAGATTTTGAATATTGGAGGTCTCCTCCAGAAAGATTTAGAGTTCTGTCCACCCCAGCGAGAGAGTGAGGACCTGGCTGCATGGAAGCTAATGATCTTCAGTGGTTTTCGTTGCCTCTGCTCATCTCCTCGAAAAGTACCAGTCTGAGACTTAAGAGTTGATACAATTGACAGTTCGAAAAGCATCATTAAATACTACTCTTCAACTGAAGTGTGTGCTTAGGTTTTTGTTTTTGTTTTCACTAGTGCATGCAGCAGTAAATAAATTATGCTTTCAGGGCAAGCATTTTAGTACTTCAGTACTTAACAATTGTCAGTTTCTCAGAGTGACATTTCAATTTAGTGCTGAAAAGAATGCAGGGTGAGCTTGAAAATTCAGTGCACAAGACAACACACTAGTGAACAGCATTGTCAGTTATATGTTCTATGAGCTGTTCCAGGAGATTTAGTTGTGGAGGTTCACAGCACTCATGGGCAGGTCTGAGTCCTGGTCCTGTGATTTGTGTGGTGTGCAGATTACCACAGCTCGGCATGCTTTAGCCTCATCTTAAAAAGTCACAGTCAGAAAAGCCCAGTTTTATTGTTTGTAATACACATTAAAATAAGCACATGGCTATTAAATGAAAATGTGTATTTGTGTACCATATGAAATTACTCATTTATCATCAGAAGTACACACAGTGCACTAAGAAAACCTGTTTAGAGTATCCCTTGTAGCAAACTAAATTTTTAGAGAACCATAAGAACTTCTTTTTTCCTTACTTGGGTATATTTTCTCTACCATTTTACCCATATACAGTTATGCACCACATAACAACATGTTGGTCAATGACGGACCACATATATGATAGTGGTCTCATATGTTATAATGGAGCTGAAAAATTCATATCCGCTAGTGACTTCATAGCTTAGCGACATCACCACCATCTTAACACCATAGTGCAATGCATTACTCATATGTTTGTGATGATGCTGGTGTAAACAGACTTACTGTGATGCCAAGCATATAAAAGTATAGCACATACAATTACGTACAGTACATAATACTTGATTATGATAATAAACGACTATGTTTCTGGTTTATGTATTTACCTACTATACTTTTAATCATTATTTTAGAGTGTACTCTTTCTACTTAAAAAAGTTTGCTGTAAAACAGTATTCCCTGTAAAGTTGGCAGTAGCCTCATACATCTCATGTTCACCGTGTCTCTTGATTGCATCATTTTTCCTTGTGGTTGATTTCAACTTGTGTTGTTTTGTACAATAACATGCAGTGCAGGCTCATATCTGGGAGCAATAAGATGTAGTAGGTGTGTAGTAGGATATACCATCTATTGTAGGATTGTATAAGTACACTCTAGTGTTCGCCCGACGAAATTGCTTAACAAACTTCTCAGAAAGCATTGTTGTCATTAAGCGATGCATGGCTGTATATATTTTTTTAAATAACCAAATGAGAGTAGGGTTTTTTGTTGTTGTTAAGAATCTAAAATATACCATGGAATCATTCTTGCCTTTCTAGAAACATGCATTGAAAGGTATAATTCAAGTGAAAGGATAATTATTCTTCATCATTTTGTTCTGACCTTTTGTACTTATCTACTTTTTGAACATTTATTTATTCAAGACCTATTTATTGAATGTTTACTGTGTTCCAGTATTTATTTCAGCACTGATAATAAAGGGGTAAACAAATCAGACAAAAATCTAGTCCTCATGGAGCTTACATTTTAGTGTGAGGAGATAGACATTAAGTAAGATAAATAAGTAAAATACAGTTTTAGATGGTGATAGCATTTGGAGAGAAATAAAATGGAAAATGCAGAATTCAGTGTCCTCAGAGAAGTTCTTCTTGAAATATAACATTTAAGCAAAGATCTTGTAGAAGTTAGGGATGGGGGCCATGGGTTAATTTAAAGGAGGGTGCTTCAGGCAGACAGAGCAGTTGGGGATACTAGGAGGGGGGAACAAAATGAAGCTCTGGGGTGCATTAGAGGTCCAGTATGGAGGCCACTGTGGGAGGAGCAAGGTAAGAAAGGGGAGAACAGTGAGAATTAAATCAGAAGGAAATGAGTTGAGAGAAATAACTGCAGAGAGAAGTGGTGGGCAATAGTGTAAGGCTCCAGAAGGCCTTAGCTCTTCTGATGATTGAGATAAGCCATTGGAGCATTTTAAGTAGGGAACTGACAATGACTTGACTCCAAGGATTCTGATCTAAGTAACTTGAAAGGTTGGATAAAGTGGTCATTAATTGAGATGGTGTAAAACTGAAGAGGAAAATACTTTGCTGAGGAACATGGAAGGGAATTAGGAATTTGTTTTGAGACACGTTAAGTTTAAAATGCCTAATATGCATCCAGACAGAAATATTTAATAGGAAGTTGGTGATATCCGTCTGGAATTCAGGGAAGAGATACAGGCAGAATATAAAAATTTGAGTGTCATCTGTATATAGATGGAATTTAAAGTCATAAACATGGATGAGATTACCAAGAAAGTAGATATAAATTGGAACTAGCAAAGGGAAGAAGTCCTAGGACTGAACGCAGGACATGCCTATGTAAAGATATCAGGAAAAATAAAACAAGGCAAATTTTCTACTAACTCTTCTTAAAAAGGTTACTAGAAAATTTATTTATTTATAATGGAAAATAATTAACTATATAAATCACCAACTAAAGAATTTTGAAGCTAAAATAGACCTTAATCTAAAGAATGATCAAATTCAGCCTGTTCGCCTTTTGGCAGCAAATACTTTGACCTTTAAAATACTAGCTGGCTGAGTCATTCATCCAATTTCAATTTAAGGTTTTAATTCCTGTCAAATTATGGGCAATGATTGCACTATGAACCCCCAGTATAAAGTAGGTGGATTAGAGTCAATGTGGGGTTGCTCAGACAAAAGAGGGATCTAGCTTTAACTCAGGGATTTTGGTGGGGGACCACTCAATTCCACAAATATTTATTGAGTGCCTATTATGTGTAGAACACTTGATAGGGTAATTTGGGGAAAAGAAATATGAATAAGACACTCTCTTTTTCTTCAGAAAGATTACAACAGAAAATGGAGAGTAAGATAAATAAAATGTGACAAGAGCCATAGAGAGGCAGAGATACCTCATGGAGGTTCAAGTTAAGGTGATTCTCCATTGGGAACATCTTAGAAGGCTCCATAGAGGACATGGCATTTAAGAGAGACCTTAAATAAGGGTAGGATGGGATTTTGACAGGTAGAAGGTATAGTATAGGCAAAAGCCTTAGGGTGGGAGTATGTTTCACTCGTGGGTGTTCATGTTTCCAAACCATTTTTATTGTCATCCATATTGTTTTCTTTCATTGTTTTCTCTGAAATTGGAGGAATAGAGAGTGGTAAATAATTACTAGTTTGAATCCATCAAGAAAATATGTGTATATTTGCCCACCTATGTTTATTGTAACATTATTCATAATAGCCAAGAGGCAGAAGAAATCTAAATGTCTATTGATGGTTAAATGGATTTTTTAAATGTGGTATATACAAACAGTAGACTATTATGCAGCCCTAAAAAGAAATAAATCCTGTCATATGTTACAACATTGATAAATCTTGAGGACAATATGCTAAGTGAAATAAGCCAATTACAGAAAGGCAGATACAGCATGATTCAACTTATATGAGACATCTAAAATAGTCTAACTCACAGAAACAGAGAGTAGAATGGTGGTTGCCAGGGATAGGGAGGAGGAGGCAAAGTGGAGTTGTTGTTCAGTGGATATAGCATCTCAGTTTTGAAAGATGAAAAATTTCTAGAGATCTGTCGCATAACAATGCATATAGTGAATACTACTGTATTGCACACTTACAAATACTTAGATGGTAAATTTTATGTTATTATTTTTTTACCACAATAGAAAAAGAAAAGTGATCAATTGTAAGCAACCAAAAGCAAACCAAAACAGCTTTGTCAAACAGAGGAGAATTTTTTGGTTCAGAGAATAAGAGTAAGGATGCAGCAGGGCCTTAAGAACAACTGCCACAGGCACTCTAAAAAGCACCTAGGTGTCGCTCTCTGCCTCCTGACTCATTTTTCTCACTATGAATCTGCTTTCTCCAGAGTGGCCAACATGGCTGATAGTAACTGCCAGGTTTTACACCTTAGACTTTCTACCACCAAAAGAGTGCCTGATCTTGTCTCTCCACATTCAAAATATTGAGAAGAGCTCTAAGTGGTCCAGTTGGCCTCTGGACCAACTGATGACAGAATCTTGTAAAAAGATCTTACAAGGAGTCAGATCTTGCAAGAAGAATCTGTTAAGTCCTGTAGGAACCATATGATTGGGAGTGGAATGGGGTGGGAAGTCTATCAGTTAGCTATTACCTCCTTAATGGTATATAACAAAGCACCCCAAACTAGTGGCTTAAAACAATTGTCATTTATTTCCACAGATCTGCATAATGGCTGAGGCAGGCCTACTTCAGGCTGTAGTGACTAGGGAGGCTGTATTCCACACGTTGGTCATCCTCCTTCTGGGGGCAGTAAGGTAGCCAGGGCACATGGGAGACCTCTGAAGTTTAGGCTCAGAACCATCCTCTGACACATGTCATTGGTCAAAGCAAGTCACATGACTAGACACTAAGTCAAAGGGCAGAGAAATACTTTCTGCCTACAGTGAAGCTTTAGTCAGAGTGGGATGCAGGGAATGCAGAAGGATGGGGCTAAATCATTTTAATCTGCCACGGGGTGGATGTGTGAAATAGTTCCCAGGGAAAGAGTGGATGTTAGACAAACAAGACAATAAGTGTCCACTGTAGTATTATTACATAGATACAAACACAGTAAAATCTGAAGTAGTGGATTTTATTAATCCGCAAATGTTGAAGTAGAGAACAGTTGGAACCCTTACAATGTAACAAGCACTGTACTAAAAATTTTATAGATTCCATTTCAAAGGAGAATCAATAAAAGCTATTATTAACCTGAAATAATATGATTTTATCATAAGCTCTCTTAGTTAAGTTTCAATGAAATGTCTTTGAGGATTCCAAGTTAATACCTCTATTTCCAATTGCTGCTTCTTTAAGAGTAGGTCATGCCTTATACTTTCTAATCTTTACATCTGGGAAACAAGACACCGGTATGTAACAGTAGGAAAGAGAACCAGTCTGGAGCCAGGGAGACCTGAATTTAAATTCTATCTTGGTCATTTACTAGTTGAATGACCTCAGACAAGTACAAACCCATTTTACCATCAGTTTTCTTCTCTGTAAAATGTGGGTAATAATACATACCAAATAGGCTTTGGGGAGGATGAAATGAGAGTATGTTTATCAAATGTACGTCACATTGTCTGGCACAGAAGTATTTAATCAATGTTAGTTTCTTGGTTAGGGAGTAAGGAATGAAATAAGGCAAAGTTCCTATATTGAGTTCCTTTCCACACTAAAAATCTAATACCATTACAGAATGAAAAAATTCTCAAATGAAATGAAACACAAGTTTACATAGAAAAGAGACTCAAATGCTGAAGTCATTAGCACTGTACTTGAAACCAAAATTCTATTGGGGAAAAAAAAAAGCAGTTGTTTGTTTTGTCTACGATTTCTCTCAGTAGAATTTCCTGGCAGTCTATGAGCATTTCCATTTTGTGTTTCAGTCAGTAATAGATAGAGCTCATGTAGTTTAATGTTAAATTTTGTTACAGTACAGTGGCTTAAACAACACTGAGGAACTTAGGTCTTTCACCATTCACAATCTGCAAGCAGGATTCATTATTTTAACTCAGGAGAGAAGTTAACTTTATAATCAGTAGCTAACTGACTCTCTTTCAGGATATTTCTTCTTTGTGCCTCCTTTTCTTCATAGTATTGGGAAATCAGCGTTCACACTTGTAAAAACGTTATACAAAGACAATTTGCAGTATAAATTGCGTTGTAAAATTTCTACTTTTTCATTTGACAGAGTAAATCTTGGGTGGTGAATTTAATTAATTTGTGTTCTTTAGACACCTTTATATTTTACACATTTCAGGAGTGGTCCTTGCTACAGTCTTGTTTATAAGAACATTTATGTTTTGCTGAGATTTTCATCTTTATACTAATCAGTTGTTAAATAAAAGAATGGTTCAATATGTTAGAATTAAATCATGTTCATGGTTCTCTCTAAAAACTAATAGAAAATTTCATTAAATCCAAAGCACAGTATTGTTCAATAGTAAACAACTCTCCAAGAGTTTCATTACTTCATATTGTATCATTATCTTTTCTTTTGTGGATGGCAAAACTATAGATATACTTATTTTTCTAATCCAAAATTTCAAGTTGAAATTGCAAAAGAAATTTAGTAAAGCTGAGAGAACTTTTAAAATTACCACTGTACCCCAACAAATCATATATGTTTCATAAATTTTGCCCATTATAAAAGAACTCTGAAGATGGAATTTCTTTTTCTTGAACAATCTGTTAACCTTATTATATCATAGTAACCACAAGTTATAGCACATTGATTTCACATTCAATAGCTCTTTACGTATGTTGCAACTTCAGCTCTTTTTACTTTAAGTCATTTTCCCATTATGAATATAAATGACTTGCAGGTAACTTAACAAGAAAAATGTTTTTATCATTTTGCTGTGCTTTTATTTGCAATTGTCAGCATTTTAAAATTGGAATTGACAGAAATCTAACTCAAACTAGCTAAATAAAAAATGGGAATTAATGGAAGAAGAATGGGATTGATGGAATTTCTGTGGAGAGCAGGTAACTTCAGGTATCTCAGGGAGAGAAACTTCAAACTTGACACAACCAGGACTCTCTCTTTTGCACCATTCATCCCTCATCTGCTTAATCCTTCTGGGCTTCATTATTGCCTCTAAGTGTTTTTCATGTAGAAGCCCAAGATTACATACAACCTTCTTATTCGATGCCTCAAGAAAGAAGGAGCCCCTTCCTAAAAGAAGTCTCTGAGAAATACTCTGATTGCCCTATCTTGGGGCCTGTACTCATCCTTTAGAACAATCCCTTTGCTTAGATAGATGAAGTACCTACTTTGACCAAAACAAGGTCATATTCCCATCCTTATGGGCCAGGGTGGTGTGATGTGCTATAATTGACAGTCCAACCACAATTAATTGGAAAGGAGGAAGGGCGATTTCCCCCAAGGAAAAAGGTAGTTGTTAGCAAATGAAGGTGGGAGAGAAGAGGTATTCTACAATTATATATATATATTGTCTTAATTCAGTAGAATCTGGGCTGTTGAGCTTCTTGGTTTCAGTCTTCTCTGGACATGTCTGAAGGTCTGGCGGAATTAGTATCCTAGGATCTGTTTACATGAAAGACCTTGGCACCTCCTTTAACTCAAGGGAAGGGAATGTCGTGGCACAGAAGTGTGGCTTAAGGACAACGGGCCAGGATAAAGGAAGAGAAATGATTATGAATGTAGCATTATTTCTGTCTACCTGTCTATCACCCAGATTATTAACTGGCCCAGCCCCCATAGATTCATGCCCAAGTCCTAGTGTGAGAGAGGTTCAATAAAAATGTGAGTAAATCTGAAGGGCCGTTTCACAATGGTCTCTGTGGGACACTGAAGTGCAAGTGGCCAGCAGCATTTATGACAACTCCTGTGGTGACCTGAGACCACATCCCAGCATAGACGCCTGCATTCTCAACGTCACATGCTGGCACATTAGCATAGACACTGACAGCCACTAAGAGCTGTGGCAAAGGCTTGAGAAGACAGCAGACCTGTCACTTTTGTCATTGCATGCATGGGAAATAATAGCAAAGTTATGACAACTTTGTGAATTGTCAGTTCACCCCAATAAAGCATATATTTTTCACAAGATGACATGAAGCCAGAATAGGAGAGGTGTCACAAGGCTAAGCCGAGAAGTTCTTCTGTCCCACATGATGTTGACTGGCACTCCAGTCATCTGTGGCTCAACGGGTCTGGAGTATTCATGGTGGCTCATTCGCATGGCTGGCAGCTCATGCTGGCTGGCATCTAGGAAATCAGCAGGAACTGTTGACCACAGTACCTCAGTTTTTCTCCCCATGGGTCCTCTGTGGCTGGTTTCCAAAAGGGAATATCCCAAGCAAACAAATTGGAAACTGCAACTATCTTAAGCGCAACCTTAGAAATTACAGTGTCATTTCTGCCACATTCTATTCATTAAACCTGATCACAGGGCCAGCCAAGATTCAATGTGAAAATGGTTTACATAAGGGTATAATACTGGGAAGCATGGTTCCTTGGGGTCATCTTTACAAACGAGCTACCACAGCCATAGAATGCAGTTTTGTGACTATTTTAATGATCCTGTTTTCCCTACAGCTTATCTAGGAAACATATTATAGCTAAAAATATTACTCATTCTTTCCTATATTCATTAATTCATCCAACAAAATTTAATTATCTAACATGTTAAACACTGTGCGTGGTACTAAAGATATTAACATAAATATGACATGGGAACAGAGAACTACAGCACCATGGTTTAAGGGCTAGAAAAGAGAGGGGCAAGTGCCATGAGAGCACCGAAAAGAGGAGATGGAATAAAATGTCAGGGAAGGTTTTTTTCCTCAAAGGCAACAACTAAGTTGAGTTTCCAAAGAAGCGTAGGAGAGGCATTCCCAGAAGGAGTAGCATAATAGAAAGCAGAATAAGGTGTGTTTAACAGGGATATGAAAGACAATTTGGGGAATATAATCAATAGTGTTGTAAGTATTTTATAGGGGGTCAGATGGTCTCATGTCTTGTTAGGGAGACCACTTCATGGACGGTGTAGATACCTGACCACTGCACTGTACACCTGAAGCTGACATTGAATAATATTGTATGTCAACTATAATTTAATATATATATAGTCACGGGATGTGGAATACAGTGTAGGGAGTGGAGTCAATGGAATTGTAATAGATATGTATGATATGGGGAGGGGGTTGAATGAGGGAGGGGTAGTCACTTTGTGAGGGGTGAAAAGTATAATTACTGCATTGTTTTGTACACCTGAAACTAATTAAAAAAAAAAAAGAATAAGGTGTGTTTAGGGACCTGAGGGGAGTAGCCAGTGAGGTAGGTGTTACCAAGCTTGTCAAGGATCTTGTAGCCCATGCTGAAGAGTTTGGGCATTATCTGGTGGAGAATGGGAAGCCATTTAAAAAATTTATGTAAGAACAGGTCATTGATATAGCATTATTTTAGAAGGTTACTCTAGCAGCACTGTGTAGTATGGATTGAGGATAGAGGTAAGAAGATCAGTTGTTTAGAAGGCTTTGGTACCCATCCTAATCAGAGAAATAATAAACCTTAGCCTGAGACACTGTGGGAAGGACAAAGAAGAAGAATTAAGAAGGAATGAGAAGATTTGGTGATTGATTAGATAAGATAGTGAAGGAGAAGGAGGAAGTTTTGGGCAGGTTGCTTGTATTAGTTAGGGTGGGCTAGGATATGCTATGGTAACAACAAACCCTCTAATCTCCTGAGCTTAACACAAAGATATTTTTCTTTCTTGTGCATGTCTCCTCCAACTTGTAGCTCTGCCATCTTCTGGAATTCATGACCTCTAAGTTTGCCACAACTGAGGGAAAAAAGAAGATTGAGAGCAACACCATTTCTTAAGTGCCTCAGCCTGGAAGAGGCATACATCACTTTCATTCCCATTGGCCAGAAATAGGTAGATATCCCCAACCTAATTCCAAGGGAGGTGAAAAAATGTTTAGCAACATATAGGTATTTGGTACTATTATCATTAACAGTGTGGATTAGCAGTATGGACTCTTAAAATACCGGGTTTGCCAATAAAAATGTCCACAAGTGAACACTTTGGTCCATGTTGCTCAAGCAGTAGTTCGCCATAATCAAAAGTGTCTGGACACTGATGGTAACCACTTTGAGCACCTCTTGTAATTGCATAAGTCAAACGTGACTTGTATTCATCTTTTGTTATCGGTGTATATTGAGTATTACAAGTTTAATACAATTTTCCTTTCTTAAAATGTGTATACGTTTTTTTTTTTGGCACCCTCTGTATACTGCCTGAGTTTAAATCTCAGGTTCTCTACTTAGTAGCCACGTAACTGTGGACAAGTCTCCACTTCCTCATTTGTAAAATGGTATTAACAATAGTATTTACCCATAGTTTTGTTTTGAACATTAAATTAGATAATAAACACAAAAGACTTAGTGCCTGGGATAAGGGCAGCACTCAATTAAAAGTAGTAGTAGTAGTAGTAGTAGTAGTAGTGGTAGTAGTATTCAAATTAAAATGATTCCAATATTTCTTTCTTGAGGACTAGTTGAAAAGGATAATGGGGGTGGGATGAAACACATTTGAGAAGGGATATAAATTAACTTGTGGACTTGTTGAATTTGCAATGCCGCTGGTACCACCAGTGGAGATATTTGGTAGGCAATCACAAAATGAAACTGGAGGGAAACATGAAACTTCATATCTCAAAATCACAAAATGAAACTTCAGAGGGAAATGGGGCTGGAAATAAAATCTAAAAATTATTGGTAAGGAGGAGAAGACTTAAACCTTGGGAATGAGTGAAATTGCCTAGGTGAAGTGCCTAGCTTGAGGGAGAAAACAAGTTTGAAGGCAGAACCCTGGATAATAAACAACATTGAAGAAGTAAGAGGAGAAAGTAGAGACCACATCGGAACAATCGAATCAGTGCGAGATGGCCAAAAGGAAGTAAAAGGGGAGTTTGACAGACTATTATTCCTTTTAGAATTAATAACAATTTATCAATATTTAATCTTACATTTAGTTCAAAGATAATGGTATTTGATACAACCTTTAAATTTAATCAATAAGATTTTAAGTAAATCATTCTAATTAGCTTAAGAGGAAATGTTTAGAAACATGAATATTTATGTTCATAATACAAAAGTGAATACATAAGAGGTGTTGCAGTTATCAGCATTTATAATAATTTTTTGTCATTTTATTAGGAAAACAAAACTTCTCTTACTAAAAAACAGATCTTCCTGTTTCTATAAGGAATGCTAACGTAAAGAGACAAATCAGATCTCAGTAGCAGCAAAAAGGAAGGAAATATACGAAGTAAGAAGGTGGCTTACGTATTAACTCAATAGTTTCACTGCACTGTAATAGTAATTTCATGAACCCGTAATAGATATAAAGATGGGCAGGGGTTGTGGACAAGGGAAGTGTTAGAGAAAGGATCTTTCTGAAAACTTACATTATAGTAGCAATAGCTTAATCTCCAACTGAAAATTTTGGGGAAATTGTTTTACAGCCATTATCATGAGATATTTGGTGTCATTTCAAATCATTATTATTAAACTTAAAAAAGTCTCAGCCGCCTAAACTTTGGTATACTGCCACCAAGTGGTAAGAAGTTTATAAAAGTAAGAGAATTTTGTTGTTTCTTTTCCCTATAATAAACCATAATCCTGTGCATGATAGCTTTCAGCGAGTTCTGTGAGTTCTTCTTGCTAATTATTGAACCTAAGGATTTGAACTTGTTATCAGAAGTAAGGGCAGTCCTGGGGAATGTGCCCTGGACAAGTATCTTTGCGGTTGGCCTAAACTCCTTAAAGTGCTAAAAATTCTGCAGATATTACTGTCTTTGCTTTCTTATATCATACAGTTTATATTTTAAGAAGTTGTATACTTTTAAAAATAAAACACTCATTAGGTTCCTTTACCCAATATTCATCTTAAAGAGGTTCATGAACTCATTCAGTAAATACCTGTTGAATTTAACTGAAAGCAATTAAAATAGGAAAGAATCAATTTAAATTGTTTTGGTGTATATTTTGCCAAACTTTTTTTAACTAAAGAGAAAATACTTTGTGTAATATTTTGTATAAAATACTTTGCCTAATTATGATTGTATGATGTTGGACAAATCACATAATTTTTTTGTTTGATCATTACTATAATTGAAGATAATATCTTTTGTAGATACTACTTAAAGATTAAGAATTAATGAAGGATGAAGTGAGATATGTTATTAAAAATTTCTTGTCTATACCTGATATGCGTCCCATAAGTATTAACTGAGATAATGATATTCTAAAAATGTTATGATTCATTCTTTATAAATTTTATTGACTAAAAATTGGCGTGAGGCTAACATTTCCGAACCCAATTCTCTTTTAAGAAGCTAATTTTGCCTTTGTACAAACTTATGATGGGAAGGCATTATATTAGGCAAATAAGGACTATCAGCTAGATTCTATTATAGTTACCAACTCTATGCAAATCATTATAATTGAATGGACATGTTTTTTTTAAATATGATAAAATTAAACTACCTTGACTTTTATTATCATATTTCTTATATTTTAAATATGTGAAATAAATTGATTCCAATTGTTAACAAAAATTCAAAAAGAAATTAAAAGAGAGTTTTACTCATATATGATTTGTCAATCAGGGGCATAGCCCTCAGTGTAAACCGACGACTTGTTCCAAAATAGAGGGGATAGGGCTAGGTTTTTAAAGGCAAAAATTGCAAGAAGCTGATGATCAATAAGATGGATTGCTAGGGAGAAACAAGACCAGAAACTTACATTATTTGTTTTCTGATCGGTGGGAGCAACTGGACTTTTCAGAGGTCGGCTGACTCAGTGGTCAGCAAATAGGACTGTGATACAAGGACAATGGGTACCATATGATTAGGAATCTGTCAACGTCCTAGTTCCAGTTCAGGCTCATAGAACAACAGCTTTTGGATTACTTATCAACAGGAATCAAACAGCACAAAGAGACTGTTTGTTTTGCAGGCAGTTTCCAAGTTCCAGGAACAGAGTCATGCTCTGTAAGCAGCCTCAGAGATCAAATGGCCAAAATCCAAATGCTGGGCTACACATTATGATATTAAAGTTTTCATGCATTGACTATGAATGACTATTTCTAGCCAAATTTTAATTACTACATAGCTATAACCACTTTTTTGGCAAACTTTCTGTCATTGCCACTAGCATGGAGCTGCATTGTGATGATTAATTCTGTATTTTTAACGCTTTTATTTCTACTTTGATTTGCATTAGATAAGGTACATTTCTTAAATGCTTACCAACATACCAACATAACTTTTGACTAAAAATTAATCAATATTGTAGAAATGCCCCACCACTCTTGATCAAATTGAAAATGTTTTAAGTCAGTCATTTTTAGATTACAATTTGTGATGTGTGTATGAATTGTGTGTGTGTGTGTGTGTGTGTGTGTCCAAAACTGCTATACAACTTGTAAAATACAAGGTTGCTCTTATTACTCACATGGGCAGGTTTCTTGACCTTAAGACTAAGAATAGGTATTTTTTTATGTCATAAGTTATGAAAGCAATCTTTATTCAAATATTCAAATATAAGCTGTCGATGTCCATTCAAAGCTGCAAGATGCATAAAAGTTGTTGTTTTTTAATTGTGAAATTGAGGGAGGAAAACAGTGTTGGGGAATTGGGGAGGCGGACAAGCCAAGTTGTTGTTCTTCAACCTCAGTTGTGGAGGGTGCCAGTCGTCATCTGGCTGCCCGTCGGCAGCTTGTGGCCTGTAAGCTTAAGGTGCTGTGTTCAATCTCAGTTGCAGGTGGGCATAGCCACCATCCCATGTGGGAGTCAAACCAACAGCCTTGTTGTTAAGAGTGCACACTCTCACCAACTGAGCCATCTGGGTGGCAGCTCAGCTCAAGGTGCTGAGTTCAGTCTTAGTTGTGGGCGGGCATAGCCCACCATCGAACAGGCAGTCTTGTTGTTAGGAGCACGTGCTATCACCAGCTGAGCCATCCTGCCACCTGTTGGCAGCTCAGCGGCAGCTCAGCTCGGGCGAAGCATCACTGGTCCACGTGGGAATCGAACCAGCGGCCCTGTTGCTCAGAGCTCGCGCTCTTCAGCTAACTCTTAACCAACTGAGCCACTCAGCCGGCCCGAGATGCATTAAAGTTTTAAGCTTCTTTTTGAAATTCTGCTTTTCTGGGAAAGTACAAAAGGAAGAAGAAAATAAAGAGAAGCAAAATCACTGCTCCCCAGTTTTTTGCACTTCATATTCTCTTTTCCTTAACCTCCCTCTCCTTCCACTCTTTCAGCATAATAGTTTTTATATCCATAAGTATTTGGTGAGTCATTTTAACTGTTAGTGACAAAAGTATGTGGGTGAAACCCCTCCAAGGAGTGAGAACCTTGCTCTCAAGACCTTTTCAGGATAGGTAAAGCTTGGAAAACTCTTTCTATGGACACAGGGCACATTGTAAGGGGACTAAAGAAGAGAAAAAAAACCAACTGCCAGAATGAGAAGAGAAAAGAAAGAAGTAGATTCAATTTGAGGAGGGGTAGTGTGGGATGGAGATGGGAGGCAGGTCTCAGGGGCTCTTCCAGGTCCCTTGAAAAAGCCTTTGCCTCCTCTATACTTAGTGTTAAAGTACATCCTCAATTTTGACCCAATTTGGCTACCCAGTAAAGGACTGTAGGCATAAAGTGTTGAACTCAGGCACCTTATTTTTCACATGCCTCCGTGTATGCTTGGCGGGTCCCCCTGGTGGAGGTGCCAAGGGGATGGTGAATTGGGGGAGCAGAGTACGAGGTAGGAGCTGACTGGAGGCTGCAGAATCAGTGCATTCCAACTTGCCAGGACAGAGTGAATTTGGAATGGGCTGGTGGGAGTTGATCACTCCTGCAATAATTGTGGTGTGACTTGGTTTCAAGCTTGCCAATGGGTTCTTCCAATTTTTATGTGATTGGTTGCTCATAATTGTGCTCCCCAGAGCATGTACATCATACTTTTTAAACATCCTCATATTTTTCTTTAGAAACTGCACATCCCACCTCATGTTAGTGACAAGCAAATTTTAGTAAAAGTTTCAAAACAAAGAGTACATTTTCTCTCCCTCTCTCATAACAAAAGGAGGCAAGAAAATGTATGGTGTGGTTTTAAGCCCATGAGCCAGGCTTAATAGTTAAATCTTCTAATAATGAGTTTTTAAATTAGTTCTCATGATTTGTGGGCTATATTGTTTCACTAGGGCTGCCATAATAAAAAAAAAAAAGCACAGACTGGATAGTTTCAACAGCAGAAATTTATTCTTCACAGTTCTAGAGGCTCGACGTTTACAATCAAGGTGTCTGCAAGGGTGGTTTCTGAGGCCTCTCTTTGGCTTGCAGATGGCCGCCTTGTCTGTGTGTCCTCACATGGTCTTTCCTCTGTGCCTGTTGTCTGTGTCCTAATCTCTTTTTATCCAGCCATATTGGACTAAGGCCCACTCCAATGGCTATTTAACTTAACTACCTTTATAAAATAAAGACAGCCTCCAAAGACAGCCACATTCTGAGGTACTGGGTGTTAGGGCTTCAACATATGAATTTTGGGCACAATTCAGCCCATTATATGGGCCATTTATCAATATTTTAGACATAAAAAAAAGGATTCTCTGTGTCTGTACTTGGAATGTGAGGTGAAGAAATTCAGCAAGTTTTCTCATTATTGAATAAAAAGTGAGTGCTTACTATGCACTCCATATAATGTTTGGTGAACTGTGTAAGATAACAGTTTACTGCCTTCAAGGAGTAAACACTTGAACTGATAAAGCCAGATAATGGAAGTAAGTTTTAATTTAAGTTTCCATTTTCTAGATAATTGCTCAGTCCTGCTCTTTAGTTTGTGAATTTAGAGCCTCTTTTAGTTTTCCTGAATTTTTCCTGAGCTTTTAAAAGGAGACATGTGGAACTTTCTGAAGAAGGCTTGCCTATTATGTTGGCAGCATTAAGTGTTTATTTGTTTGCTTTAATTGTTTTCTATCCCAAAGGTTCTAACTTAAAATGAAGTAGTGACCTGCTCTTAAAAGTAACTTTTTATTTGATATTGTTATTTTTAGTAATGACTCAGCCTCTGATGTGCTCATACATTGGCCCTGCGACCTTGAAATTGTCCGTTGATGTAGCCAAGTCTTTGCAGTGAGGCCTGTGGGTGATTTATGGTGAGTGTGATTGGGAATTTTGTTCTGTCCTAGTTGGCAAGTTCTCTATTTCATTGTGTTCTCTTTCAAAAAGCTGTCATTACTGATCCAGTAATTAAGAACATAAATTCAAGTTTCCTTTGAAAAGACTTTTACTGAATTTAGATTTGGCAAGAACCACATTTTTAAATAATTCACTCAATTTCATGTTTCATACCTCAAAAAATTATCATGAATTAATGTCATTTATTACAGATAAGCTGGGATCACTCTCCCTAAAATGTTATAATCAGAGACATCTCCAAGTTAAATTGTAATTTGCAGATCTCAGTTAGATGTAAAAACCTTTGTCTGATGGTGAGATTCAGAGGTGGATAAGTCAATTCTCGCTGTCAATGAGCTTTCAACACAGTGAGAAAGAGATTTGTCAAAGAGGGACTCTCTGTAGCCCAATATGCCAAGTGCTATAGTGATGGACAAAGTACAATAGGCACACACAAGAAAAAGAGACTGTCACCAGGACAAGGAATGAGAGGATGTCAAGGAAAGTTTCACAAAAGAGCCTTTACACTAGTATTTGATAAAGAGTAGGGTTTTGACAGAAGACATAAGGAGAAAACATTTCAAGTGGAAGGAAAAGCATGAATGAAGGACATGCCTGAGGAAAGGCAGGGTGTGTCCAGGGACTGGGAGTGGTGAAATACGGCAGAAGAAGACAGGACACGGTGGGAGATCAACTGGAAGGGTAGACCGAGCCAGGTTCTGGACTGTCTTTTCTGAAAACGTCTGTATGTCATCTGAAGAGTTTACATGTTGTTCTGTGGTTAATGGGGAGCAAGGCAAGGTTTGCAGCCTGGAGTTGGATTTTTTTTTAATTAGTTTCAGAACAATGCAATAGTTATCCTTCACATCCCTCACAAAGTAACAACCCCCCTCCCCCCCTCCATTGCCCTCCCACCCCCGATATCATGCTTATCTATTACAATTCCATTGACTGCATTCCCACATTCGACTCCACATCCCGTGACTATATGTATATATATAATTATAGTTGACATGCAATATTATTCAACATCAGCTTCAGAAATACAGTGCGGTGGTCAGGCCTCTATACCGACTTTGAAGTGGTCTCCCTGACAAGACATGAGTCCATCTGGCCCCCTAAGAAATATTTACATTATTGATTATATTCCCCAGACTGTCTTTTCTATCCCTGAGGCCATATTGTAGTTACCAATTTGTATTGTCTCATCCCTTCCCCTTCTCCTTCATCCCCACCCCCTCCCAACTAGCAACCCTCAGTTTTTCTTCTGTGTCTCTGAGACTACTTCTGCTTACATTTCTCATTTATTCAATTTTTTAGATTCCACATATGAGTGAGATCATATGGTATTTGTCTTTCTCTGACTGACCTATTTCACTTAGCATAATGTTCTCTAGTTTCATCCATATTGTTGTAAATGGTACTGGAGCTGGATTTGATCATCAGGGTTGTGTTGAAGGAACACAGCTCGGATGGCATTCTGAAGGATCAGATTTTGAGGGGTAAGGAGGAAAGTTGGGGGTAGGAAAATTAGAAAGTATAGTGCAATAACCCAAGAGACAGAAAGTGAAAACTTGAAGGTCTGAAGGAAGACCTGTAAGGAAATGCAAGGAACAGAAATGTGTTGTCCATTTGGAGTCAGGGTTGCCTCCCTGTTCATGGAATTAGGTGAAAGACTGTTGACTCATTCTAACCTTCAGGTTCTATGAGTTAGTCTTCTCTGACCACATAAGGACCCTACATTCCAGAAGTGGGCATTTCTCCACAACTGTAAGTACACATAAGAATGCTTTGGGTATATCGCTACATATTTAAGCAGCAAGATCATCTCTCCCACCCTGATTAATATATCAGTTGAAATGGGGATGATTAAATCTATTTACTTTGGCACAAACTAATTTTGTGGGGTTTTGTTTGTTTGTTTGTTTTGATGAATTTCCAGTATGGAGACATAGTAATGCTTATCAGGTTGGCCTCCCTAAATAAGAGGCCTACACTTGTGCCTTATAGGACAGTGAGTTTTAGTTTTTGTTAACTGAACTCAGAATATGAGTTAAATAGAAAATTGACAAGTACAACTATGAGAAAATTAGAAAAGGGAAGGAAACAAGATAATCAAATGGCATGGCACAGAAGATATTGAATTGCTGTATTAAAAGAGAAGATCCTAAGTTGCTGAATAAATTGTCATTGTTTCCCAAGTTCAAGGATTTAGAGTAACTGAAGAAATATACTGTGAAGGTAGCAAGTAGGCCATAGACATATGGACACCTTTGGTGATTGCATGGTGACAGGTGTAGCAGAAAAATACAAAATGATATCCATATGGAGAACATGCATTTTGCAGTATTTGTAGATAATTCCATGCAACTTATCCCTAAATGGTAGTATATCATTACTTATGAGTATATTTACTTATTTTATTTACCAAACATTTATATGTCATTTACATTCTCTCAATTAAACCCTGTAACAATCCCATGCAGTATGTACTTTTATTATTCCCATTTCACAGATGAGGTAACATAGGGGAGGTTCAGCAATTAAACCACAGTCACACATCTGGTAAGTAGCAGAGCCAAGGATTCAAACTCACGCTGCCTGACTTCCGAGTACATGTTCTTAACCTATACACTATGCTGCCATTCTAAATTTAAAGGTGGAGGAGAAAGCAATATTTTTTTAATGCTATGGCTTGATCTAGAAGGACTGCAACAGAACATTGTCACAGATGTGTGTATTCCCATGAACGTAAATGAAGGCTAAAAGCAATCATAGCATTTACAGTTGCCCACTTCCTCTCTGTTTGATGGTTAACTAATTCATTTAGGTTGTTAGTTATTAGGGGTGCAAAGATGAATTAGGCATGGTCCCTGACTTCAAGAAGCACATAATATAGAGGGGGAATAAAACAAGTATGTCAAATGCTTTAAAAGAGTGTGATAAATACTAGGATAGCAGTATTCATAGCCTATCATGTGAGCACAGACATTGGACATTTAAATCATAATGTATCAGGGAAAACTTCCCAGCAGGGGTGCTATTTGTGTTGGGTCTTAAATGATGAATAGGACTTAGAAATATAGGGAATGTAAGGAAGAACAACATTGTAGGGAGAGGGAACAGCAAAAGCAAAGCAACCAGAAAGGAAAATATAACACATTTGAGGAACTGCAAGTTCCTTAGGACTGAGATATCAAGTGTAATGAGGAAGAGGCAGGTGAGGTTAATGACTTAGTTAGAAACCAAAACATGAGACTTGTATGATAAATCAAGGAGCTTGACCTTTGTCCTGAAAGCTGTAGGTGGGGGTTGAAGCTTTAATCGCAGAGGCATGTGATTGTATTTTTCTTAAAAAAATTTCAGACAAATGTGAAGGATAGAATGGATCAAATGTATAGGCGTATTTTGACACGATTGCAATAATCCAGACAGCAATTTAGGGAATCCTAAACTGAAGCAATAGCAATATGGATGGATAAGAGGAGAAAAACTAATATAAACAAATATGCTGGATACATCATATACAAGAGAAAGTGATTGTGTATATTTAGAGAGAGGATAAGAAGGAGTTTTCTAGGAGAGGGATGGCCAAATCCTGGTTTGGGGAACAGCTGCATTAGAATAACTTAAAAATATAGATCCCTAGTCTTTGCCTCTGGAAATCCTGACTTAGCAGGCCTGGGCTGGCAACTTGGAATCTGTATTATTTGAAAGTTTTTGAGTTCATTCTGCAGTGTAACTAAGGTTAAGAACCATTATAACTCTTAAGTTTATGGGCTGGATGCCTAAGGGGTAACTGATGTGATAATAAACGTTAGAAGAGATTTTTGGCTGTGGGCGAGGAGGATGGATTTACTTTTAGGCCTACATTTGGGCTACCTGAGGGGAATCTGGATTGAGCTGGATATCTAGGTTTGGAACTGAAAGGGAAATTTTGTTTGGAAATAGATGGTGGTAGATGAACCATGGGTTTGGGAGGTCATCCTGAAGAATATAAGGAATAATGGAAGAGATGCCTAAATACAGTAACATTTAGGCAGTGATCTAAGAAAGAAGAGCAAGTTGAAGACAATGACAAGGAATCTTCAGAGAAGACAAGAAGATGTGATTGTTTTCATAGAAACCAAAAGAGGGGAGATCCATAGAAAACAATGGCTAATATTAGCAAAAGTTGTAAACACTCAAATATGGTAAAGAAGAGCAGAAAAGTGTCCACTAATTTATAAGATGGTGACCCTGGTATCCTATAAAAGCAGACTTAGTGGTATAGTTTAGAAGGAAGCCAAATGATGGTAGATTGAGAAGGAAAAGGGATGTAAGAAATTAGAAACTCTAAAGTATAGACTACTACTAGGAAATTTGGTAATAAAGGGAAAATGAGTGAGAAGAATGGCTAGTAGTGTCAGGGGAAAAAATTTTTTTTTTTAATAGAAGAGACATGAGCGTGCTAAGGAGAAGAAACTGGTAAAGAAAAGAGATGAACCACACAGGAAAGAGAGAATAACCAATTCAAGTAACTCTTTAAGGAGGCCAGAGGTAGGAGAGTTTAAGGTATATTGGGAGAGATCAGCTTTGGATGGGAGAGACAATACTACCATTTAAAATTAAAATATAGCTAAGATGGGAAAATGGATACAGAAAAGACTTTGGTATTAGAGGTAGAAGTTGATGAAATTCTTACCTTATGGTCTCTCTTTTTTTAGTGAAATAGGAGAGGCCATCTGCCTTGCCTAGGAAGATAAAGGTCACAAAAAAAATGTCTGCCAAGTGGCCACTTTCTCAGTAAATTTGATAGAACCCTACCACAATGTCTTTCATGCAATACACCTAGGTAGCCAGTGGCCAGATGAGCAAATAAATGTTCATCATCAAATGATAGTCTATGCTCTTAATAATGAAGTAGAATATGTGCCCACAGAAATAGAAATATGAAGTAGAAGTATGAAATATGCTGGTTTAAAGTAAGTAGACACTAAAGATTTAATCAAGAAATGACTGAAACACAGGTCTTATTGAGGAACATTTAATGTAGTCTTGATACATTTTGCATTAAAAGATTAGTTTTTTAGTTTGTGCAAAACAGTTGAGTTACACCATCCTATTAGACCTGATTTTCCTTTGCTCGCAGCAGTTATTTGAAGAGACACAAGCTAGGCCCTTGGTATGCTTAGTATAATGATGAAAGCAAGCAAGATAGCCTATGGTGTTTCCTCACCTCCACTTTCTTCCAGGGCTCTTCGTCCATTAGGAACCATTGGCACATTGCCAATGGCCAAGGAAAACATTTGCAAACTAAAAAAAAAGGTTCCAAAATATGAAAATAAAACTGCAAAAGTAAAACTAATAACATCCTGTCGATTCCATTAACTGTCAAATTTAATATTCATAAAAATCTCACTGACCCTTGAAAATAATTGGTTGGTTAGTTTTTCTCATTTCAGAAAAATTTATGGTATGCACAGTGATTTGCCAGAAATCATATCATAGCTAAATGATTTATTCACAGCAAAATAATTTCAAATCAAAAACATAAAAACTTTTTCAAATTACAACTGTGTGTGTGTGTGTGTGTGTGTGTGTGTGTGTGGTGTATGTGTGTGTATGTATGGTGTTGTATGGTGTGTGCGGTGTGTGTGTGCGTGTGTGTGTGTGGTTTGTGTGTGTGTGTGTGTGTTTGTGTGTGTAAAACGGGATTTTTGGTGCATCTTAACATGTCTGATATGCTGTTGAAGATGAAGGACTCTACAAATAAAAGGTGTAGGACACCTTACTCTTTTTAAAAAGACCTGCTTTCTGTTCCCTGTCACAAGTAAGCAGCATGTCTCAGCTGTCCCTCATGTAATTTATACCTTCCCCAAACTGGGAAACTCATTCACTTCAATATACTGGCTCTTCCAGTTACTTACCATTCTATCTCTTATTGAGAAATAGAAGTTTTTGTCCCCGATAAAAGAAACTGGTGAGAAATATGAGCGCCTTGCTCACCTCCTTGAACTCATGTTTCAGGGAAACACAGAAACTAAAATTCCTTTAGTTGTTGTTAGGATATATGAGAGAGCTGGTTCCTGGGTCTGAGAAGACAGTATACAATGTTCAGCTAATCTATATTGTCTTCCAATATCTGTCTGCTACTTTCCTGTAAGAGACTCAGAGAGTCTGAGGCATTCACTCTGTGCTAACGCTCTTTCTGCATCTCCCCTTCCTGACCTGCAACCTAAGGTTATGTGGTTCAGAACAAGCAGGCTATTTGCCTGCAGCCCATTGGCCCAGAAAAAGTCCTTTGTCACATTGGACTATATTGTGGGATGGAAGTGGAGGGTTTGGGTGTAGCATAATAGCAGAGGGCATCCTGGAATGGGAAAGCCGTCTCAGAGGACCAGGAATTCACACGCAGGGCAATATATGGTGAAGGAAAGAGGGTAGAAAAGAGAGCTAAAAGAAATTAAGGACAAAATAATGTGAGCTTTTGACATAGAATCCTAAATCCTTGTCTTTCCATGTGTTATTGTCTTTGTGTGATATTGACTGAATAATATACAATATGAGAGCAACAGCATAGATTTTTTTGAGCTACAAAGAACCTTAGTGTGGACATTGATATTCTTTAGAAATATTGATGAAGTCAATGCTTTCTACGAACCATATAACTTTTACACTTAAATGCCACTGGAACCCATTCAATTCACTGAGCAAAAATATATTGAATGAATAATCATCTATTCAATTTTAAAAATAAATAGAGGGAGCTTGAGTTAATATTCCGATCCTTGCCTCCACTCTGCCCCTAGCTATTTGTATTACATTGAAAAGGTACTTGTGGCTTTTAATTTTTTTTATTAAAAAATGAAAATAAATTTGACCAGATCCTCATATCTAATATTCAGTTCCTCAAGCCTAAAATGGACCATTTGACCTCAAATGAAATTTTCAGCAATATTAATTAACTAGAAAATATGAAGTATTATTATGGCAATAGGACCTAACCAGCTTGGCTGTTGCTGCTCTGTGTGACTGATTGCCTTCTAAGTGCCATATTACCAGTCTTGGATCATTGACCAATTTAATTTGAATGCAATTGATTACATAAATGTGAGCTCTTCACATTTATTTTCATTAAAATTACATCATAACAAAAAGAAAGAAAATAGATATAAATCAAGCTGAATACCCTTCAAGTATGCATCATGTCTGGTTTTCATATAGTAATCTTGAGCATTCTTCAACTCACCTTTATCATACATTTAAAAATTCCTGGGACCCACACACACCTGGGAATTCTGAACATGTGACCTTCTATCAAAAAAACTGGGGTACCTCTAGAGTTCTATGATTTATTCTATGATCTACATAGTTTTGTTTTTTTATTTAAAGCAGTAATGTAAATGTGAATCTCTTAACTTATGCCTAAATAATCAATTATATTTTTAAATTGTTTTAGAGATTTCTTCCTTTTTCTCCTTTTTAAATAGGAATTTACTGACTGACAATGACAGAAAAAATCTTACAGAAGTTAGATATTCTGGATGAGCAAGCAAAGATACTCTTGGCCAGAAGAATAAAGGTTTGTAAAAATAAAAGCTAAAATTTAATTTAATCATTAAAAGGTCATCATTTAAAATATGAATAATTGTTTTTTAATGATGCATTAATATGAGGATATAATTTGTAAAAAACAATTATATTAGTTGAAAGAGTCATCTATGTACGTGAATACTATAAAGAATTAATTAGATATGCAA
>NW_017731456.1:2148720-2351220 GCF_001890085.2 Hipposideros armiger | reverse complement strand
ATGCACACTCATGCTTGCGAAACACTGCTCTGGCATAGTGGTTCTCAAATGTGGAGGGCTCGTCAAAGCCCTCCAGATTGCTGAGTCCCACTTGCAGAGTTTTTCACTTAATAGGTCTTGCCTGGAGCCTGATAATTTGCCTGTCTAGTAAGTTTCCAAGTAATGCTGAGGCTGCTGGTCTGTGTACCACCCTATGAGTCACTGCTTTGGCTTAGGTCCCACTCTAATCACGCTGCCTAATACCAACACCTGTACCATTTTTTTCCTTCACTTGCTGAATATCACAGCAACACTCAACCTGGTGCTGTGATCACCTAATTGATGAAAACGGCCCAGGTTTATTTGTAGCTGAGCTTTGCTTTCAGAGTAGCAATTTTCAACCCCTGCACATCAGTATTACCTGGGGAGCTTTAAAATAATTGAATTCTACTTTAATTAGTTTGGACTACCGCCCAGGCATTACTATTTTTAAGGTGTCCCAGATGATTCTTACATAAAGCTAGGATTGAGAACCATTAAAATTCTTAGGGCTCCTTTCTCAGTTACTCCCAGAGACCTCTTTTCCATGTCATTATTAGCTCAGGATTTCTGCATTTTTCTTGGATAAATGGGAACTAATAAAGGGGATGGTGACAAGTACCCAAACTTTGTTGGAAGGATCTTCCTAGGATTACTTGCCTGATAAACAGAGAGTTTTATAATCTTTCAAAAATATCCCTCAGTCCTTTAAGATTTCTCAATAAACACATATACTCTTCCCTGCAACTTCTTATAATTGGACCTTTTACAAAAGAGCCATATTCATTTTAACAGAAGTCCCTTTTTAAAATTACTTAGAATAAGGAAATTTTAAAAGAAAGATGCAGTGATTTCTTCGTTACTTAAGCATTCAATACTGGATTATCATGTGAACATGGTAATTTTACCACATATAGCAAGAAGTAGAAAATAAGTTAAGGACTAGTGGACAGACTAAGAATATTTTCCTTTAGATTCATAGGGGCTTCTCATTAGAAGAATTATTTTCCTAAAAATATATATACACTGAGACCTGTCGAAAAACTATTCCTTTTAGAAAGAATTTTATGACAGAAGGATAAACTTGCATACAGAAAAGGTAATTAAATATGAATAGAGAATACAGTTGCAGCCTACAGTGAAATTTAATTGGCAAAATTCCTTATTCCTTTAGTTCAATACATGTCTTATACTCTGTGTGACATTAGCTTGGCATAGAGATTAAGAGGATAGGATTTATGGACCCGTTGCAGGTTTGTATCCTAGCTTGCTTCCTGCTCACTGTGACCTTGGACAAGTTAGTTATAGAACCTCTTTGTGCCTCAGTCTCCTCATCTTTACAGTGGGGATGATAATAGCATGTATCCCATAAGGTTGTTGTCAGAGTTAAATGCATTAAATGTATGTGAAGAACTTAAAATGGTCCAACATACAGTAGGAACTCAAAACAACAACGACAACAAAACCCAACAACAAAAATCTAGCCTGTATTTTTGCAATGTACATTCATGTATTCTAATCCTTAAAACTGAGATAGTAATGAGATACACTTGAGCCATGTTTACATATGGCAATCACTTCCAAAATCTTAGGTAAGTGGGATGAGGTGGGGTGGGGTGGGGTGGGAGGAGGAAGGATAGAGAAGAGGGACACATTTAAATGAGTGGAAACAGAGATTCATGCCTTGCTTGTGACTACCCACACAGTTTCTCAGTTACATGGACACAGACTCCTTTCATGCCCCATGAGGATTCTGGGACGGTAACAGCCTCATTTCCGCCAACTGTCTGTGGGGAGAGTTTCACTATTGGGCTAAACACTTTCCCTTCTCTGCAGCTAAAAGAGGACTCCCACTTCTTGCTCATACCTGGAGAAATCTGAGAGTCTAGAGCAGGGTTTCTGAACAGTGGCTGCTCACTTGAGAGCTTTGGAAAAATATGCTAATCCCTACCCTAGATGTTATGATTTTCCTAGTCCCCACTAGTCTGGGCATAGATATTTTTCAAAACACCCCAGATGATTTTAATATACAGCTAGAAGTTTGAGAGCCATTTCTAGCGGCCTCTTCATTTATCACTCCCTCAATCAAGAGACCCTCCTATGACCGCTTGTTTGCCACTGATGCACTGCAAACAAGTGTGTGACACTCTCTCACAGTCTGCTACTTGAGTCTCAAATTCCCTGACCTGTATAGGTGCTGAAGGAATGCACACTCACTGAAATGAGAAGTCAAGGAAAAATCACAGGGGGAGTTGGATGAAGGAGGGAGATAAAGACAATCAGAAGAGGTGACTCCTAATAAGGCATGTTTATGAGAGAAAACAGAAGAAAACTTTAGAAAATATGTATCTTAAGGACAGATGTAATCAGGGAAAAAGGATTTAAAAAACGCATTTCTGATTTCTGGCCAAGATGGCGGAGTAGATAAATGTTGTTCTTACCTCCTCTCATGAACACATCAAAATTACAACTAAACTACAGAGCAGCCATTATTGATAATCACCTGAAGTCTAAATGAACCAAAGTCCTACCTCTAAGGACATACAGAAAAGGCCACCTGAATAAATAATTCAATTTATTTCCTATAAATCATGTTAAGTATGCATTTATTGAAGGACACTCTCTCCCCCAAATGCTGTCATTCCCCAATACTTCCACCAAATTTTGGCTTTCCTCTCATAAGCACACTGAATCTTTAAAAGCATTTTGCAAAATTAGTATGTCTAACACCTCTCAAAATAATGTTAAAATGATCATAATTTGAGAAATTAAAGAGAAAAAACAGGCAACATAAAGGCACAATATTAGTAATGAGGAAGGAGCTATAACTATGGATATAAAAGAAATTTAAATAATTATAACAAGTACTTTGCATAACTAAGCTGCTTCAAAAAATGCGTGTAATAATGGATGATCTTCTGAGAAAATATAAATGGGAAAAATAGCCTCAACAAGAAAAGGAAAACATAAAAAAACCAAAAGAGCCTCGCTTTCTAATGAGGTTCAGGTGAGAGCTCCTTAGAGAGACCAGCTCCCCTACCAGGGTGAGCCTTTTTCAGCTATACCTCTTCAAATTCTCTCCAACTCCTATACTCCCCAGTATATCCCACAACTTTTTCTAATAAGGATCCCTAGCCTGGCAGTCATCAATCTGGGTGAGGGACCAAAAAAATGGCCAAGCCTAGTTACCTCCTTAGTGTCCATTGGTCCCCCTAGGAACTCAAGCATCCTTACTAAGCAGTGGGATGCAGCGTGCTCTACTTTCACGCCTCACTTCACTCTCTCCAAATGTCTTTTTTTTTAAAAATATTTTATTGGGGAATTGGGGAAGGGAAACAGACAAGTTGCTGTCCTTTTGTTCTTCATTCTAGTTGTGGAGGATGTTGCTTCACTGGCCCAAGTTGGTATTATCATTGCACTCTTCCTGGGTGAGGCAGATCAGTCGCCGGCCACTGGACAGCCTCTCACTGCTGCTCTTGGCAGTTCCCCCTGGCTGCCGGCTGCTCACACCGGCTGCCAGTCACTCACGGTAGCTTATGGCAGTCCACTGCAGCTCCATTGCAGCCTACACTGTAGCTGGCAACTCACAGCAGCCCAGCTCCAGGTCGAACTGTTGTTCACTATCTTAGCTGTAGAGGGCAGCATCACTGGCCTTAATGTGGGATCTGAACCGGAGCCTTGCTGCTCAGAGCTGGCGTCCCAAACCAACGTGCCACTCAGCCGGCCCCAAATTTCTTTTTATGTAGCTAGACATGGGGCAAACAGATGTACAGCTGAGGAGTGAGATGGCAGATCCCACCTTTTGCAGGCACCAGTGTTTATGAGAGATTCCTTAGGAAACCCCTCATCAGCTTTGTAGAGAAAGCATCCCTGCCCCATCCTGCATTGACGAGAGAGGGAAAAGCCACAGCAGACCCTGTGAGGTCAATGACTAATAATTCTGATACCGCCTCCCCTCCTTACCCTGACCTGACTAGTTTTCTGCTGCTATTTGGGAGAGTGAGGCAATGCCTAGGCTCAAATATTGATGGACGTTTATGGAATACAATGTATTCATTGTTCCTTTTTACTCAGCTGTGGAGTAAAAAGTCACCTAGTTGCCAATCTAAGAGAACAGAATAAGTGCCACTCAATCACTTACTATATTAACAAAATGCAGTCCAATGTTATGTTAAACAAATATGACTAAGTGGAGTAAAATTTAGGAATAATAAAAAGTACTACACATTGACTCTTACTATGTCCCAGACAGTTTGCTAAGCAATTTCTAAACTTTATTTTACATAATTCTGACAGCAATTCCATGAGGTAGGCATTACCCTCTACTGAGACTCAGAGAAATTCATTATTCTGCAGAAGTTCACATAGAGTCAAGATTCAAAATAAGGTCTAACTCCAAAGCCCATGCATGCTCCTTGGTTCACCACAAGGAAATCCACATCTGAACATCTCTATGTATTCTACAAATGTATTTTTTAAAATACCTTGATAAGATAAGGATAAAAAAATTTATCTTCTTAACAAGATTGTATAGCCAACATCCTTAGGTTGGAACCCTTGACACATTCCCATTTAATTTAGAAACAGAAGGATGCCCATTCTCACTAACATACTACACTATTCTGGAAGTGCTTGCCAATGCTATTAAATAAGAACATAATAAAGTTTTTAATGTTTTGAAAGGAGCAGATTAATTATTTCATGAAGATTAAATGATTGTTTATTGAAAAACCCAAAGAGAATAAACTAAAAACTCATCAGAAATTATAACATTTATAAGAAAGTTCAATAAAAATTTTCTAAATCAACTTGTGACTTCAACAGATATTTATTACACATGTACTATTTGCCAGCCACTGTTCTAGGTGCTGGTAATATGACAGTGAGCAAAACAAAAACTCCACCCTCAATTTACGTTCTAGGATAAGGCAGAAGACAGATAATAAACTAGATAAATAAATATAATATAAATCCACTAGCTATAAATGCTATGAAGAAAAATATAGTAAATTAAGAGAATTAAGATAGACAGGGATGACTGGGGAGGGCGGGGGCTCAGAAATGACCTTTCTGAAGAGGTGAAAATTTGAGCAGTCTTATAAAATAAGTCTCTATGACTAAAGGGAGTGAGCTTGTAATACCTGGGGGGCGGGGGCGGGGGGAAGGGAGGGATTTTACAGGCAGAGGGCAGAGCAAGCGCCAAAGTCCTTAAGTGACAGCGTAAGTTTTTTCCCTTAAATCAAATAGTCAGAAAATTCACTCGGTTTCCACATGGGGTGAAGGCAGGTACACAGAGAAAGCCCTGGAGGGGCATTCATTGTAAGCCCTCTACTCAGAAATATGAGAATTGTGGGGGAGGGGGGAGTTTCCTGTCTTGCAGTGAGGATTTAATTTTTTTTTTCAGTCTGACAGGAAACAACTGGAAGAGAGATGACAATACATTTATATTTAACAGGTGTCACCATGGTTGCATTGAGAATAGACTGTTGGGGACAAGAGTGATAGCAAAGAGAGCAGACAGGAGAAGGCTAGAGACGTAGAGAAGTAGTTCAGATGAGAGATGAAGGGTCTTGGACTAGGGTGCAAGGAATGAGGAGAGAAGCGGTTGGATTTGGAATGTATTTCAAAGAAAGATTCAGTGAGATTTACCCACAGATTGGGAGTGAGGAATGAGAGAAAGAAATCAAAGATGAGGGGCCAGCCGAGTGGCTCAGTGTGAGCCCTGAGCAACAGGGTCACCAGTTTGAGTCCCAGCCTGAGCTGAGCTGCCCCTGAGCTGCCAACAGCTGACAGGATGGCTCAGCTTAAAAAAAAAAAAAATCAAAAATGGCTGCAGAGTTTGTGGCCTAAGCCTCTGGTTGAATGGAGATGGGGAAGCCCGGGTGAGGAACAGATTGGGAAGGCAGGCAAAGCAAGAATTGGGTTTTGATAATGTTAAGGTGGAGATGGTTGTAAAACATCTAAATGCAGAAGTCATGTAGCAGTTGGATATATAAATCGGGAGTTCAAGAAAGGATTTGGGATCTAGGCTATAAACCTGAGGGACATCAGCCTATAGGTAAAATTTAAAGGTGTGGTAGTACTGGGTGATATCAACTAAGAGTGAGTGTCTGAGGCCTGAGAACCAAGTTATGGGTTACAAGCATTTGAAGGTCAGATATATAATGAATTATATAATACCATTAACTTTCTTATATACCATCAATAGTCAGTTAGAGAATTTAGGGGGAAGGGTTGGCTGAGTGGCTCAGTTGGTTAAGAGTTCGCTCAAGAGTGTGAGGGAGCTCTGAGCAACTGCGGTTTGATGCCCGGCCCGAGCTGAGCTGCCGCTGAGCTGCCAACAGGTGGCAGGATGGCTCAGCTAAAAAAAAAAAAAAAAAGATATTGGACAACGTCAGGCTTGAGTCAAAGTGGTGGGACATGGAGTTAGGATCAGTTCAGATACCAGAATAGTACACCAGATCACATAGTTTATTTATTATAAACAGGAATTTTTCTCCCCTAAATTCTTTTTTTTTTTAACAATTTTCCAGCATATTTTTCTAAAAGGGTTAATCAGCTCCTGAACAAGTTTCCTGGAGTGCTCCCAATTTTATGACAACAGCAGTTTCTTGTCTCTCTGTACTTCAAGTGATTATCACTAATATTTTCAGCTCCTACTTAATCAGTCCCAACCTCTTAGACTTTGTACTGTAATATATTAATACAGTAACATCGAAATCTATATAACTGAGACTTCAACACATTTCTACAAATTTATTTTTTAGATTAGCTTTACAAATTTTCTGGTTATTTTCATTTAGATTAATTTTATTTCTTCCAGGTATGTCTCCTTCAAAAATGAGCCTAAACCTAAAAAGAGTGATGTTGAAAAGTTAAATTTAAGACCACACTTTGTACCAACAAATATAAAAAATCAAGAAAGCAAGTCAATAGGTAATGCTTGTGTAACATATTTACTTCTCCTTTGATTTATCAATGAGTATTTTTATTATATACCTTAGTATTTATTAATGTGTATCATAAAAGTTCTTGATGATTCGATGTCTCTGTTGAAAGCATTTGCTTGAAAGTATATGGGTTATAACTGCAGTGTGGAAGATTTTAGTGAGCTATAAAGAAGAATTTCCTAAGATGAAAAGATGTTGAGTATCAGAATAGACAATTTATATATTTCACAAATTAAGAATTTGTGAAGAATTCTTAAAAATATAAGAATATATTTTTATGTTTATATATTTTTCTAAAAGGAAAATCTGAGTTTCTTATCAGTTTCTTTTCAGAAACCATAAGGTTTTCCTTGCTAAAGTAAATAGAAATTTACTTTACATGAGCTATAAAATAAAGGAACTTACTTTTTTAGAAACTTAAGGAATCTGTGAGCTAGGAACCAACATTATAGGTCCTCAGATAATTTGAGTGTTTTTTGTTTCCTTTGTTTTTTCTTTCTCTGGCGTTATAAAAAAAAACAAACATTCAGTTACATCATTCTCATCAACCTCCTTGCCTCCACATTGCCCCATGTTGCCTAACGCAGAAAAGCTGTGGGGAAGGACCTCTGCTCCAGTGGGTCCAGAAGACAGAGCACTGAGTCAGAGGGTTATTCTTGAGCCTTAAGATCTAATGAAGTTTGGGCCAGCCGAGTGGCGCGATGGTTAAGATCTAATGAAGTTGGCCTTACTAGGTTTTATACTTACTTGGGACCTCTTTCTTCTTTCCTCTTTCTCCCTTTTAGAATGGGAATTCAGCCAAATTCTTTGCCACTTTATAAGAAATATAGCCTTTTGTCCATTGTCCAATAGCATGTTCTTCATTTCTGTTTGAGAACTCATCAGAATGGCCTTTACCATCCATACTTCTACTAATATTTCTGCATGTGATTATGTACTCTCTAAGAAGATAGAAGCTTTCTTTACAGCTCTCCTCTTTGTTTCTGAGTTCTCACCAGAATCAGTTTTAAAATCCCTGCATGGCTACATTGGCTTTCTCTAGCATGCACATCAAAACTCTTTCAGCCTCTACTGACAACCTAGTTCCAAAGCCACTTTCACGTGTTGTTCCAGCAGCACCCCACTTCTCTGTACCAGTTTCTCTCAGTTTAGGCTGCCATAACAAACTATGATAGTCAGGGTGACTCAAACAACAAATATTTGTTTTTCACAGCTCTGGAGGCTGGAAGTCTGAGATCAGGGTGACAGTATAGTCAGGTCCTGGTGATGGCCCTTTTCCTGGTTTTCAGACAGTTGCCTTCTTGCTGTGCCCTCACATGGCAGTGAGAGATCATCTCTCTCATGTCTATTCTTATAAGGGCATTAATCCCATCATGGGGGCTCCACCCTCATTACCTCACTAAACCTAATTACCTCCCAAAGGTCTACCTCCAAATACAGTCACATTGAGGATTAGACTTTTAACATATGAATTTTGGGAAGGACACAAACATTCAATACATAGCAAGTACCCTATCTAAATTACACCTCTCCCTGTTGTTCTCCCTCACCAAAATTTGTTTATTTCTGTCACAGCATGCATCTCAATTTATAATTATTCACTCCTTTGTTTCTTTAATGGATTATTTTCTGTATTATTCACTAAAATGTATGCATCATTGGGCAGGAATCACAATCCCAGAGTCCCACACTAGTGTTTGGCATATGTGATCAACAAATAGCTAATGACTGAATGAATACCATATTTAGTTTGTTACATCTAGTATCATATTTAATCTTCACAGCATCCCTATTAAGATAAGGACTATTATTTCAAATTAACAGATGAGAAAACCAAGGTTCAGAGAGGTTAAATAACTTTCTTAAGGCTACATAATTCACACACACACACACAAAATAGGTGTTGATCCCAGGCTATCTAAATCCAAAGATGGTATGCTTGATACCCTACATTATACCTACTTTAAGAAAACCCATTAAATAATAATCCAAATTAATAAAACTCATAATTGGAGATGGGGGTTGAGGGGAATATTTCTGTTTTCAAAGGAATTCATGAAAAGATTTCTTTGACTGTCAAGTATTATTGTTTTATTTAGAAATCCAATTTTTCCCAAGAAGATACAGCTTTATTGTATAGCAGTAAGTAATCAAAAGTTTTATTCTGTTAATAAAATTTCATTGTTAAAGCCAATTATTCTAGCTTTATATATTTAGCTTTAAAAATGTAAAAGCATTGCTATGTAAGGAAATAAAATTATCATACTACATTTCTACAAAGTTTACTACAAGTAGAGAATATAGTTTATTGAGTTAAATTAAAAGTAGTCTAATAGTATGGAAATATTATTTACATTTGGATTTGTTTCATTAGAACCAGTGGAAGAAAATCTAAAATCAAGATATAGTAGACGTTTTCTTTATCTTAAGGATACAGGTGAGGTAGGTTTAATTTGTATGCCTACAATTACTTAATAAAAATTCAAATTAGCCCTAATAATTTTATATATGTTTCTACAAATTCCAAATTCAAATGGATTTTAGGATTAAAAGCATTAGATATTTTGTTTGTTTATATAAAGGACATTTATTATAAAGATGGATACTTGGTTTGTAAAGAACATTATTGTTTGTTTAAAAACTAAAATATTAAAATAAAACATCAAGAAGAAACATACTTATCAATCGAGCAGTTTACAAGGTCAATCAGGAAAAGACAAATATTTCAGAATCGAAAGTACTTGTGTAATAATAACTTTGGATATCAATATCTATATAAGTATTTGTACCTATACATGTGCAAATTATACCAAGTTATGTAATTCGTTTTTTATTAAATTTATTGGGGTGACATTAGTTAGTAAAATTATACAGGTTTCAAGTGTACAATTCTATATTACATCATCTATATAGTGCATTGTGTGTTCACCATACTTGCATATGTATATGTATGTTTTGGATATCTAGATATGTGTATTTAAGTAAAAGCATGTGAAACTAATCTGAGACCCTCACTTATGAAAAACCTGTATCATTTTTTCCACTTTCTCCTCCTTTACTCAGGACTGTTTGCTGTACTTACTCTGTGTATGAGAGAGTAAAGTTTCTGTTTAAACTGAGATATGTCTTGGTATTTGAACTTTAGACTTTCCCTGCATTTGGAGAAATAAATTTTATATGAATATAAAGGCTAGGTTTTAAAGATAAAGAAACTAAAACTTAACAAAAAGTGTAAGCATAAGCAAGTTTAAAAGTTTTTGTAGATTTGTTTCCTCATCCATAAAGTGGCAATAACACCCATCTCATAGATTTTTTTTGAGAGTTAAATAAACATTATATTTAAAGTATGTAAAGAACTAGACAACTGTAAGTTATCATAATTAGATATTCCAAATGGGAACCAAGACGTATAAATTATCAGTATACATGGAAAGAAATAACTTCTAAAACAGTTTTCCATTTTTTTTCTGACATTTAGGTGGAAAATGCTAAGCTTTCACATGACCAGTATTCACAGCAGAGACAAGAATGTAGACAAACACTGGACTCTACAGCCTCTTTTCCTGTACCCAGCACTCAATCTAGTGCTTATAAGAAGGAAAAAGACTCCACTTTATTTACAGGTATACACATTGTGTGTTTATATTGAAATAACTGAAAATTAAATGCATCTAACTTTAGGATATAATCATTAAGAAAATCTTTAACCAAGGAATATCAGAATTTGACCATATTACCATATTATTTCACTACTTAATAACATCTGAAGACTCTCTAGTACAAAAATGATAAAGTCTAGATTCTTTAGCATAGTATATAAGATCTTTCCAGGCTTCTATTCTGTCTCTTTAGCCATACTGATTCTAGTCCTAATGAAGAGTCTGTTCCAACTACTGTGTGGTTTGATCTATTCTATTCTCTATGTTTAGAACATATTTTTCCACCTGATAGATTCCTATTCATCTTTAATAGTTGGGAAACTTTTAGCTGCAGAAAATTTGATTATATGTGGCTTAAAGAATAAAGATACTACTTATAATCTCAAATAACAAGAAGTCCCTCCGTAACACAGTTCCAGGGTTGGTTAATTCGGGGGGTTAATGATGTCATCAAATATCCACTTCCTCCATCTTTCCTCAACTTTCTTCAACTGTCTTACCAAGGAGCCTTGTCCTCCTAGCCTTGCTGTATAATATGGTGACTACTAGTTAAGGTTACTTGTGTGAGCAACAACATCCAGTGAAAACATCTCTTTATAAGAATGAGGAAAATGTTCCCCGAAGCCCTCCAGCACACTTCCCCTTGTGTCTTCTTGGCTAGAATAGCTTCATGCACCGATATCTAAATCAATAAATCATTATCGGCTTAAATCAGTTTTTTCGATTTTTAACACAACCCACAGTAAGAAATACTTTTTATATCACAGCTAATATATATGATATATATGTAGAGCAGAAGATTCACATTCATGGAGTTTTAATTTTTGTCTTTGTTAGCTGAACTTGATTACAGTATTTTAGTGTTTTGTAGTTATTACTAAGGATTCATGTGATGCTTTCTATTCTATTTAATTTTTTAAAATGCTGATCAGGAGATGCTAAATTGACTTAATGTCTAAATTGATGGGTTGTAGCTCACATTTTGAAAAGCATAGGCTTAGATCATTCAAGGTTCACTCCCTTGAGTTAGGAAAGAGTCCAGCCTCCTTTGAAGGACCTATTTGCTTAGAGGAGTTCTGAGATGCATAAGATCAGAGTTCTGTTAGCAAAGAACAGGGGGGAAGGACTGTTAAATAGGCAACTCTCTGTTTACCACATGATTCTTTAAGTGTCACATCTTCTCCAAAGTATTCCCTGATAGCAGTGACAGGCTGTTCTACTCTCTCAGCAAAGCAAATCTTCAATTATAAAATTTCTTGAGTCTCTTTATAGAAGAGGCATTATAATTCTTTTATCAAAGTCCCAAATTAAGACTTCTGGGAAAGTTGGCAATGTAAATACAAGTTTATCCAGGCCAAAATGAATTTTAAAAAGAAGAGAAGAAAAACGTATTAAATTAAAACTAAAACATTTTATCCCAAACTCAAAGCATATCTGCTATATATTACAATATGAAATATTTCAAAGAAGATTCCAGAAGGTAATGCACACTTCCATTTCCTAGGAGAAAGGAAGAATATTCAAAGATCCAATATCAGACATTTTAAAACACTCCTATTAACCTCCCCAACACACACACACACACACACACACACACACACACACACACACACACACACAAAGAAAAGGGGTTTGTTATCAAAGATGGGGAAATTCTCCCCCTGGGATCCCTTTCCTCATTGCAAGTCAATCGCATTCCAAGTGATTTCTAGCACTATTTTGAGAGAAAGGTAATGACCATATCTAGTCATTTCCTTCCCTGGCTTCCTAGTATTGCTTCAGGTGGACTTAGGGAGAAAACCTGCTAATTTAGAGCAAGATCTTGAAAAGAGGGTTGACAACAGAAGAGATACAATTTCCTAGGAACCATCTTTGCAAGTGCAAATAATAGCCACAAAGATAACTGTGTAAAGAAAAAAAACGTGTGACTCCATCAAACAGCCCAAGAGCCATGATTTTCTTTGACTACCGTATTTCCCCATGTATAAGACATTCCCATGCATAAGACACACCTTAATTTTGGGGTCCAAAATTTGAAAAAAAAGTTGTATTACATAAAGTTATTGAACTCAAGTTTTATTCATCATAAAAAAGCAAAATTCGAAAAAGCAGGAAATGCAAGTAAAATAATCTACAACCACTGTATAAGACGCACCCAGTTTTTAGACCCCAAATTTTTCGAAAAAAAAGTGTGTCTGATACATGGGGAAATATGGTAAATTCCTCCCTAAATTGAATTGCTTACCCCAAAAGTGAGGTAAAAAACTGGAACCCAAGTGACACCTCACATATAAGTGAACAGAGTACCCAGCACCACCATATTAGAGTCATGAAGAGGTTTCACAAAACATACGGTGCACAGAAACAACGTGAGTGTCTGGGAACACTTTTAAGAAAGTAGAGAAAGGCAGGAGTGGCTTTCAAGCATATCTGGGAATTCAACCTTGGACACTTTCTTCATACCAGTTGGCCAGATCCACTTGACATTTGCTAGCTAACTTTCCTCCATACCAACAGTGTTTACGCAGCTGAGACTTCCCACTGGCTAATAATGACTTTACATTTGGATGTGAAAATTTGGGAATGCCTTTCTTCCGCAAAAATCTCCAGGAGAAATTTTATGTTTGATTTGTCTTCGCCAAGCATTAGATCCTTGATCTCAGTCTTTTCCAGTTTTGTCTTGTTGTCTGAAGTTTTTATTGAATAGCTACGACAGATCAGGCACTATATCAAGTGCTTTCTATATGCTATTTTATGTTGTAAAATATTTTATACAAGGTATTTTATAAATGTCATAATACACGTGCCTTTTATGAAAATCTTTTATAATTTCAGCTCACACTGAAATAAAAGCTAAGAAATCATTTGAGTTGGTTGGCCACTTAGAAGATTATGTAAATAAAAGGTAATTATTTAAAAATTTTTAATATTTTATTCTGTTCAATGATGTTGCTAATAGAAAGAGTTATGCCTTTTTTTTTTCTAGTAGATCAGAATGAATTTGTCCTGGCTTATTATTACTATTACTATTACTATTAATATTAATATTAGGTGCATACTGCAGTCCAGTGACTGGTCCTAGACTGCTTAGCTAGTCAGGATTGCATTCAGACCTTGGGCCATATTCTATCTGCTGCAAGTTTATAGTCAAATGGAGAACAAGACATGGAAAAATGAATGGAAAGAATGCAATTGTGTTTTTGTAGTAGAGACACAAATTTAATTACACTAAAGTGTGGATGTGAGAAATGTAGCTTTTTATTTCTGTATAAAGTTCTGATCTTTCTTATGAGATCTTCAAACTCTGTGTAATGAAAACAAAAACGTATTACTCCACTGTGTTTTAAACTTTGTTTGGAGCAATAATATATAGCCTCTTTAGGTTTATCTGAGTCTTTCTGTTTCTTTCTGAGATGGTATTTGAGTAGATGAGTGAGAGCCTCACTGGACTTTGTGACACTGAGAAAAAGGACTTGACCAGGGTCTTGGTCAATGTCCTTGTACTGCTGGCTTCACTCCTGGATGTTCCGTGGCTGCTGATATTTGCGCTTCATGAGCTTGTGGCCTATTCTGTCTGAATTTGGATACGGTCCACTCTCAACTCTCATTAGTATGGTGGAGCTCTCTGAGCCTGTCATGCCCTTCATTTGCCCTTAGACTGTCCATCACTGTGCCAAGCCCTTGCCGTGGGTTACCTCCCCCTTGCAGTGGAAAGCAGTGTCAATGTCATATGTGAACCAGAGAAGATGTGGAATGAAAACTATATTCTCTCTCTGCCTAACCACACTAATCCATCCTTATAACAAAGCCAGGACCACCCTTTGTTGGCAGGAAAGCTGCTTTGCACAGCACTTTTCTCTTAGAACTTCAACAAAGGATGTGGAAATACCTCTCTACTTTTGGTGTTCTCCTCAACATACATAATACACCTTCTCCCCACACAAAAACCAAGGAGGTGCACATATTACCATCTTGCTTCCACCACAGCTTTTGCCATTTTCTCCCACAACCCAGCAGGAAGGGATGGTCTTGTCAGGTTGTAAGTCTATGGCAGAAGGCTGGGGGGAGATGTTGACAGTGTCTTTGATGAATGGGGGAGGCAGACAAGAACCAACAAACTGAAATCAGCCCTATAGACACTTATGCTGAAGTTATGTTCACTTTCAGAAGAACTTCTCCACAGATAAATGATTTGAATACAAGAGAAAATATATCTGTCAGAAATGATCAATTAAGTGAGTATTGTTCAGAAGAAAAGAAAAGCTTTCTCCCCTTATGCTTTGAGGATGAATTGAGAAGGCCAAATGCCAAGATAATCAACATTAGTCCAGCAAAAGCAGTAACTTCTCACATGGTAAGAATACCTACTAATAATGTTCAGTAAATGCATGTATTAGTACTACTTGTGGAAATGTTATATTCTAGTGACCATAATATTTGACAAATCTTTCTCTTGTTTCACATTCTGATGTGACAACAACACATAAATTCTTAATGCTCTTTTTAGAGCCGCCACCTCAAACTGGGGATTCCTTTGCACCAGCTGAAAATTCTGTGGTTTTTTGGTTTTTTTTTCCATGAAGAAGGCTTTATCAAATTTTCTTGATTATGAAAGAAAAATAAAATAAACCTGATATTTTTAAAATGACTTGATCATGTGTCACTTTTCTATCAATCTACTTTAGCTATTCCAACCAGAAAATACATTTAATAAAGGCTATTTTGGTAGCTCACAGAGTCTCTAGGAAGTCTGGAAAGACAATCTGGCTTGAAAGCTATCTAATGAGGAGTTACCCAATTACAGCCTCCGTCTCCTCTACTGGGGCCCATGCTATTGTCACTGATAACAGTTCACAATTCAGATTCTGGGCAGGGGACACTATTTCTAAGACCTTTCCCACTCATATATCTACCACCACCTCACTAGAATGTTTTCACAATGTCTGCTTTTTCACAGTGCTTGTTTTTTCTGAATGAAAGACTTTCTTAGGAATATTTTATTGGCAGGGCCTAGGTCACATGCCTATTCCCCAACCTCTGGGGAGCCTGATAAAGCTTGTTTCTGCTTCCACCTAGGGTACATAGATTTGTATGATAGAAAATTCCCTAAGGTGTCGGATAGACCAAAAATATGATAAATCTCCACTACTGTGCCTAAGTAGGTAACATTGGCATCACCAGTGGATTGAAAAATTAGATCATTTTTTTTTATAATTATAGGCAGTAATTAATATGCCTTTCAAATGAAGTATGCTAATGTACAGTTAGGTGGATCCCAGTTTCTTATTTCATTAATTATATTTCTAAAGGGAAAGTAGCAATCATTGGGCTAAAGTTTGCAAACTAAATACTGGAAATATTCATATTTACCAGTTTCTTTGGAGTTAGTCTTTTATAATTAGAATAGAAATTTGGGAAAGAGTTTAGTGAGTAGCTCATACATGCAGATTTTGCTACTACTGTGATAAATGCCCTCTATTTTTAAGTCAATCTACTACTTTGGCTATTTTATTCTGTAGATACGTAGTGAGTATTTTTTATGTGCTAAGTGTTGGGATACAGTAGCAAATATAATCATTGTAAAGATAATTTTAGATTTTCTGAGTTATTTATTAGGATAGCTAGACTTTGTAATTTGGGCTTGTAGTCAGTTATGTCTCTTATGATCTTTGACTCAAACCGTTTTTTTGGTATGTTTCTTATTTCTGGACATGGAAACCTAAGAAACTCCAGACAATGTTTTATTCTACCAACCATACTATTTCCCAAAGACAACACCTCAAACATTTAAAAATGTATTTATTAAAAAAATGTATTTATTTCTTTATATCCCACTTTATTTCAAAAAGGTTTTTAGAAGAGCAAAAGTTCAGATTTAGCCTTGATATCTTCATAGAATATTAAAAAGAGAAGGAAGTGTGTCACATACAAGTACATGTTTTTTGTGTGTATTGAATACTACTATTGTTCATATTAAAAACTTTTATGTAGTCATTTTTAGAATATTGTACCATTTTTATTTTTATGTTTAAAATTATATGTATCTAAAATTATATGTAGCCTTCTGGGCTCAATGGACTGATGACTAAATTCTTTTCTTTAATCCACAGGAACAAAATGACACAAATCCCATAATTTTCCATGAGACTGGATATGTACAAACATTACTTCTGACAAAAAATAGGCTTCTTTCTCATCCTATGGAAAATAGAAATACTTCCCCATATAAAAGAGTAAATTTTGTTCTAGAAAGAAATCATGAAATCTTCAAATCTTTAATTAATAATCAATTTATTACTGATTCTAAACCCAAAAGAACTATGCCTGCAGCATGGAGGAAAAATATACAAGCATCGTCTCTTGAAGTGGGCTATAGAGTTGTAGAGAATAAACTAAAGAAGAAAACTAGTATGAAGACATTTGAAAACATGTCTTGTAATAAACCCTATAATTTCTCAGAGACTTTTTCTAGCCTAACAAAAAAATGTGTAGGTTTCCTTGATAAAACTGTTATTCAAGAAATGAGTACTAAAAATGGTAAATTTAAAAGCATGTTATCTACAGTTAAACCAATGAGCAAATTCAGTGCCTCACCTGTCAAATATTGCTCAAAGCCTTTAAAAAATGTACTCAAATTCTATAAATTAGATACTGTAACACCACTGGATGATTTGTTAAACTTGTCAAGTGGAAATTAAAAACCTCATAAAATATTGTTTATACAGCAATATTTGGGTATGAAGAAGCAAATAACAAAATTCCAAGAGCATAGAAGAAATTTTTATCTACATAGTAATGTTCTAATGAATGGTATAAGAAAACAAACATAGAAATTGGAGTTACAAATCAATAGTAGCATGCTTAAGAAAAACCAACATTTTTACTAAAATGTAAAGGACAAAATTAGGAAATAATTATCAAGAGGAACTAGCTAATTTCTGTTATCGCAATTAGATTCCTCAAGTCACCAGCATTCTGACAGTAAAGTCTGATGTGGACCAAGAATGTCATAGACTGATTCTGGAAATTCGCTATTGGAAACCAAATACTGTTAATAACCTTGCTCTATTATCGAATATAAAATTAGACAAATGTACCATTAACTTGACGCATGTGGAATTAATCATATCAGTACTTTGGATGATCATTGGAAAATAGTATTACTTTAGCAATTCATGTAATTAAAAAGGCTTTGTAAAATTTCAAATAGCTTTTTGTTAGTAAATGTTAGAACTTCATTCCTATATAGTGCTTTTTCCAAGTATAACTTTTATCTAAATTGTTCAATAATTTAAAAGAATAACTTATCCTTCATAAGCTAAATAATTTTGGTAAAAAAATCTTACAAAGTAGTGAATATTTTAAGTGTATTATTACATTGCTATTTCACTGTTTATATGAATGAATTTGGGCAAATAATGTAAACTTTCTGAGCCTCAGTTTACTGTATCCCCTTCTTAAGATGGGGACAACAATACTTTTATTACAGTATTAGTTTTTTCAGGATTTAACAAATGTGGCGTACCTTGAGTGTGATAAGCATTCGTTAAAGATCCCTTTCCGATTCCCACCCTTTCCACTGCTCTTAACATAAGTATAGCTTCTTAAAAGATGTTCCCCAAAGATTCTTACTTCAGTCTTTTCTAAATTAAATGATAAACCGGGCCGGCTGAGTGGCTCAGTTGGTTAAGAGCTCGCTCAAGAGTTTGAGCTCTGAGCAACAGTGGTTCGAGTCAGCCCGAGCTGAGCAGCCGCGGAGCTGCCAACAGGTGGCGGGATGGCTCAGCTAAAAAAAATAAATAAATAAATAAATAAATAAATAAATAAATAAATTAAATGATAAACCTAACTACAGTATTTAGACTGTAGCCAAAAATAGTTTCAAATTAGAACTGGAGATTTTTGTATTATTTACTTTTGGAAGTTTCTGCTAGAGCTTGTGACTTTAGGAAGGCTCTCAAACAGCTTAAAAATTCCATTTGGCTGAGGCTTCGCCATTAAAACAACTGAACAGCTGGGAGTAGTGGATTTTGGGAAGATGGTAACCTAAACTCAGCACCTTTCTCTTCTACTCTCAGCTTAAATATATCAGCCCCTAAACCAAACAGCTACTGGGATCTTCAAGCAGTGGGGTACAAGGTTAGATGTGGTTTCTATTCTGATGCTGAAACCTGAGTATGGCCCTGGAAACAAGTCTCTGAGTCACAAGGCAATGGTAGAGATTGCGCTGTGTCTTGGGACTACCTGGCCAGTTGGGAATCTGTGGATTATCCCAGGGAAAGGTTGCCTTTGGCCCATTATAAGTATTCCTGGTCTTATTGGGCCCCATCAGGCCAAGAAGGAAACCTGTAAGAAGACTGGAAGTCAGAGATTCATGGCTTTTCCTACAGTTGCCTTACCAGGGGACTGTGGTCTACTAGCTTCTATTGCACCAGTTCATACTGGACAAGACTTTACCCAACCACTTACATGACTGTGGTCACTAGATACTGCAGTAAACAGACCTGAGCTTCCCTGAGCCAGCTAAGGAAAATAGCAACCCATCTAAAGGGGCGAGCAATACAACAAAGAACAACATATAAAGCACAACATACAAAGTACAGCGACATCTTTGGTGTGCTTTGTATGTATCAAACAAAGTGGCTAATTATATAAAGCAGACTATTGGAAATCCCAGGACAATATAGTAAAAATTATAGTCAAGGACCTTAATTCAAATCTTTCAGAGTTAAACAGGTAAAACAAAAGTATGGCTACAGAATAATTATATAATGCAATTAGTAAAGTTGCTATAATGAACATAGACCCTTGTTTCTTTGAAACAGAGAAAATAAATTTTGTGGTTTGTCTATACAAAATAGATTATGTTCTAAGCTACACAGAAACACCTAACCTTTTAAAAATATATGTGTAGAGACTATTTAAAATAATCCAATAAAATTAGTAATAAAAATAAACCAAAATCCAAATATATTTACTGTTTGAAAAGAAAGGATGAGAAAGGAATCAAAACTTAAATTACAAAGTACAAATAATGAAAAGGAAACCGTTCAGTTCCAAAACTTAATGGCACAACAGCAACCTAATGCAAAAGAAAATTTATAGTTTTCAGTTTTCTCTCCCCAAATACCCAGTCCCCTATTCCTTCCTCTTCCTCCTCTTCTCCTCCTCCTTTTCCTTAGTGAAAAGGATCGGAAAGTTCTCATCTTGAAAAAAGAGAGATAGTATAAAATAAATAAAAAGAGTTATGAATAGAAAATTAATACAGGTAAACACTAAAAACACTTAAGTACGAATAAAAATATACTGTAAAAGTATACATAAAAACAAAAGTTGTTTTGTGTATTTTTTTTAAATACACTAAAATGGATAAACCCTTCTCAAGCCTGATTTAAGAAAGAGGAGCAAAAAAACATATAAGGTTAGGAATGAGAAAAGAACCATAGATACATGAGAGAGTAAAAGAAACATAAGAAATATAACATGCAAATTTATGCCAATAAATTCAAAAATCTACAGAAAAGTGGGTGATTTCCTATCAAAAAGGAAATGATAAAAAATTACCCCTAGTAATGGATATCTGGAATAGACCAATTTCCTAGAAGACAGTAACATGTCTAGATGTTCACAGGTAATTTTTCTTACTTTGTTATTGAAGCCAGAGTGGTAGGCAGAATTTCAAAGATGTCTCCCCAAGATTCCTACCCCTTGTTATTTAATCAAACACTAATCCAAATACTGCTGTGAAAGGACTTTGCAGATGGATTTAAGGTTATTAACCATCTGACCTTAAAATATGCAAATTATTTTGAATTATTGGTAGATCCATGTAATCACATGATCCCCTAGAAGCAGAAGAAGGCGGAAGTAGGAGAGATATGGCAGAAAAGAAATTAAGGAAGATGGAATAGAAGTAGAGGTTGGAGACTGTATTTCATAAGGGCAACATTTTTGAACACTTGTTTCCAATTTGTTCACAACTACTCATTTCCTCCCTGCCTTTGCCATGTTTCTGCATAGCTGGAGTGTATTTCCTTAATCCATTGATGGGACTTGGTCATTTGACTTACTTTAACCAATGGAATGTGAGCAGACATGACTTGCACGATTTACCTTTGCTTCTCTTGCTCCTGTCCTCCACCATAAGGATAGCACATCTCAGGTGGTGGCCAGTCCTTGAGCCTAGGTGCCAGTATAAGACACTGGAGCCAAGGCCAGCTGAGTCTTGCAAAGCCCAGAAGAGCCTCAGCCATTTCATGGCCCTCATGTAACATGATCAAGAATAATTTTTTGATGTTGTAAGTCACTAAGACAATGGAATTTTTTCTACAACAAGGACAAACTGAAACAATTGTAGGGGGACTCTGACCTTTGATTTTCATTCATCGCAAGGAATTTTATAGTGGGGGGAGTTTTTATTCAATACTGGGCATCTTTATGTTGTTAGCATTTTATTATTGGAGTATGTTAATCTCATAACAGAACCACTAATGAAGCATACTGGGCAATGGGCTGGCCATAATTTCAGATGGGAAATAAAATAGCAAATGAAATGTTTATCTTCACATACCATGGTCTTGGAGTTAATTTAATTAATAAACAATTAATGTATATTTTAGTACCTCTGGATACAAAATTAATCCCATTGACCAACATGCCTGGTAGAATCCCAAAAGGCACAGTGTTGGAGCAATCTCATAAAGGTAGGTGAAGAACTTCCCCGATAGCTGCTAATCCTTTCTCCAGAGGGTGCTAGACATACCCGTGATTGACCATAAATATAATGATTACATTTAAAATGTAAGGGAAAGTTAGGGAAGAGTTAGGGAAGAACACTTATTTCCCCACTCCTCTTGTTCCCCTGTGGCAAGAGGGACTTCTCTATGGTAACACCCATGGTCTACTGCCCCACCCATTACTCACCTTTTGTTACTGAGGTGGCTTGAGAAGCTTCATTAGGGATGGTATCAAATAGCCCAAGTTTCTTGACTGAATAGGACTAACCTATTACAAAGACTGTAAGCCTAGGGAATTGATTTTTTTTCTTCCCTTTTTGCCTCAAGTCAGAGAGAGCAGCGATAAATGGGGTAAGTATGTGTGGTCTGCAAATTCAAACTTTCCATTGGGTGGGCCATTCCATACTTGAAGACAGGGAGGCAGAACACAGCCCTAAACAAGTCTATTTAGCTCTCAAACCCAAGCCATGCTCTGCATACAACTTGAACTGTGTTGATTGCCGTCAACCCACCTGAGGCATCTATCTCTCAACTGCTTCCACACTTCAGGGGGAAGATGAGCATTATTTTTTAGTTCCCTCAAACTCCAACATATATTTTCCAATGTATTTTCCCAAAATGCCTGTTGTCAAAGATATTGATTCCATCACATAACATTGAGTGTGGATGTGGATGGGGTGGCAGAGAGAGAAGTGTTTGTCAGTCATCAGTCTTCCCTTGCTCCCTGAGTAACGCTTTCCTGGATCTCAGGGTCTAATACCCTAGGCCAGCATCACCTATTTCTGTGCCCACCCCAGCTCCTAAATCACCAGCCTGGGCTGCACCTATGATCCTACTTCTTCCAGCATGGTGACTGGAAATTTAAGATAGGTTATCTACCCACAAGAGTGTCTTTTGGGGGAATATACATCATTACATCTGAGATAACATTTCACCATCTTGACCATACTATAAGCAACACATCTGGAAGCTTTTCTTCATGTTACATAGAGTTATAGAGCCTTCACATACCTGACTTAAATCTATACCTGACTTAAATCTATACCTGAGCACTGCAAGATGTGTATACACTTATCAGGAGCCAACAACCAGTTATTCGCATTTTAAAGGAGCAGACCTAAAGCTCTGCTAATTTTGACATATTTGATCCCTTTCTTAACTCCATTACTCTCTGTTGCTAACCTAGATGTCCCTTCCAGGTGCCATCAACAAGTCTCCCTTTACTACGTATTTGGTAGCAAGGCAATAAATTCTCCTTTTTTCACTTCCTCTTCTCTTTCCCTATCCCCATCACTCCTGTACACACACACATGCACACACACACACACACACTAGCAGTATAGATTTTTGTGGGACTAGGCAGCCTCTGTAATTAGAAAATCATAGTCACATAATTTTGCTTTTTCCCAGAGCAGAGAACTCCATGGCGTTGATGTCCCCTGTCCATCCAGCCTTGGCTTGAACACCTCTGGTAGGGAGTGAAGTCACTATTCTTGAAACAGCCCATGCCATTTTCACTCTTGCTAATTGTGTATCTATCAGCCAGGGACCTGACAGGACTCAGATCGTCAAAATTATCTACAATCAAAATGGATAATTGAGGAGAATTTAATAAGGGGCTACTTACCAAGGCATCAGCTCAGTGTAAGGAAACTACAAGAGATAATGTATTACCCCAGAGCCAGTACCCATCCTAGGCCTACAGGGCTGAAGGGAAGGAGGGATTAGAGGAATAGTGATAGAGAGAGGATGTGATGCCAGCCCATGGTAACACCCTAGGGAGGAAGCTGGGTTAATAATAAATACCTTGGAACCTCACTTCCTTTTGCCCTCTTGTGCCTATAGTGCCTCCCATTGGCTAAAATCAACCAAAAGTCCAGGGTTAAGACAGGGCTGAGGCTACAGTGAAGTAAGCAATGCTTAGGGCACAATATATAAGGAGGCACACTCACTGTGAGAGCAATGCAATGTGGGCTGAAAGTGAGTGCCCCCTTAAATGTCATGCCCTAGGTGCCTCTTTTGCCTCATTCTACCCCCCAACTCTGGGTTAAGAGAGAGAGCCCATTGAAGTAGCCCATAGAAACCATCTTCCCAGGGCACAGAGCTGGGTTGGTGAGTACACTTGAGAATCAACTGGAAGATATTCAGCACACCCTATAATGAAGAAAGAAGTTCTTCATTATAGCAATTTACAAATCTGTGGCTTCCACTAACCCCACCTGATCTACTTGCACTTGATCCAAGATCGTTACTTCTCTAAATTAGATTTCTTCTAAGAATAACTCTCAAAAAGTTAAAAAGCATGACTCTCATAGAAATATAAAATGAACACATGTCAAAGTTTTTATTCAATCCATTAATTAATGAGTAAAAAATAAGATGTTAAAAAAGTTCAAAAGAAAATATGAAGACAGATTTATATAAGTCCAGTCAGCCAAAAGAGTGTTAAGTGAATATGCTAATCAATGCAAAGCTGGTTAATATCCTATAGAGCAATAAATTTAAAACTATATAGGGCTGTCTTTTCTACCAGAGGGAAATATATCTCTACAGATAAAACTTACTTGCATTTGCATTACATTTGGTTTTCCACAAGTTTACTTCTTCTAAACAGAAAGCCATCAAAAGCGCACACCCTTATAGAATTAATGAATGCATCTGTCAATTCCCAGCACTCCACTGAAAGGACATGAGGCAATCAGTTGCCTTTCTTCTTTCTACTATTAGATAATTTTTAAAAACATTTCTCCTCTGCCTGGAAGCCATTCAGATATTTCAAGACATCAGAGACATCTCATTTTCTTCTAGGAGTCAGGTGTCCAGGATTACACACAGGTGTGGTATGAGCAGAAAGGTATTTTATTTCAGTTCCCAAACAAGAGAATCAAAACCAGTCATTATTAAAGCTGAGGGGATATTACTGAATATAAATCCTATTTACCGCCTATTTCACTCTAAAGAAAACCTTCATTATGTATGTTTTCTACCCAGAAAAGTGATAGGAGACTACATTTAGAGCTATAGCAGTGGGATGACAACAAGAAAGACAAAGAGCAGATCAGACAAGTAGTCACAATGTAGATTACAAAGTGGCATTTAGTTTGTCAACATGCCTAATTATTTTAGTTGGCAGTTAATTTGATCCAAACAGAAGTATAGACTTCTATGTGAACCAGAAACTAACTATGGGCGCTGTTTCAGATATGAACTACAGGTGTTGAGTGGCAATAATTGGTAATTAGTGCCTCTAAAGACAATTCTATTTCATTCTTCCCCCCCCCCCCATCCCCCCAGCATCCTTACTATCTTACTCTTTTCTTTCATTGATTTGCTCAGGAACTCAGAGTTAAAAAGGATCTTGAAAATCTAGGCCAGAGCTGTCAAGTAAAATGTTCTACAATGATGGAAATGTTCTATATTTGTATTGTTCAATACAGTAACTGCTAGCCACATGTGGCCATTAAACACTTAAAGTATTTCTAGGGCAGGGTTTCTCAAACTCAGCACTATTAACATTTTGGGCTGGCTATTTCCTTATTGTTATCAATATTGTTGAGAAAATTCTTCCACCATGCTGATTCTCATTCTCTCAGCTCTCAGTAATCTTATTTAATTCCTGTTGACTTCCTTTTGTATATTCAATGGTGGCTGTTCCAAACTCTCCCACTCTGCTGAAACTCATGACTTTACCCCGCCCACCAGTTCCAAGAATAAAAGAAAAGCAAAACCAGTTGTAGATGTAATATGAGAGTACTTCCTCCTGTAATCCTGGAGTTTACTTAGGTTTCCAGTTCCCATGTGGGTGGCAGTACTGATCATCTCTGAATTTCACCATGCTGTGAGAAATTCAAAGTGGGGTTGCTTGTCTCCTCGGATCTAATAGAGGGAGCTCAGTATAGTGAAAAGAGCATTGGATGGAGATACAAGAGGCCAGGGTTCTACAACCAGTTCTATTAATAACTCATAGGGTTGATTGGGCAAGACTTTCAACCTGTTCAGCCTCAAATTCCCCACCTGCATATCATAGAAAATTTTTAATGATTTTTTTCTCAAGACTTTAGGTGATCTTTCCAGGTCTAGACCTTTAAGGTTCTGCCTCTTCTTTACTGTTGAACTTTTGATCAAAAATGTTTATTGAGTACTATGTGCCGTCACTGTGCTAGTTGCTGGTAATGTAAGAGTGGCTAGAACAGACTTAGCTCATATAATTTGATGGGGAAGCTGACTACCTGTCCTACATTCCATGCTAGGAAAGCTCAGCTCTAGGGAGAACAATTAAGTTGTATTGCTCTATTCTTAGGTTAACCTGCAGGCTACCAGGAGGGTGAGACAAGGCCTTCTCCCAGTTCACGATTTCTCTCCTCTAGCTATGTTGACTGCTTAGTAGAAGCAGGGGTTATATGTAAAAGATTTAATAAAGAGCACAGTATAGGCACTGGCCAATCAAATTTATAACAGCAGCAGGATGTCATTCCTGGACTTACTCCTTTGGTTGCTCATTTATGGGGAGGTCTAGGGGGTCCCAGAGGAGGGGAGAAGGTGACCATGGCAGTAGATCAGACCTTAGAGGACCAGGGGATGTGACTGTTTACCAAAATTTATAGAAATGTTCCTATATTCTAACTACAGAGTGGCCATACTTGTGTGTTGCTACTATCGACCCCAAGTAGAATTGACGAGGCAACATGGACGCACAGTTATGTTAATTTATCAACAATATTGGCCTTTCCAGAGTCTTCAGGAGAGGCTTGTGGTACCCCAACATTTCTTAGAGATGCCTGCTTGGATGTATATATGTATGTAAACCCTTCATCTGAACTTTAGCTTCCTGTTTTAAATCTAACCCACGTTTCTATCCAGGACCTCTCTCTCCTGGGCCATCTTATAGTTCTGTCTACCTCCGAGTCAAATAGGCCCATCATCTCCTTGTATTGACATGTTATCTTAATATATGGAGTGGTTTAAGACTCTAGACTACTTTATTTGGCCCAATGTGTTGTCTTTCCTTGGAAATAACTAAAAATAGTTATTTTCTGCCAAATGTGGAGAAGACATATTTTGCTTGTGTAATCCAAAGTATGTAAAGAGCAACTCCACTTCTCTCTCTCTCTCTCCTTTTCTCCGGCTCTCCCATTCTCCCTCTCTCCCTCTCCCTTCCTTCCTATGTTTTAACATATGTGTATTGTGGGCCTACTTTATATAAGGCACTGTTCTAGGTACCAAGATTATAGCTGTGAACAACAACAAAAAGTCCTCCACTTTTATGGACATGGACCATGAAGCTAATGAAACTTAAGCTTCATGACCCTCACTTGTGTATGAACTTTTTCTAAGGCCCCAAGAGGGGCCTTAGAAAATGTTCACCTGGTTTATATATATTATACATTTTATAAAATTTGCAGATATAAGGTATTTTAGCTGCAATTGGCTAAGAATACTGTCTTTCCACTCCAATTTTTCTACCATCATGCTTCTCCTTATATCAGATGACCTTTGAGTTGCAGAAGGTATTTTGGAACTCCTAAGAATTAAGTTAGGAATATATCTAGTCTGGGTTTAGTAGGATTTATATATTGTGTTGTTGGAAAAGTCATGACGTATTTTTTCTCTGTTTTTCGTTGCAAACCTGAAACTTTTATGAAACCTGAAGCTTTTGTGAGCCCTTTTTTTAAAAAATGCAAAATTAAGAATGTAAAATGAGGGGAAAATATGGGTATCTACTTAATATAAGCAAAGAAATCAGAACTAACAAACATTTAAAATATGACAAATAGCAGAAAATTAATATTTTTATTAAGTGTCTGTCACATTTCTATATTTTTTCCATATTTTGGCTGCATATTTCGACTGCTTCTGCTTATGATAACATATGATAATTATAATATATTTTTAATAGCGATAAGAGAAAAATAATTGAGTCTTCTAGCACAGTTTGACCAGTTTGCTTATACTATTGATAAATGGAATTTATAAAACATGCATCTGCATACCCAAACTCATTGTGGTACTGCTACAAATATGCCCTACAAACACAGAAAGTTATCCTAAGTTCTATTTTGCATGATTCCCATCAAAACAGAAAAAAAAACTGTGTAGTGCATTTACAACACTATACACTACATTACTATTTGCCAATAAAAGAGACAGATGTTCTGTTTTGATTAAGTATTTATGAGACCCAAATTCTCTGTTAATAATTGTATTTGATGATTGGAGGAAGGTTTCATATATATTGGGTTGTCGGAAAAGTCATGACGTATTTTTTCTATGTTTTTCATTGCAAAAATGCATCATGACTTTTTCGACAACCCAATAGTTTGGTGTGGGTTGAAGAGTGATGGAGGAGTGGGTATAGAAAGTGCAGAGCCTTGGTGAATAGGTAGATGGTGAGGCCAATTCTTAGAGATAGAAGATTCAAAACAGCTGACATAGGATAGATTTGTATGAAGTTCAGTTGTAAACATATTGATTTTGAAATGTCTTTGTATCTTCAATGCCTAATTTGATGCCTGGATGGTAGTATTTGTAAACGGGTCATGACTGATTATGACTTCAATAGATTACTGTTCCTATATCCCAATTTTTCTTTTTCATAGGGTTGATAAACACTAAACTTGGTAATTGAAGGAGGTAAAGGCATTGCCAGAGCATCTTCTAAAAGCAAGTGTGTCCACCTACCCCAAATAAGGCAGGATTGTCTCGTGGAGGAGCACAGACTGGGGCCAAATCTGTACAGTCACTTAGAGCTGCGGGACGCAGGTTACGCCTAATACTGCCTCTTGGCCCTTGTTTTCCTGTTTATTAGCTGTTTCACCATACATACTCTCTGGATTGGTAAGGATGAAATAAGACAATAAATTTAAATTGTAGCACATTGCTAGGCTTAGCATCAATGGTGATAAGTTATTCCTTCCAGCCCGACATAGAGAAGTACGAGGCACTTCAGAGAAACTCCATTCTCCTTCTGTTGTCTTTGGTTCAAAACTTTTAAAGCATTGTTCAAATAGAAAACACATATAACCTTTGTTCTCTGGCTATAATGTAATCAGTGGCGCAACACAGCAGGGCACTGGGTATGACCTAGCCTGGCAGTGAAACAGAAATTGGTGAATGAAGGTAAACACCAAGGAAGGCTGACATAAATTCCAGTATAAGAAGAGCAAGTGAGCCAAGGGACAATGAGAAGTGTAGGGAATAGAAATAATATGAGTCATGTTAACAGATAATGTACAGAATCAATTTCCCTCATGGAGAAACATGATGACTATAGCAAAAACAGATAAAAAGACATGATTTAAACAGAAGGTTTTTCTGCTAGTAATTCCACCCAGCAAGATATAAAATACATTGACTTATAATGTCGACATTTCCAAATAGATGTGTACCAATAAGAACAATTAAATCCAGCCTTTTCAATTTTATACTTTTTTGGATATAGTTAATCTTTATTCAATTTTATCAAATAATATATAAAGCTCCCACATATAATTCTGTGACTAATATCTCTGAGGTTAGGAAACAGGACTGAGTACCTATGATACTCTTAAGAATCCTTACTACACTATGGGTACCTGTCTAATGAGAATGCTTGACTCCATTAGAGTTCATAGCATTTTACTGAAGGTCCACAAATCATTACTGGTGCTGAGAAAGTCCAACACAGTTCTTGGCCTGTCTATGGTGGATCTTAAATATTTACTAACAAATAATGTAGTCATGCTGAGAAAAACAATAGTAGTTGCTTGGATTAGTACTGTTGGGAGATTTATTTTTCTTTCATTTTGTGTAATTGTAATTGAGATTTATTTTCCTTTAACTTCCTATAATTGCAACTGACTTATTGTAGACATTTAAACCTGGCATTTCATACTCCACAGGGTAGCTCTTGAACTACTACTACCTAGCCCCTTTCAATGATCTCCATTGTTGCCATGTGACTTTACAAAAGAGGGTTTTATGTTCATAGTGTTAGTGGGAATATAAATTTGGTACAACCTCTTTGGATATCAATTTGTTAAGTCTATGAATTAAAAAGAAATAAATGCAGCATTTAATTAAGCAATTCAACTTCTAGAAGCTTATACCTGTACCAAGTTGAATAGACAAGGGTAATCAAGGCTGTGTTGTTTATAAACTGAAGAACTGGCAATGACCTAAACGTCCATAGGAAGGGTTACATGAATTATGATGCATCTAGCTGATGGAATTCTCTGCAGTCATTTTTTAATAAAAGAATGAAGTAGAATTTCTTTATTGCCACAGAAAGCACTTCAAGGAATGCTAAGTGAAAAGAGAAAGATTGAATGAAAATAGTAGCAATCGTTAGTATAAACATATGCAAAGTGTGTGCTATGTTTTAAGCATTTTACTTTTATTAACCCATTTAATTCTCACTAGCACCATGAGGTGGGTAAAATGGGTGATCCCCATTTTAAAGATGAGAAATCTGAAGCACAGTAACGTCTAGTAATTTGCCCAAGGTCTCAAAATTAGCATCAGAGGCAGTGTCTGGCTTAAGGGTCAATGTTCTTACCTAGTACTTTCCATGTATTTTTTAAAAATGTATAAAATGTGTGTAAATATGTATGTATATGTATATGCATTCATATGGACACAGAAAATGGCTTTAAGCATAGCCTTCAATCTGTTAGCTGTTGCTTTCTCTGAAGAGTGGGTTGGATGGGAGAGAAAGAGGGGCAATATACTTATGTGATACAAGTCTTTTTTGCTTGTTTGCTTTTGGCATGAGGGACATTAATACTTTTATAATAATTTTTTTCACAAAGGATGTTTCTCAAAATATAACTTTCTAGTTGTTTTTCTTCTTCTGCTAGCAGTTATGGAAGAAATTGGGGCCCTTTTCCTCATTGGTAAAAAGGTATACCATTCATTGTTTCACTCAGCAAAAACATCTACACTGTGCTAGGTGCCTGTCCCGGTCCTCAAGAAGTGTACTGTCTAGTGGAACAGACTGACATGTAAGCATGTAATTCCAGACCCTCTATAAAAGGGATGCACAAAGATGGGGTGGAAGGGCACGAAGAAGAAGTGTCAATTCTGTGGAGAGCAATATGAAGGAAGGCACCCAGAGAGAAGGTAATGTTGTGCTTAAATACTGAAGGAAGAGTTCTTCAGGAGACAGGAAAGAGAGAAGACAGAAAAAGCATCCAGATGGAGGGAATAAGGGGAGGAAAGGTGCAGAAGTAAAGACACTGGAACCCACATTGTTCTTCAGGGGACTGGGTGTAGTTTGACTTGGATGCAGCTTAGCAAAAGAAAGGTAAGGAGTGCCTCTGGAGATGTGGGCAGGAGCCACAACACCTAAGCCCTGTGGACCATGTTAAGAACTTCATCCTGTGTGCCAGTTATTCCTAAGGAACATTAGAACACAGGTATTCCCAGCATCAGTCAAAAGATACAGATCAAAACATATACATACAATGGAGTATTATCCAGCCTTGAAAAGGAAGGACATTCTGACATATGCTACATGTGGATGAACTTGAAAGCATGCTGAATGAAATGTCATTCATGAAAATGAAAAAATATTGTATGATTCCACTTATATGAGGTACCTAGAATAGTCCATACAGACAGAAAGTAGAATAGAGATTACTAGAGGATGGGGGTGCAGTTATTCTTTAGTGGTTACATAATTTCAGTTTGAGATGATGAAAAAGTTCTGGAGATGGGTAGTGGTGAGAGTTGCACACAAAGTCAATGAACTTAGTATCACTGAATTGTACACTCAAAAAGCGTTAAAATAATAAACTTTATCATGCATATTTTACCATAATATAAAACACGTTAAAATGGTCAATTTTGTTATATTTTACCACAATTCAAAAATATGTAGAAAAAATATATAGGCAAAATAGGGAAATAATTCAACCTTCGTTTTCTTCCTTTACATTAAAATTAGATGTCATTTTTTTGCTTAAGCTGATAATGATTTGTTTCTGTTGCATAATAATGGCTACCATTTACTGAAAACTAGCTCTGTGCTAGCTTTACACCCATAGAGATAAAGCAAAGCAGTCTCAGAGAGCTCAGCTAACTGTCCCATGAGCACACAGCTAGTTAGGTGGCATTTCTAGGAAACCTGGAATTGGGACACAGCCCCCGACACCTTGTTCTTTCAGCAGTCCACAAGGTGCTTGATTATCATCTTGCTACTTTTTTGGATATGTCAACACTTTTCTTTAAAAATTCTCCCTTGGGCCGGCCAAGGGGCTCAGTTGGTTAAGAGAGTGAACTCTGAGCAACAGGGTCGCCTGTTCCATTCCCACACAGGCCAGTGAGCTGCCCCATCGCTGAGCTGGCTCAGTCGGTTAGAGCTCCTGCTCCTAATAACAAGGTTGCTGGTTTGACACGCGCATGGGATGGTGGGCTACGCCCAATGGGCAACTAAAATTGAACAGGGCACCTTGAGCTGAGCTGCCCTGAGCTGCCAGAGGGCAGCTGGATGGTGACTGGACTTGGAGCTGAGCTAGCTGCGCCGTCCACAACTAAGATTGAAAGGACAACAACTTGGCTGTTTCCCTTCCCCAATTCCCCAATAAAATCTTTAAGAAAAACAAAAATTATCCTTTTATCTGGAAAGAATGGATTTGTTGTTTTCTGGGTTCAGAAAATGTAAAAAGTGGAGGCAATGCAGAATTAAACGTTGAGTTTACTTTTGATCCACATCTGATACTTCTGTAGGGCTCTGACCCTCTGCAAGAGACCAAAAGAGCCTTCAAAATGAGTGGAGACGCCCACAACCTGTGAACCAAGTTCTCCGCCAGCCACCTGTTACCGAACAGAGGAGGGTCTGTACTTCGTTGCGGTAGTTATCCCGACAATACGGCCGTGAGCCTCCCGGCCGCTCGCTTCCCCCACCCCAGGTGCGCGTCCGCGGAGACCCAGCGCGGCTCCCGCGCAGGCGCGCGGGGGCGACGTTTCTCCGTGGCTGTGCTTCGCTGCGGGTGCTGCCGTGTCCCCGCGTGGTTCCCTCCTAGCTTCTTCTCCCACTCGCCCCGCACCCAGGGTCTCCGCTGCCCCTTCTCCGGTCCGTCTCCATTCCCCGGCCAGGCCAAGCCGGGCGCGGCCCCGACCCTGTGACCCCGCGTTGCACCATGCCCGAGCAAAGTCCCCGGGGGTGTGAACCCCAGCGTTCCTGCCCCTGGGCGGGGACGGGCGGCGGCCTTGCGGGGAGCCGAGGTGGCGAGCGCGCAGTCGGCCCAGTTCTGCGGCTCCGGCCCGGGCCCCGCAAGTCCCCCAGGAACTGCCGCCGCAAGCCCCGGCGCTGTTCAGCGCCGCCGCCAGGCCCGCCCGCTGCTCCCCTCACAGGCCGCCGCCGCAGCCATGGCGGAAGTTCATAGACGTCAGCATGCCCGGGTTAAAGGAGAAGCCCCCGCGAAATCCTCCACACACAGACATGAGGAGGAGCTGGGGATGGCGTCGGCCGAAACGCTGACCGTGTTCCTGAAGCTGCTGGCTGCCTGCTTTTACGGCGTGAGCTCCTTTCTCATCGTGGTGGTCAACAAGAGCGTGCTCACCAATTACAGGTAGGGCCGAGGCGGCGGCGGCCGAGGCCGCGGAGACGAGCGGGCGGCGGCGCGGGACGCCGGCTCCCTGGACTTTGGCTGCCAAAGTTAAAGCTGAACAAAGTTGGGAGGGCGGGAGGCTGACATGCGGCCCGGGCGGCGGAGCCGGCTGCGCGCGCCGGCCTGGGGTGGGGGTCCGGCTCCGGCGCGGAGCTCCGGACGGCCCGGCGCGCGTCCGGGGCCGCGTTCGGAAAGCGCCTGTCTGCCGTGCTCGCCGCGCAGCGCCCTGGAAACCCGGCCCTTCGGCGCGCTGGAGCGAAGTTGCTCCGTGACTTGTTGGTCCCGGTGCCTGCTAGGCGGGGAGCAGCGTGAGGGATGCCCGCTCTTCTCCGCGGCGTGGGCCGGCGGCCGGGGGCTTCGGGGTTCCCCGAATTCGCTGACAGCCTCTGGGGACGTGCGCAACCTCAAGCCCATTTAAAATGATCCCGGTGCTGTCACTGGGACTGCGAGGCAGAAGCATTTCTGCTTTAAAGGTGTGATACCGTTGAGGAGACCATGTCTTCACTTCCTTCAAAAACCCGTTGTAGGCAGCGGACTGAAATTGTAGAATCCAACAAGCTGAGGCAAGTGGCCGCCCGCGGCTACAAAATCAGTTGTCAGTGTTGCCCTGACAACTCGCAGGGACTTTTCTCAGCGATTTTCATTTGGATAAGGGGCTGACATTGGTGTGTTTTGTATCAGAATGCATTTTAAGGTTGCCGATATGCAAACTGAATTCACAAAGCAACGTTTGGGTTTTTCTAACGCCCCCCTTTTTTTTCTCTCTCTCTCTCTCTTTACGGTTTTGTAGATTTCCCTCCTCGCTCTGTGTTGGACTTGGCCAGGTTAGTTGGAATCTTCAGCATTGCGTGGTTTCTGTCGTTAGAACTTCTGTGTGTGTCTTTATATGTAGAACAGTGAATCTGTGTTCTCCGTTTACAGATGGTGGCTACAGTGGCAGTCCTCTGGGTGGGAAAGACGCTCAGAGTAGTCAAGTTTCCTGACCTTGACAGTAATGTACCTCGGAAGGTAAAAATAAATAAATAAATAAATAAATAAATAAATAAAGTAATTAAGTAATACCTTATTTTCTGAAAAGAAGTCACTGTATATATATATTTTTTTATCAGTGCCTTGCATGTTTAAAAGTTACAGCCTTGATGTTACCCAATCCAGTGAGTACAATAAAAGTAAAGAAAAAAGCCCCTAGAAATCATGTGTTCTGTTTTAATTAATGAACCGTTTTGGGGAGTACAACCATTTTACATTTTGTACATCCATCTAATCTAGCCAGTGTATTCTGAAGTCATTAGTCTTTGGGTTTATTTTCTTATTCTGCCTACATCAGCTTGACTCCACATGAAGATGAAATGCTTTCCCTTTTTCTGCTGACATTAGAGCCGTGGGCTAGTGCATTACCATATTTTAAAGGAAATGATGTGTCTGTCCCACATGGTTTGGTCGGTCGTGTTCATATTTCTATTTCTTTTTTCCCCCCTCCATGCTTCCCTCTGTCTTTCTGCCATAGTAATGTTGTTTATCCAAGAATAATATTGTTCGGGTACTTTCTGGGGGCCAAACTTGTGTGTGAGAACTAATCTTATGTTTTAAGGGGAAAGAATTTGATCATGTAAACAAAACTGTTTCTGTTTGAAAGAACCTTGTTAGCTATCTTTATTATTGAGTTTTGTTATCCCTTTTTAAATTTTCTAGACGTTTCCACTACCTCTACTATATTTTGGGAACCAAATCACGGGACTGTTCAGCACAAAGAAACTGAAGTATGGATAACTTTATTTTACTAGTGAGGTTAATATAATGTATTCTTAAAATTATACTTGAATGTCAAATATTTAACACATTGTTATTGATTCTGGGCGGGGAGGGGGGAAATGAAAGGACCAGAAAGCTTCTGTTACTAAATAATGATTACACTAAAGGTTTTAGTTTAAGCCCTTCAAGTTTAAAGAGAAAGGAGATTGGTTTTTTTGGGTTTTTGTCCTTCAGTTTGATGATAAAAGCCTTAAAATGTTATTAAATGCTGTGATAGGAGATTTTCATTATTTTTCCAGACCTATAGTAGAGAAGGATATATGCCTGCTTTTGGGGATTTAAATTCTTTAATATAATTAATAAGTATTATATTTTTGGCAAATTCCACAAGCAAAATCAGAGGGTGGGTATGAGAACTTTCACAGTTTTTCTTTTAACATGAGGTAGTTAAAATAACATCAGGTGGCACCTTGGTTGAAATATGATTAGTATTTTACCCATGGCCATGTAACTATAGAGGCAGCATATTCGTTTTAGAAAGAAGTGATAGCTCTCTATTCCATGACAACTCTGTCTTGTTATCCTCTAACCTCCCAGTTCTTGGCTTCTCCACTTATTGGGTGTAATATTACAGTTATACACATAAGAAAGCCATTTAACAGAAACCCATGGCTTCACCACTTCCACATGAACTAAACCCCTGGCATACTGGATGATTTGTAAGACAGAATGAGTATCAGAGACAAAGTGTTTTTCATTTCCTCTTTCTTCAGACCCAAGAAACCTGACAGAGTGACTATGATAATATCTCTGGGAAGGGTTCCATGGAAGTCAAATTCATCATGGGTGGGGCATCCTTTTCCACCTCGTTACCCACTTGGAAAGAAATGCAGACCTGCTGCAAAGTGCTGCTTATGTAGTTTGCTCTTTTTTCATCCACCTGTCCATCCCTCCATCTACACCCTATCTTTGATTGCCAGCTAAATATAAGGCACTTTGCAGTGAGATGAGATATATTCATAACTAACTATATTTGCAAGAGGCTATATGTTTGATCAGTGCAAGCAAAATGCTTTGGGAATTAGACGAAGACACAGTTACTTCCACAAAAGGACAATTAAGGAATGTTTCATGGGGTAAGATTATCATTGATATTATTTGGAAGATTGGGGGTGGGAAGGGAGGTCAGTAAAGAACGGAGAAAGAAGTCGTTTTCTCTTAAATACTAATGTAACCCTTCAGGGTGTTTGCATAATAAGCAGAGTAAAATTTTTTAAAAAGTGGCTGTTGGTAGTCTTTGATAATAGATGTATGATCTCTACCATTTTATAGTTAGTTTGGTGTTTCTCACTTTTACTAGTTTTGTAAAAGCAACCCTGTCAGGCTTTCAAATAAGAATTATTTCAAAATAAGGGTTTAATTTAATCACAGATTAACCAGCGTGAAATTTCCATAATGGAAGGAAAAGATTAGCATTATTTTAAAATACTAATTTAGAGAACCTTTTAAAGCAGTTAAAAAATAAATTGTTAAGCTTTATTTTACCTAATTATCTTTTTCCTTTTTTTGCAGCTTGCCAATGTTTACAGTTCTGAGAAGGTTCTCCATACTGTTTACAATGTTTGCTGAAGGAGTTTTACTCAAGTGAGCTTAATTTCTAATATATCTAGTCTTTAACAAACTTGAATCACCTAGAAAAGGTATCCAGCATAATGATTGTTTAATAATAATGTTAAAATTGTTTGTCTTGCTTCCACTTAATCTTTTGGAAAGTTTAAGCAACTTTCTCTCTTTGCTATAGAAATTGATAGTTTATGGGAACCGTAGCTGGGGAAGTTATGAATTGGAATTAGAAACCTGTTTGAGCATGAGATAGTCTTTCAAGAATGTCTATACCTATTGCTGCCACTGGGTGAAAAGCCAGGTCAGAACCATCAGTATAGGTTTTAAATAGTGTTCCTGTCTTAGCTACTTTACTACAAATATGTGTGACCTTTTTCTACCTAAAGAAATTCCAATTTGGGGCTGGCCGAGTGGTGCATTGGTTAAGAGCTGGCTTGGGACGCCAGAGGGCCCTGGTTCGGATCCCACATATGAGGACCAGTGACACTACCCTCTACAGCTAAGATGCTGAACAACAGCTCAACCTGGAGCTGGGCTGCCGTGAGTCGCTGGCGATGGTGTAGGCTGCAGCCCCTGCTGCAGTGGGTTGTCATGGGCTACCGTGTGTAGCCAGCAGCCAGCGTGAGCGGCCAGCAGCTGCTGTGAGTGGCCGTCCAGAAGCCGGCGACTGATCTGCCTCGCCCGAGAACAGCGCAATGATGGTGCCAACTTGGGCCAGTGAAGCAATGTCCTCTACAACTAGACTGAAGAACAAAATGACAGCAACTTGTCTGTTCCCCTTCCCCAATTCCCCAATTAAAAAAAAAAAAGAAATTCCGATTTGTTAAAATTCAAACTCAGTAATAGTAACATATGATAAGAATAAGAAAAAAAAATGAGTATACTTATTTATATAACAAAATAAGTTTTTGTTTCATTAGTAGGGTTCTTTTAAATATCCAGTTCCTTGGAAACATTTAAAATATGGTTTATAGCTTTTTTTCAAATAAAACATTTTTTTTTTGTCTATGATATAAAATGAGTGAGTCTTTGTGAATAAAACCACATGTATATATTTAAAAAAATTTCTTTTTTGTAGGAAGACTTTTTCTTGGGGTATTAAGATGACTGTATTTGCAATGATTATTGGAGCCTTTGTAGCTGCCAGGTAAGATGTGGGCCTGTATAAACCTATGAACACATTAGAAATTATCAATAATTATTGATAAAGAATGATCACTTACCAATAAAGATAATATTTTTTATAGGCTGAATAAGAATTATGTCTTAGAAAAGTATCTTTTTGAGTGTGTTAAGATCAAGAGTGGCAAAACCAGATTCTTGAAATTCTTAAAAGTTAAATTCATGTAATTTAGAATTTATTATGCTATCTCCTACTTACTGAGCACAGACTATGTGCCACACAATATGTTCGACATTTTACACATTATTAGTTACGTATTCACAACTCAGGTATGAATGTAATTTTCCTATTTTATAGTTGAGGAAACTAAAACCTAAGTTCGATGACATCTTAAAGGTCACACAGCTAGTAAACAGCAGAGCTGGCTAGAATTTGAATCCGTGCCTGATTCCAGAGTCTATGTGCTTTTATAAACCATGTGGCATTCCTTACTTTGCATGCTGAGAAAGAAAATAGTGTCTCAGAAAAGGCAAATGATAATGAATTATTTGCCTTGTGGAATAATAAATAATAGAATTGCTTTCTTTGGCCTCACTTAAGATATATCACAAATGCCATAACTTAGGTCTATTAAATATTAAAGCTTTTTCCATTGTTCGTAAGCTTTAGTTTTCAAGTGGATGGAGAAAATATGTACCCTAAGACTCAGAAAATTAAAATGATGGCTAGAAGCCTTCTACAATATATCACTCAGCCCAGAGCATGTATGTATGGGTTTGCTAATGCCACAAATTCTGCCTGACATGTATTTTCCATTTGGGAAGTCCAGTGTGCCTCTTGGATTGGCTCATTTATCTTCATCATATCCTCTTGGTATAGACGGGGGAAAATGTAAGTCAAATTCTATTCCACCCTGAATCTCCAAGTGAAATTTCATCCTTGAAAAAAGGGGAGGGGATTAGAATAATTGGTTACTAGAATTTTATTATATAGCTGACTGCTTTTCCCTCTAGGCATCATTGCCTCCTTGGAGAAAAATTCTATATGAGCATCCTGCCTTTCTTTTTGAGGTGTCCTTCTAGTCTTAAAGCATTTCATTGAAGCTGGTGGAATACAAAATTGAATCAAGAAACAGAGGTTCTTCAGGGCTAACTGGCCTGCAGAAAGTTTCTGAGGAAGATTGCTCTCTGGACCAGCCTTAACTAATTAGAACCTTTTACTTGGGAAAGAGATTGGGAGGAAGTCTGGAGTTAGGGGTTGTCAGGCTGCTTGGAAGAGTGCATGAGGCTAGTTCCGCCTAAAACTGTAGTGGCCTAGAGTTCCTCAAAGCCTCATTCCATTTAGATACAAATATGTAGTATCTTTGCAAAATCACAGAATATGGCACTACTATTTAGCTTGGTGCTAAAGTATGTTGAAGGCATATTTTTCTTAGATTTTCATTTATTATGTTCAATTTTATAAATTCTTATCTCTACTAAATACTAGAAAACCCGTCAGTTTCCCTAATCCAACTAGTTATACCTCATAGGTGCATTATGCAATTATTTAAGTATTTGAGTTCCTGATGTGCACTTGGATACTGCTGTAGCTCGATCTCAGAATTAAACATGATCCACGCTTCAGAAATTCTGCCTAGTGGCCTAACCACATATGCAAAACAGCCCTAACTTTTGTGTGAACCTTTGGAAAATGAATTGTTAGCAGCTTATCTTTTAGATTTCCTTACCTGGGAAATTGATCTCTGATTCCTTCTGCTTGCTTCAGATGTAATAGTGAATTTGGTTTCTTGTTCTTGTTGTCTGACTGTGAGTTTAGAGCAGTGTGCTATTAACTGACATGATTGTTTATTGCTATTGAGTTTGTTTAAGTGTAGTGCTGCTTATTACTGAAGACTCTTTTATTAAGAGTATAGAATTGCAAACCAGGAATCAAGAAATACTAGTAGTTGATAAAATGCTAATGTTCAGTTACTTAAATAAGAATATGCTCTTGCAAATACTGTAGTTCAGACCTATTTCAAATTAAATGCATGTTCTTTAAATGTATGTTGTTACTAAGGTGTTGCTTATGTTTTGCAGCTCTGACTTGGCATTTGATCTGGAAGGATATGTTTTTATTTTGATAAACGATGTCCTGACAGCAGCAAATGGTGCATATGTAAAACAAAAATTAGATTCAAAGGTGGGTAACAATCTAAAGCTTCTTTACGAGGTATTTACCAGTGTTGGGAATGATAATGTCAATTCATCAGGGAAAAAGTGGGGAATAAAGAAAAATACTTAGGAGGGATAGGAAAGAAACAAGGGATCTCTAAGGGTAGAGAAGAGGATCGTAAATATTCATGGCTGTGTGCTAGAGGACTTGGTGAGGGAACTGGATAAGAGAAATATCTGGAAGCCCTTGAGCAGATTTGAGGAGAAGTGAGTGTGGGAAGGGGCTGCAGAAAAACAATGAACTTCATGTATTAAGGGACTTCACTCCCTAAAGTGCTACAAATAATGGGAAACTTTAGGGAGCATTAGGATCTTTCTCTCTCAGGTACAACATTTGATTTCCCTGGCCTAGATCTCATACACATGAACTTTATATACCCAGCTTTTAGCTCTCGACCTGCAGCATGCACACAACGGCTTTAAAGATATTTTTTGTTAGTTTGTCTTCTATATGCTTTGAATATAGACATATTAAATTTTATTTTTAGATCAAGACAGATCATCAGAAAACTGAATCTTTGAGCCACGTTGCTTTACTTACATTATGGTATAAGATTGCATTATTTTAAGAAGAAGCTATGTGGAGCTCAGCTTTACATGTCATAGGTTTGTTATTGAAGGAGTTGTCCTTTCTCTCATAATGTATCCTATGTGAGGATCCACATGAGATATTTATCATAGATGTTACCATAGTTTTTCCTGAGTAGCTGGTGTATTTTTATCTCTTAACTAAATCTTGTAACTGACCATGGCTTTATCTCTTTTCCTATCCACATTTTCTCTTCAGTCAGATGACCTTATCTGCTTAATTTTGAGTCTGCTCTATTGTACAGTATTCCTGAAACTACTTCAGGTCCTTTTTTGAAGTTCAGATCATAAATACAAATGCCTTACCTACTTGATAGTAATATTAGTATTGACTTTGTATTGTCTTGGCCACGGGCTTTGCCTTCTCCAGAAAGAACCGTAGAACACATGGTAACAACTAGTCATACTATGTTTTGGGAGTTGTAGATATAGTAATCTTAATTTTCAATGTACTTCACATATACATTTTCAGAAAGACTTCACTGGGAAGTTATGTCTGTCTGTGTTGGTCTAGGTGTGAGTCTGTGTGTCTGGACTGTCCATCCATCTCTCTTAAATGGCACTCACTCTGTTATGGTTCTGAGAAGCCCAAGACTAACTTGATGACTTTTTATTAAATTCTGGAAAGGAAAGGGCTTTGTTGATGTGTTTGTAGAGATGTATGTACTCGTATGTGTTAAAAATAACCTCTTCCCGTTTACTATTTTGAGGCAATAGTTGATGTCATTTTTATTTCTCTGATCTTAAGCACTCAAGGAATGTATTTGAAATAAATTTAAAAGTTTATAGGTTTACTTTTTTTTCTTTTGAAAGCTTAGGTTATTTCTTTATGTTTGAAAACTTCTGACTTGGCTAATTTGCTGTGTATATTGTGGGGGAGGGGTGCGTGCGTGTATGTGTGCGCGCGCGCGTGTGTGTGTGTGTGTGTGTGTGTGTGTGTGTGTGTGTGATGGGGATGCTACTTTGCATAGGGTTGTGCATATCTATCTGCTAGAACCAAGTGAAACATTTAATCATTTTCTATCCTAGGAGCTGGGAAAATATGGTCTGCTCTATTACAACGCACTGTTCATGATTCTGCCCACCCTGGCCATTGCATATTTTACAGGAGATGCACAAAAGGTACGATTTTCTACCTGTGGTTTAATGGCTTATGTTTTTGAATTGTATTATTATTTATAACCAAAAGATAGACTGTAGGGCTGTTAAGTAATATGCTTATTATATGACCAAACAGTGAGAATTTACTTTCTAGCTTGCTAATATGCTAACCTTTTTTTCTTGCATACATATTGGATAGTACCAAAATGGCTCAAAATACCTCATGCTGTCAACATAAAAATAGTACATGCCAACTAGTGCCTTTCTTTTATGTGCCAGAAAGATGGAGGATGGGAATTTTTACGTTTCTACTAAAGTAGAAAATAAGAATAGTAGCAAACTATGTCTGAGAAACAAAAAATCCTGAAATAGTAGAATTCTTCAAACTTAACCAAAATGCTAGGCATCTCTAGAAGTTCTCTGTTTTGGTGGACAGTTATCATCCTGATTTTAAATCCCAAGATGGTTTTTTCCCTCAGGAGATATTTAGCACTATGTGGTGACTTAACCATATAAACAGCAACTAATGTAATAGTTTACTCATTTTCTGCAAATGTTTAGCTCAATAAATCCAGAATAGAGTAGCAAAATAAATCCAGACAAGAATTGTTCTCTAAAAGAAGTCCATGTTCATAGGGAAAAAATCGATACCATTTTGTTAGAATTCACAAAATTTTGTAAACTACATAAATGGAAATCTAGAATTCTGCCAAGGATTTCTGTACCAAGAAATCTAATGATTCTTCTAATGATTCCCTTTGCTAATAGTTTCTTCAGAATAAATATGTTGGTTATGTACTCTTAATAACAGTGACAATTCCCACAAATCAGTGGGAGCTGAAACAAAGACCAGGTTTTTGGAAATAGATTGTTAAAAAGGTGCTCTTGAATCAAAGGTAGGAAAAGGCTGATTGCTTATAAAGCTGGTTTTTTGTTGCTTTTTTTCTCCCCCAAGAACTTTCTTTTAAAAAACTGGCATAGATCATCTTGAACATGTGCAAGTGTTTTAATGAACTGTAACCTGGCAGCCAGCAGGTCTAAAAATGACACCAAAGTAGGAAACAGACCTATTGCTCTTACTGATAGAGTGTTGAATAAGTATTTTGTGACTGTGAAAAAAGTGGGAAAAGAAACTAATGCTATTGAGTCCCTATTATATGCTAGTCACTTTATCCATGTGATATAATGTAGTCCCCACAATAGCCCTAGAAAGTTTGAATGATTTCTATTTTACCAATGTGGAAATAGAGATAGCGGTTCAGAGAGACTAAGTAACTAGCCCAATGTCACACTGTCGGTGGGTAGTAGAGTCACAATTTAAACCCAAACCTGACTCCAAAGACCATGGTCTTTCCACAGTGTTTTGCCTCCCTCTAGCAGACAGTCTCTGACAGTAGCACCCATCACTCTTTAGCTTTGGGACAAGAATGTAATATAAAGTAACCAGGGCCTTCATGGCAGCACAGATGATTCCAAATCTTGAGGCCAATCTGTACATGAGAAAGTTAGGAGAATTAATATGGATAGGTTATTCTACAGACTTGGCAAAGATGGAATGTTCATTAACTTGAAACTTTGACTAGTAGCTACTTGAAAAAATTGAACCAAAGGAGAAATTTCTTCATTCCAGAGTGATTATCATTTAACTGGAAGTTATCTGCCAGGTTGTACGTAGCATAATTCATGCATATTTCAAAGTTCAGTAACACATTCAATTAGAAATGCTTCAATATAATTAAGAATGTTTACTCATTGTGGAAAAATTACTTTACCACCTATATTAGGACGAGATTTAAATTTTCTTCTTCTTTTTTTTTAAGCAGATGAGTGAAATTTGAGTAATCCTTTTTCTTTTCCAATGAAAATGCCAGACAGAGGTCAAGAAAGGTTTATTTTGGAAGTATGATGTTTTTGAGTCGGTCTAAATACTTTCAAGTGGGATGATAAACTAATTATGGAAGCTGAACTCATTGTTTTGTAATTAGACCCCATCAGTATTTCGAGTTTCATATGTTTGTTCATTCTCTTATTATTAATTAGTGTGGTTTTTATAACACATTATTGGAGTATAGATGGACACATTAACTGGCAGTCTCACAATCTCATGCTCTTTTTCTTAACATTCTCTCCTTAACATGCTCTCCCTGTAACATTCTCACATTGTTATTAAGTGCTATTGTGTGTCTCACAGTGTTAGGCTCAGGTGATAAGAAAAAAGATTAATTAGGTGGTTAATTTTGCCTTTGAGAACCATACAGTCATCTTGGGGAGCACACCTGTCAACATCAGAGCAATAAACTATTATAAGTTTTGTGGAAGAAATGTTTTGGATGCATTGTGGGGTATAACATGGAAGTGGTTCAGGTCTGTCTCCTTGTTGGTGATGGAGTACCTCATTGAGCTTTTGCCTACACATGAAATTAAAATATAAGTGATTTGAATAACCAGTGTTGTTTTAGTAGGTTATGAATTAAATTTGAAACTTAGGAAGTGAGAGTTCTAGGTTTGACTCTGTTTCTAAATTCCTTGTGTGTGACATTTCACTGCAATTTCATTTTAAGTTCAATTCAGATTAGTATTTCTGAGCATCTTCCTTGTGCAAAGAAAGCCCTGTGCTTGGGAATACATGAGAAATGTGACATAGTCCCTGCCATAGAAGGAAGACATTTTTTGTGCTACAGAGATGGTATAAGATTGAACAACAAACTGCTTGCCCACCATCAGTACCATAAGTATTTAAGTTAGGAAGAAATTTATGTGGGTTGAGTATCAAGATTGGCTTTTTAGAGGAGATAGGGCTTGGTTTTTTTATCCACCAAATGCAAGTATGCTAACTTATTTTAGGTATCGATGTTGAGCTATAACTTAGAGAAGTGGTTGAGTGGCGTGCGTTTATTAACCAGCATAGAATCAATGGGTAGAAGCCATAGACAGCATAATGTGTTTAAGAGGTATTCTACAAGAGGCTGCAGTTTATTTATTCAACTGGAAAATTCAGTTTCATAGTAGTCAGTGGGCTATTTGAAGTCCTGGTAAAAGGGGTTCACATTACAGAGCAGGATATATGGAAGGATTTCAGGTAAGAGTTTTCTAGTAAGTCAGTTTCATTTTTGGTGTGTGTGTTTTAGACTTGTGGTTTTTTCCTAAAATATGTATACCTATAAGTGGACAGTCACTCATGTATGTGCATGTATTTTTTTAAATAATGGATACATTTTTGTGTGACAGTTGATATTTAAATAAAGCTGTTCCATATTAATAATTTGGGCCTACTTCTGGCCTTTAGTAATACACTACCTATTGGGTATGATGTCTTGTACCTGACAAGGTGCTTCGACAAATTATTTTCCCTGATGCTCATTGTATACCTGTGAGGTAGGTTGTTGTCTGATTAGGAGAGGAGGTTCAGGACATGCTTAAGCTTGCACAGTGGCAGAGTTTAGAACTAGAACCCGCCTATCTGACTCCAGATTGATCCCTGGCTGTTTGCCTGATTATATCTATCTCCCAAAGCCATTTGCTGCCTCCCTGACTCATATTTTCCCCGTTTGGGACTTACACAGGGCTTTCTTACAGAGCAAGCCCAAGATTATTTGTCGTTACTTGTTTATTAATAATCATATTTCTTTCATTCATTGAATATTTATTTATTGAGTGCTTCTTATGTGTCAGGTGCTGTTCGAAGTTTAAATAAAAATGCCATGTTGCTGCTTTAAAGGAACTTGGCAGTCCAGTGAGGTGAGATAGACTAAACATAATTATATAACAAGAACTACGAAGAGAAATAAAACGAGGAGAATGATCGGAGACAGATGGTTTTTGAAAAGGATGGTTAGGGAAAGCATCTTTGTAAGTTTCATTTGAGCAGACACTCAAGTGGTCTGAGAGACCAATTTTTGCAGCTTTTTGGAAGGAGTAATCCAGGTCAAGGGAAGAAGAGGCTCTCTGTGTGCTGAGGTGGGCGTGTTTAGCTCATTTACAAGGAACATTTTCTGAATAGGTGAATACCAGGAAAGGTCAAGGTGGACCTTGAAAGATGTGAAGGAAGAGAAACATAAGGTACATTCCAGGTGGAACTGTTAATAGCATGAGCACAGGCGGAACTGCAAGAACCAGACTTTTCTCTTCTGTATGCTTTGGAGGAGGAAGCTGAAGACTTTGGAGACTTTAGAAGAGACCTTAGAGAGAGCATCTGGTTCAGGCCTCTTATTTCACAGATGAAGAAACGGGGGCCCAAGGAGGACTCAGGACTAGAACCCAGATTTCCTGACGCTACAACTAGTTCTTTTACTCTTCCCACCACACCACATCCTGCTTCCTTGTTAAGTTGGGACCAACCAGAGCTAGATACAGGAATTTGAAACTTACTCTGCAGATAGTGACAAGTCCCTAAAAGTTTGTGACATATGTGGTAAGTGGAGAGAATTTGGGGCCAGAGTGCAGAATACCGGCAGCCTATAATTGTCCCTGGCTGTCTGACTTTGAACAAGTCCCTTATGCTCTCCTGACCTGCTTTGCCATGTGTAAATTCAATAGGTTGGATCAACCAATTTGGCTGGTTCTTTAGGTAGGGCCCTTTCTGGGGCTGAGATAGAGTTTCTGAGGAGGAGAAGGCGTGCCACCGTGGAGACCGAGCCTGCTGTTCTGACAGCTGGAATGAGCCCAGCTGCTCCCTGACTCCTGATAACCAGCGCTGATAAATTACTCTTATCTGTGGGCTCCGGCTTTCCTGACCCAGATGTGTTTACATAGAAGCTCTCTATGTATTGAATGAAAAGAGCTGCAAGATAAATTGTTAAATGAAAAAGCAGTGTCAAACAACGTGTATGATATGCTACCTTTTGAGTAAAATAAAAAGGGAACAATAAGAATATATATATACACATACATTTTAGTCACTAAGTAAAGAAACTGGAAGAATATACATGAAACTAATAAAGTGTGTGTGTGTGTGTGTGTGTGTGTGTGTGTGTGTGTGTGTGTGAGAGAGAGAGAGAGAGAGAGAGAGAGAGAGAGAGAATGAGAATGAGAATGCAAAAGGTGGGTGTGGGGGAGAATGAAACTTTCCTATATCCTTCAAGGTTCTTTTGGCTGGTCTAATAGTTAAACCTACATGAGACAGATTAACAAGAGAAAATAACCAAATGTAATTACATATGCACATATGGGAACCCCACATATATGAGAGGTTCAGGGACAGAGTTAAAATGGGTACATATGACATTCTGAGCTCAGGATGAGGTGAGGTGCCTTGAGGCTTCAGAGGGGTGGAAGGTCGCTGCAGAAGATAAGAGCAGATGTTTAGTAATCAGTAGTTTGCCCTGCCTCATGGATAGGTCAAAAAGGTTATCTCTGATAATCTCTTATTATAAGCAGTACCCTTAATTTAAATTCTTCCAGGTAGTTAAGGGGGTGGTGAGCAGAGGTTTCTCTTGAGCCTGCAGGGTCTCTCTTGCCTTTAGAATAATCTGCATATCACAGAGGCACATCTTGGGGTGACTCATTCTGAACCCCTACAAGGCTAACAGGAATGGGAGGGAGACTTTCACTATCTTTTTATGTTTCTTTGAATGTAGAACTATGTGAATGTATTTTAAATTATATTTTATAAAAGGAATAAGAAAAAGATAAACTTTTTCTATAAATAATGACTATCTTGTGAGGAATCCTAGATATTAAAATAACTGGGGGAGGTGGAACAAATTAATTTGTTCTCATTATTCAGAGTTGCAGACTCTTGACCCAGGATGCAAATTGAAGCAAAATCATATCCAAATTATTTTTCTTCAAATCCCACTGTTAATCTTAGTAGGCAGCGGAGAGAAAACTTCCTCTGTTAGGACAGGAATCCAATGAGAGGGCTCTGAAAGGCCAGCTCCCAGCGAGGCAGGAGTTATACAGAGCAGTTGATGAGGTTGACAGCCTTTAAGCAAGAATTGAAGGCCAAGGAAGAAAAATCTAAATTTCCATAAAAATTGAAAGAGAAGATCCAACTGAACAACTCATCCCAGTGAGCACATAATACAAGTCATTGGCAAAGCATTCGAGAAACCAAACTTTCCTCTCTCTCTCTCTCTCAATTTTTTTTTTTTAGCTGAGCCATCCTGCCACCTATTGGCAGCTCAGCGACAGCTCAGCTCAGGCCGGGCATCGAACCGCTGTTGCTCAGAGCTCAAACTCTTGAGCGAGCTCTTAACCAACTGAGCCACTTGGCTGGCCCTCTCTCTGTAATTTTTTTTTTTTTTAAAGATTTTATAATCGGGAGAGGGGAACAGCGTTGGGGAATCGGGGAAGGGGAACACACAAGTTGCTGTCCTGTTGTTCTTCAGTCTAGCTGTGGAGGACGTCGCTTCATTGGTCCATGTTGGCTCCTCCTGGGTGAGGCAGATCAGTCGCCGGCTTCTGGACGGCCGCTCACAGTGGCTCTTGGCAGCTCACACTGGCTGCTGGCTACACACGGTAGCCCATGGCAGCCCACTGCAGCAGAGGCTGCAACCCACGCCATCGCCAGCGACTTACGGCAGCCCAGCTCCAGGTCGAGCTGCCGTTCACCATCTTAGCTGTAGAGGGCAGTGTCACTGGCCCTCATGTGGGATCTGAACCGGGGCCCTGCTGCTCAGAGCTGGCATCCCAAGCCAGCTTCCAACCAACACGCCATTCGGCCGGCCCCCTCTCTGTAATTTTTTAAAAAGGTTATTCAAGCATTTCGAAGTCCTGGGTTTACTAGAAACCAAAGAACTAACATTTCAGCATTTTTTAAAAAAACATGATTTCTAACTTTAAAAGATTCTCCCTTCTTAAAAAAACTATGTATCATGCCAGCTTACTCTTAATAAAAGATATCTAGTTAACATAGATAAAGACCATGCAAGCATCAAATGACTAATGACTTTCCAGTGTCAGTTAGGACAGAGTGTGTTTGTCTAAACTTGTTATTTGCTGCCTCCAAAAGGGAATGTCTGCAGCACAAAGCTAGTGATTCAGAGTCACGGGAATTGGAACCTGGCTTTCTGACAGCACACCCTGCTAGGTGTTCTCATGTAGGGATGGAAGAACAGACCCCTTGCTGTAGATCTCACAAGGCCAGTACTGTAGGCACTGGTACATTGTATAATGTCTTCATTATATCACTTAAATTCATGGCTCAGATGAGTTTTACAGAAGTTGCTGCACAAATCATCTACCTGGAAGTGTTTCTTACTAAGCATTGCTGAGTAAATAAAGAGGAATTTTTAGGCTGCTGGTTTTGCCTGTCTAGAGTTATTCATCTTTTCTGGGTCACTCTGTGGACCAAACAGACTGATTCTCAAACCCTGAATTATTCTTTCCATACACAGATGGGTCCCTTCTGCTTTCTGGTCCTTGGTATTCCCATACGTAAAACAAGAAGGTTGGATCAGTTATTTTTTATTTATGAATGAATAGATCTTTCTCTTGGCCTGTATATTGTTTGACTGACAAAGTAATGTTTTTACCCATTCTCGCCTTTGAGGATATGCCTTTTTCAAATAAGAGTAAGTGATATGTTGATAAAGTGGAGTGTGTAGTTTTGCCATGATACACAGGTTTTCCATAGGTGGCAGATCCTAGTGAGCAGAGGTAGTGAGGATGTCTGGGTTCTGATTCCTTGTCTGAGCTAGGAGCCAGAGGTAGAGCTGAAGTTGTGGCAAATGGTTACAGTAGGTAGTGCAGAGACTAGGGTGGGTATCCCAGGACCACTGGCTCCATGAGCTTGTCTAACTTTCCCGAAGTACGGAGGGAACCATGCAGATCATGTGCGCCACTGTCATTATCTCCTGCTTTAGCAAGTTTCCTAGCAGTTTACTTTCTCGGATAAGGATCCAGGTTTTTTCTATATAGTTTTTTGGGGAAAGAATTTTCAAAATAGAATTGTATCATTCATCAACCTTTTTCTTTACCATGAAGTCCAAAGACCAAGTGGTTCGTTTATTTTTAGACTTTAATACATAAGAAAATGTCTCAGTCATGATTTGATTTTTATTTTATATGTCAAGTAAATAGGCAACTCTGCTAAGCAGGTTTTCCTGGGAGTGAGAATGGTTGCATCTAAGACTCAAGTGCACATTGAAATTACCCCATGCTTCCCACTGGATTAGGGGCGGTGAATTGGTGCTGATATTATCCTGTACTCATTGGAGGTATTGCTAAGTAGTCATGCCGCTTTGTTGTTAAGCCTAGACATAGCTCAGCCTGTTCACTAAGACATTGCAGGCAGCCACAATCGGTTGATTAGAGCTTGTACATAAGACAAATCTGATTGTATCACTGAACTAGATGTATTGATTGTGTTATTGATTATATAGTGTTAGTGCCTAATCTTACTTAGATACTCCCTTTCTCTCTCAATGTCCTTAAAAAGCAACTAAGGAACACATTTTTGCATTAAACTTTTTTTCCCCAAATATCTTTACTTAAATAAAAGTATTATTCAAACCAAATGCCTGGTTTTAGGAAGTCCATCCAACCCATTTGCCCATTGAGTATGCCACATTCTTTTCATGCTTGTGGTGGTATTGGCCTGTGGTATTACATTACACCACCAGAACCTACAGAGCCAGAGGCTTAGGAAAGCCTAAGCAAGCATCTTTGTATGTTCAGTTTGCAAGCACAGCCACCACTCGGCCAAGATTGAAGGTTGCAGGCCTGTGACAGCCCATCTAGTTCTGTGTCACACGGAATGGTCAAGCACGCCATTTTCTTCACAGTGACTCTTCATCAACTTTCTCTAGAGGCAGGAGTTTTGTTTTGAGTGTTAATTTTTTTTTATTTTTATTCACTGTGCCTTCTATCATAGGGAGAAGAAAAATTCATTTGCGAATCTTATTACTGAGAGATAACAGGGGTGGAAGTTTAAGTGAATAATAATCTCTTCTGTATGTACATTTTGTATATATTTAAAGTGTCTGCATTTCATTCTCTAATTTGATTCTCACAAGAGGCAGATGGACCAGACACTTTTCTATAATTGTAATATAGGTAGAGGCTTAGAGAGGTTAAATGTCAATGATGGCCTCACAGGCAACTAAAGGAAGAGTTAGAATTAGAACTCCCACTTTTTGACTCGGTGATCCAATAACAACAACCATGTGGAGCCATATAGGAGAAAAAATTTAGAATATACTGCCTTGTCTTTGGTTTTCCCCAGTAGTACAGATAGAAAGATGATAGGTTATGGAGCTGAATAGGTACTTACTAGCTGGATAATTACTTAACATATGTGAAAGTTACTTAACATTCCTGAGCCTGGAATATAATAAGTACTTAATAAGCAATAGCTTTTTGGGGAATATAATCAATAATGTTAAGATTTTGTAAGGTGTCAGATGGGCACTTGTCTTATTAGGGGGACTACTTCATGGACTGTGTAGATGCCTGATCACTGCGCTGTACACCTGAAGCTGAAGCTGAATAATACTGAACGTCAACTATAATTTAATATATATATATACACACACATACATATATATACATATACATAGATATATGTGTATATATATATATTTTTTTTTCAATCTAATAAAGGACATATACCAAAAAAAAATTTATTGTTAACATAATGTTGAAAGACCAAATACCTTTTCATTAAGATTGAGAACAAGGTGGTGGGTATATCTGCCCTCATATAATGTTCTATTCAGCATTATACTGAAGGACCTCATCAGTACAGTAAGATAAGAATAAGAGACTAAAGTCACAAGATTAGAAAGGAAGAAGTAAAAATGTCTTTATAAAAAACATGATTACATATGTAAAAAATCCTAAAGAATCTGGATAAGAGTAATTAGAATTAATTAGTGTAGGAAAGTTGTAAGATACAAGGTCAATATATAAAAATATATATACTTATATATATTAATTAGTTTAGATGAAATCATACTGTAGTCAGGTGGGCCCCTAATCCAGTATCACTGATGTCCTTATAAAAAGGAGAAATTTGGGCACAGACAGTCACATAAAGAGACTGCCATGTGAAGATGAAGGCATACCTCAGGGTGATGCCTCCATAAGCTAAGGAACACCAAAGGTTGCCAGCAAATCACCAGAGGCTAGGGGAGAGGCCTGGGACAGATTCTCTCACAGCTCTCAGAAGGAATCAACCCTGCTAACACCTTGATCTGGGAGTTCTAGCATCTATAACTGTGAGACATTTAATTTCTGTTGTTTAAGTCACTCCCTTTGTGGTACTTTGTTATAGCAGCCCTTGCAATTAATACAGAAAGGACCATAGACCTAAGTTTGAGCTAAAGCTATAAAAGTAGGAGAAAATCTTTGTGACTTTGGGTTAGAACCAGGTTTCATAGAGAAGTCATAATAGCAAGAATTATACACGACAAAATTGATAACTTGGACTACAACCAAAATTATTTTTTTTTTCAGAAGACACTATTGAGAGAATGAAAAGGCAAGCCACAAACTGGGAGAAAATAATTGCATAATCATATGTAGTTCATTAAGGACTTGTACCCAGAATATATTAAAAAAACAAAACAAAAAGCTCAGTAATAAGAAGACAAATAAATAAATTGAATGAAATTTAGAAAAGATTTGTACAGCACTTCACCAAAGAAGCAATGCTGATGGGCAAATAAGCACATTAAAAGATGCTCAACCTCATTAGCCACTAGGGAATTGCAAATTAAAACTAACAGTGAAATACCATTTACTTACTAGAGTTGTCTCAAATACAGAGGGTGCCAAAAAAATGTATACACATTTTAAGAAGGGAAAAACCTGTATTAAAATTGTAACAATATATAATGATAACAAAAGATGAATAGAAGTCATGTTGTACATTTTTTTGGCACCCCCGTAGTTCCAAGTGTTAGTGAGAATGTAGGAAAATGAGAACTCCCATACAGTGCTGATGGGAATACAAAATATAGCTACTTTGGAAAACAGTTTAAGTTTCTTATAAAGCTAAAGATATATTTACTAAAAGAACCAGCCATCCCATTTTCTAGGTATTTACCCAAGATAAATAAAAACGTCCGCAGAGAGACTTGTATTCAAATGTTCAGTACAGCTTTATTCATAACAAGTAGTCATGGAAACAACCCAAATAAATGTCTATTGACTGGTGACTAGCTAAACAAATTGTAGTAGAGCCATCAGCTGGAATACTAATCAGGAATAAAAATGAATGAATTACTGATACACACAACAGCATGAATGAATCTCGTAAGCATTATGCTGTATGAAAGAAGCCAGACATAAAAGAGTATATACTATACAATCCCATGTATATGAAATTGTTGAGTAGCAAAACTTTGGTAATGTACAAGTCAAGTATCAATAGATATAAGATTGCCAGGGGCTATAAATAAGGGGAGGGGATTGACTGTAAAGGGGCAAGAGGGAATTTTCTAGGGTGGTAAGTATTTTTTCCCCAGCTTTACTGAGATACAATTGACATACATTGTGTAAGTTTAAAGTGTACAACATATTGATTTAATACATTTACAAATTGCAAAATGATTACTATGGTAGCATTAGTTAATATTTCCATCACATCACATAATTGCCATTTCTTTTTTGTGATATGAACATTTCAGATCTACTCTCAGCAGCTTTGAAGTATACAATACAATATTGTTAACTATAACACCATGCTATACATTAGATCCTCAGCACTTAGTTATTTTGTAACTGGAGGTTTGTATTCTTTGACCAACATCTCCCCACCCCTAAGCCCCTGACAACCACCGTTCATTCTACTCTCTGCTTCTCCGAGTTTGGCTTTTTTAGATTCCACATATAGGCGATATCATAAAGTGATTGTCTTTCTCTGTCTGACTTGTCTCACTTTGCATAATGCCTTCAAGTTCCATTCTTGTTATTGCAAATTGCCAGATTTCCCTTTTTCTCATGGCTAAATAATATTCCTGTGTGTGTATGTAACATCTTTATTCATTCTTCAATAGACTCCTGGGTTATTTCCATATTTTGGCTGTTGTAAATAATTCCTCATTGAACATGGGAATGCAGTATCTTTTTGAGATCCTGATTTCATTTCCTTTGGCCGTATACCCAGAAGTAGAATTGCTGGATCATATGGTAGTTCTATTTTTAATTTTTTGAGGATCCTCCATACTGTTTTCCATAGCGGCTGTAACAATTTACAGCCTACCAGCAGCGTATGAGGGTTCCCTTGTACCCTTGCCAGCACTTGTTATCGCTTGTCTTTTTGATAACAGCCATTCTAACAGGTGTGAAGTGATATATCATTGTGCTTTTGATTTGCATTTCCCTGGTGATTAGCAATGTTGAGCACCTTTTCATGTATCTGTTGGCCATTTATATGTCTTTAGAAAAACGACTATTTAGTTCCTCTGTCCGTTTTTTTAATCAGGTTGTTTGTTTTCTTTTGGTGTTGAGTTGTATGAGTTTCTTACAGATTTTTAGTATTAATCCTTTGTCAGATATGTGGTTTGCAAATGTTTTTTTCCCATTCATTTAGTTGCCTTCTCATTTCGTTTATTGTTTCTTTTAGTGTGCAGAAACCAATTAATTAGCTGTATTCCTCCTTATTTATTTTTGCTTTTATTGTTTGTGCTTTTGGTGTCATTTCCAAAAAAAAATACTGTCAAGCCCAGTGTCTATGTTTTCTTCTAGGAGTTTTATATGTAGTTTTAAGCCGAAATTTCTTTATCATGATTGTAATGGTGGTTACATGACTATATAAATTTGTCAAAACTCATTGAATTATACAATTAAAATTGGTAAACTTTATTTTTGATATATTCCTCAGCAAAGAAATAACCATAAACAAACTGAATGTCCACCGCCTGTCAAATGCTAGGAATAGGATTAGATAAATGTGATGTTGGTCCTTCCCCCAGGGAGCTCCCAGTCTGTAGACATGGCACAGAAAGACTTACAGTTCAGAAAGAGAAGAGCCTTGTAGAGATCTATATCTGCTGAGGTCCAAAGGAAGGAGTTCTCGATCAGGGAAAGCCCCACAGAGGAGCTGCTTGACCTTTAGTTTGATGGGTGGACGTGAGTCAGATAAATGCTGAGGAGAAGGGCTTTCTAGGCAAAGGCACGTGAGTGTGAAAGTCATGTTACGTTTTGTAAACCACAAGGAGCCCAGGACTGCCAGAGCCCTGGAGTTGTGAGATTTAGGTCGAAGTGTCAGAGTTGAAGCTGGACAAGTTGGCAGAGAGGTCAAAGTTGGAATGTTTCTCAGATTTACTTATCAAACTCATATTGCAAGAAAAAGTATGTACTTGAGAGAGAAATTCTCCCTCCTGAATGAAAGATGAGGTGACTCATGGCACTCATTCATGTCCCCTCCATTCCTTTGCTTTGGGCTTAAAAAGAAACAACAAAACCCTTGCTTTTACAATCAGCTATTTTAAAAGTGTAATTCTCCCTGGACAGACCTTAGCTGAATTTATGTAACTAAAGCTGTACTTGAGATTTCTCGTGTTACAGTGAGGAAGTATGTTTTAATGTCTTAGGAAGCCTTTAAAACTAGTCTCTGGGAGAGCTGCTGAGATTTGCCGGATGTGCTTGTGCCTTCAAGCAAATGCTAGTTTCTTTGTACCCACATGGAGAAGTACAAAATCTCCCTCACATTGCATCATCAAAAGAAGAAAACCTTCTGAAACTGCTTATTGGTTCAACTCCACGTATATATAAAATTTTTGAACACCTGTATCTTTTTAGGGATGCGGGGAGAGGTATGTATGTGTATGTGTGAGGGCCTGCTCTAAAATTGAATGCTTTCTCATATGTTACAGGCAATGGATTTTGAAGGCTGGGCTGACACCCTCTTTCTTCTGCAGTTCACCCTCTCTTGTGTGATGGGGTAAGCCTTTGCCACCTTGTTAGCAGATAGTTTTCCTAGAGAAATGTGCTCTAGCACCCTTTTGCCTCATTCCTAGTATCCTGTTCTATCTCTTGAGTGTATCAACTTAGGATAATTAAACCTTCAGATTCAGATGGTTTTTTCATAGCCCTTGGCAATGTGCCCTCAGGGCAACTAAACTGATCCCAAAGTCATGCTTAGAAGGAAGGAGAAAAACTAATATTTATCCAATAACCTAGAATGTGATAAGCACCATTATATTTCAACATTATTTTCTCACCATTATATTTCATGCATTATTTTATTTTATTTCTACATTGACCATTTGGTAGATACTGTTGTCCCTTTGCCTATGAGAAAGCAGGGTCAGAACTCAAGTAAATTGTCTAGGTTTGCACAATTGATAGATGGTAGTGGCAGCCCTTGAATTTGGGGCTGGTTGATTCCCCACTACCAGGTGTCTTCCTCTTAGAAGAGTAAATGGAGAAGGCTAGAGGGTATCTGCAAATTTGCCTCTTCACCTCCATTTTTTTTTTTCCCAACCACTCGGTTCAGTTGATATTTATGACTGGATCTGATTCAGGCTTGGTACATAGTGAGTGCTTCAAAGTTAAGTTGGCATGGTGCCTTAGTACTGAGTGCTTAGTACTCAGAATCCTCATTGTAAATCTGGGAGTTCCAACTGCTGCCACGTAGTTATTAAGTAAGCCTCTTAAAGTAGTTCTAATTTGGGTTTCTTCCATCCTTAAGAATCTCTCTTGGCCTTCACCCTGGTCCAGAGGTTATATTGTCCTAATGGGAGGTGCACACCTGAGCCAGGGTCTGTGAGCTCGGAGCTTTCTGTCTGGATTAGGTGAATTAGTAGGAATATGATCCAAACACAGTACTCAAGATTATGAATGATGGTTTCCAGGTTTTGGTGAAGCTAGCTGGGAAAAACGCCTGGTCAGTAAATGGACATGTGTTTCTTTTTAATGAAAGTTTTGAAAGCCTGAAGCTGTAGTACAAGCAGCAGTGAGGTAGGGAAAGCTCACATTCAGTGACTAGAATGTGTTAAAATGGCCAACACTTGATTGTTTCTCTTGGCTAGAGAGTATTAAAAAGTAAGCGGCTGGGTCTTACAAAATATGTCTCCCGTCTTCGTTCCAGGTTTATCTTAATGTATGCCACGGTGCTCTGCACTCAGTATAATTCTGCTCTGACAACTACAATAGTTGGCTGTATTAAGGTGAGCTGAGAAAATACTGTTGTCTTTTGGGTACCTGCTTTATTTGAAAATTGCTCCTCTAAAATAAGTCTGGTTGTGGCCTTAAGCCCCATAATCTGTATTTCCTCACATATTTTTTTGATAGTTTGACAAATTGTGGTGATGGTTTCTGAAACAGTCTTTAAGAGCTCAGGGAGGGCATACTGTCTACTTTCAGGCAGCTTAGCTCTGAGAGGTATGGAAAAAGGAGACTATGTCATCTTAGAGTAGAGGAAGATGTAGGCCTGTTTCTAACAGGGCAGATGACTAGCTCGGTAGTGAGACGTCTGTCCCTGTAACCCCTAATGAGAACTGTGCTCTGCCTCACTGAGTTCTGGCTGTTCTGCAGGGAAAGGATGCCTGCCAGAAACTAATCAAGAGAGTTTTCCTATCCCTGAGCCAAACCTTAAATGGCCCACTTTGAAAAGCTGTGCCTGACATTTCCAGTGATGTCATTTCCTCCTGATCCATTTTATTTGAGGGAGGCTCATCTGTCTTCCGCCAGGAGAGCCAAATTGACTTGAATGTTGAACTGAAGTTAGTGGCTTAAAGCCTGAGGTCTCTTTTATCTGACTTTGTGATTCTAGTGCTTTGAGATCCAACAGGCCACAGTATGTCTAACTTCCAAATGGATTAGCAGGGTAGGCTTGCTTTCTAACAAAGGTAAAACAAAGAGAGGTAGGTCCTCGATCATTTGGGGGAAAAAGTACAGTTGCTCTTGGGACTTCCTTTATGATGTCCCATTTGTCAATAGTGAGGGGAGGAGTTGCAGAGGTAAAGTTTCTATCATTCTGCTATATTTCCCATTGCACTTCCAATGGAGTGGTGTCCACCTGACCTTATTTTAGAAACTAAAACTAGATTTGGGTTTAAACTTCAGAAGGTCTGTGACTTCAGATCATGCAATTGGAGTGTTCAGTGTGAATAGAATTCTAAATTAAGCTATAACAAGTCAGTTGTGTCAATTCCCTATCTAGACAAAGGCCTGGGCTGGCTGAGACTGATGTAGCCTCCCAAAATAGCTCTCAGCTCTGTTTCAGTTTTGTAATGTAAATGCTTTAAGAGCAAAATGGATGGCTTCCATCTTCAAAATAGGAATAGCAAGAACATGAGAGACAAGGCAGTAGGTGCCATTTAGCCAAGAAGGATGGTGCGGGAAAGCCTATGTTTAATGTTAGTAACTAAATCTATTTGCTTAGAATTTCTTAGTGTACTTTCTTTATCGTTATCAGCATGGGGTACAAATAAAGTCCTGTCCTCATTAACATAAAGTTCAGTACAAAAGTCTTTTGATATTTCCCCCACCACCCAGAACCCTGTGGACTTAGAGCAAAGGGATAAGTTGTACTTTCTAGAGGGAGGGGAACTGATTAGTTTACAGTCGCTGTTGCTTCTCAGGGCCATGTGGCATCGCTGGTGCGGGTCCTACATTCTGACAGGTGGGGGCACACTCATGCCCTGCTGTTTCGGGGCCTCCTAGGCCACAGGAGGGCTTTTTTCATTAGCCTCAGGTTAAAGACCTTTTAGCTCAGGTATGGTTCCTCAAGAGGCTTTAGGCTTCCTTGTGTGCTTGAGGAGCCTAACCCTACAAACCCTTGGCTCAGCATTCTTTGTTTCTTTTCTGTGTGGTGGGGAAGATTACTTAGGATAACTGGTTAAAAATGGAAGTTCCTAGGCCCGTTTCAGATACACTGAATCAGAATCTCTAAAGTAGAGCCTGGAAATTATCATTTTTAACAAGGTTTCCAGATGATACTCAGACATAGTAAAGTTTGAGAATTGCAGTCTTAGCTTTGAGCTACCAACAGAAACTCTTCTGTGCTCCCTGGTTGGTTCTGCTTTGGGGGCATTGGTGTCTTTTCCCGATAGGAAACCTTGGTTAGAATGCCCTAATGTATACTTACAGGTTTTCTAACTTCTTTTTTTTTTATTTTTTTATTTTTTTAAGATTTTTATTGGGGAATTGGGGGGATGGGAACAGTGCTGGGGAATTGGGGAAAGGGGAACAGACAAGTTGCTGTCATTTTGTTCTTCAATCTAGTTGTGGAGGATGTTGCTTCACTGGCCCAAGTTGGCACCATCATTGCGCTCTTCTCTGGCGAGGCAGATCAGTCGCCGGCTTCTGGACAGCCGCTCACTGCGGCTACTGGCCGCTCACGCTGGCTGCTGGCCACACACGGTAGCCCATGGCAATCCACTGCCACAGGGACTGCAGCCCACGCCGTCGCCGGCGACTCATGGCAGCCCAGCTCCAGGTTGAGCTGTTGTTCAGCATCTTAGCTGTGGAGGGCAGTGTCACTGGCCCTCATATGTGGGATCCGAACCGGGGCCCTCTGGCATCCCAAGCGAGTTCTTAACCATCGCGCCACTCGGCCGGCCCAGGTTTTCTAACTTCTGATTGGTTTTGCTCAATAAGGATAGGCTCTCTAGCCTTTCTTTCCCTTTCTGAAGTTCCTTGGGCAATTTGTGCAAAATAATCCACCTTCACCCTGGATCTCTGTATTCCAAGAGAGGTCCTGCTGTACATTTGCCCAGGTTGCCTACAGTTACGTGGTACTTCATTTTATTTTTCCCCCTCAAGTAATAACAAAGATCTGCTCTAAGGTAACTTGCACACGCTATATATAGACTTAGAAGAGGCTGACATAATTTTGAATGCTCAAAGGGCACTCCATTATAAAAATAATTTTGAAGTTTGTTTTTGAAACACTAGAGCACTTTATTTTCTTCTTCCCAGGCCTAATCCAGGAGCCCAGGTACTAAAAATGTTCGTGGCATTTACCGTTTATGTCAGTTGTAGAAGCAGAGAAGGGAGGCAGTGACTTCTGAATGTGAAAGAAGGGAAATTCAGGAAGACTGAATAATAGTTTAAGCTTTGAAAAATGTTATTTCACCCTTGTGGTCTGAGGATAATTAGAAGGGAGCCAGATAAGCAGAAGATGGTTACATGTGGGAGTTTAGGGGAGTCAGAAGAGGTGATTTTAGGGATGCTACTTTGAGATGACTTCTCATGTGTTTCTTTAAAGTACCAAGGAAGATTCCTCTAACAACTTGTCTTCATGTTGGTAAACCCCTCCCCCCCCATTGTCTCCTTTATAGTTTTCAAAAATGAGGGAAAGACTCTTGCACATAAGCAAGCTTTCCCTTCACTCTCCCCTCACAAGTCAGCAGTTAACGGGAGGAAAAAGCTATCTTTTCTACAATTGTTAATTGTGCCTCAATGTTTCCTACCTCTAGTCACAGCAGTGTTTCTCTATTTAGGTTTATCATGTCAGCCCATACCACGGGACAGAGGAGGCTTGATAATTTTTAGTACTTTTCAGTATTGGTGAAAGCATTTAGTGTGCTGAGAGAGAGACTGGGCTGAGGCTAATATCGTTGTTTCCTTATTGGTGTTCTTGCTCAAACTGCAGCTCATTTTAGGATTGGTGGGTCTTTGTTATTGTCTGTCTGTTTTTGTATTTTAAGGATAGGCATTTGGGTTATAGTGTGAATGTTTATATGAATAATGAAAAAGCTCAGTTAAACCTATGTAACAATGTATTTCCTTTTGTGTAGAATATACTAATAACTTATATTGGAATGGTCTTTGGTGGAGATTATATTTTCACGTGGACAAACTTCATTGGCTTAAATATCAGGTAAGTGAAAATATTTAAATGTAACCACTTCGACAAGTGGAATTTAGATATTCAAATTATGTCACAGTAAGTTTGGGCTATGGTAAATTTGTTTATTTTATTAAACAAACATTTATGGAGTGCCTACAGTATATTATATTTAATATCCTTAGATAATGCTTTTTAAGAAAGTGGGAGAAAATTGTTCCATATTTTATGTACAGTATTTGGGGAATCTTTTCTGGAAGTTGAATTTCTTTTATTTAGCCTTCAAAAAAATAAGTTGTTATTTATTATCCTAGATGGCAGTATAGCTCTCAAGAAAATTCAGAGCTAAAGAGTACCAGCTCTGTTAGAAATGCTTTATATGTGTCTGACCTTGGTCATATCACTGCATTTCTTTAGACTTTATTTTCATCAATGATGAGGGTGTCTTGTACAAAAGATCTTTTTCAGTTCAAAATTTTGAGTATCATGGTTTTAAATATAATTATATGCTTACAAATTCTCAAATTTGTACTTGTGCCAGACCCCTGTCCTGAACTCAGACTTGTATATGTAAGAGGCCACTTGACATCTCCAGCTGCCGTGTCCAAAACTGATCTCTTTTTATTTCCTCCAAAGTCTGTTCCACCCAAAGCCTCTGCATCTCAATTGATGGAGACTCCAGCCTTTCAGTTCAAAAACCTTGGCGTCATCCTGGACTGTTTAGTGTTATACCGAATATCCGTTGTGTTAGCAAATTCTGTTGGCTCTACCTTCAGAATATATCCAGGGGGAAAAAAAATATATATATATATATATTACCGTTTGCATTGCTCCCGTCATCATCTAAGCCACCAGCATCTCTTGCCTAGATTACTGCCTTGTCTTCTGTACTTGTCCTTGATTTGACTTATTCCCACCCCCATCCCCCAGGCAATTCTCAACAGAGTAGACAGTGTATTCCTTGTAGAAGGTTAAGTCAGAAGATGTCACTCTTCTTTTTACCCTGCACTCCCGCCCCATGGCTCTCCAATTTTAGCTCCTGCTTCTCTTCTTCCTCACTCCACTTCATCCGCACAGACCTCCTTGCTGTTCTTTTAGGTACTGGGGACGCTCTCACTTTAGGGCTTTGGGACAGATTATTTCCTCACCTGGGACACTGTACTGCCGGATACTTACATGACTAACTCCTTTATGCCTGCCTATACATTTTTGCTCATGTTACCTTCCCAAAGAAGTCTACCCTGACTACCTTATTTAAAATTGCAGCCTGCTGCTCTTCCACAACTAATATTCTCATACGCTCTTTATTTTGCTTTTGTGTTTATCTTTTCCAGAGCACTTATCTCTTTCTAATATACTATATAATTTGCTTATTTATATTTATTGCCGGTTTTCTGTCTCCCCTGCTAGAATGTAACTTCTGTGAGAGTAGGGATCTCTATCTTGTTCACTCAAGTTTCCCAAGCTCCTAGAATGAATCCTGGTAGTTGCTTAATAAATATTTGCTTGATGAATTCTACATGGATTGGTAAAAAAGCACTTTGGAAACAAAGTTCTGTACTAGAATATGGTAGTAGTATCATCTTTTTAATTTGCAGCAAACTGTATAACCTCTTTGAACTTTTATTCCCTGAAATATAAATAAATGATAATACCTATTCTACCTTCCTTATAGATCAATAGGAGAATTTAACACTAATTCTAATAGGTTAATAATTCATTGTTGCCTCTTCCTTGACATCTATTGTTATTTGTCTTTTAGAGGAAAAGTCATTTGTTATTTGAGGGGGTAGGAGTTGGTGAGAGGGCGAGTATACATGTATACCTTAGCATTGCATATTATAGAAGGATGATTAGTAGTTGAGTTTCAGACCTTGTTTGGAGTTGCAGGTGTGATGCTTGCCATCTGTGTGACTTTGATTTAGTTGTTTATCTTTTCTGAGCTTCAGTTTTCTTATGTGTTGGGGATGAAAATGCCTATCTCTTTAGAGTTGTTAGAATGAAATGATTTACTGAATGTAAAGTACCTAATTCACTGCTTGACATCTAGGCTTAGTAAATATCGGTTTCTTTCATAAATATTTGTGAGAAAGGGCCAAGATATAAGGAGCAACATGGTGAACTAGTTCTGACTTTGGATGTTGCCTAAGTTTCATTGATTTCTAAAAACCTGGATTAAAGAATCATTATGACACTACATAGACGTGACTCAGATGTCGTTTTCTTTTTGTCCCCTTCAAATAAATAACCCAATAGCCAAGAAGAAGTAAAAGCTTCTGTTTGCATTTTCAGATCCCTGCAGTTCAAATCTCTTATAACATAGTATCTTAGAAGAAAGATTAGGTATCTTTTTTTCACATTGAAGACTATTCAAAATAACTTTTTTAAGTGCCTCAGTATGTTGGAATGTTACAACCTGTGTCAGCCTAATGTGTATCAAACCAACATCTTGAAAATTCTCCCAGTGTAATACTTTTAATAATTACTAATTGATATCATGTTTTATTGTAATAAAATTTACATGCCATATCTCTTTAATACCTGTTTTATTATAAGGCTGTGGTGAATAAGTGATGTATTTTAGTCAGCCAGTCAGCATTTAATTTATTTTCAGCTTTGGGATTAGAATCCAGGTGACCTGTTTAAATACTATTTCCATGTGCTTTTCATTTTCAGCTTTTGTAAAGGAAAATATTATATATACATAGTCTGTTTTTTTTTTCACTTTTTCTCTTTAAAATGAAAATTATGGTTTTATTGTTTACATTTTCTTACCTTCCACTAGTTAGTAAGCAGACTCATAGGTTGTGCATGTTACTTTTTTTTTTATGTAAAAACCAAACTTAGTGGCTATTTACTAGATTTTACTTTGACTAGAAATGGTGTCATTCCATCTTGACTGACTGCATTTTGAAAGAGGTCACTAATTGAACTGTATTCTTAAAGGATTGTATATGATTAAACCCAAATCCATCTAGCTCCCCTCCTTCCTGCCTAGTTTCTTTGCGGTTTTAAGAAAAGTTTAAATAGCCTTCTGTCTGGTATGATTCAAGTGCAGGAAGCAGGAGGTTAGCATTGGTAGCTTCTCAGTTCCATCCAAATTTGATTCTGTGATTTAAGGAGGCCCTTTTTTCAGTAGGGCTCTGTTGAGAGCCTGGTTGTTTCCAACTCCCCTAAATGCCTTTTTCCAGTGGCCAGTTACTGGAGTGCTCATCCAAGCCCCAAAAAGTGACTGAGAGGGTGAGGAATGAATAGTGAAGGGTGGTGACAGAGTATGCGTCTGTACTTCTGTTAGTGACTGGGCTCTGGCTTGTGGTTTTGACCTGAGAATGGTAGCCTTTCCAGATAAAATTACATCATCATCCTCATACCTGCCCAGGCTGAAATTTTCAGGATCTCTGGAACTCATCTTTACCTTTGATTCTTCTTTTTTCCTTCTATTAAAAAAGATAATAATATAGATTTAAATACGGTACAATTCACCCCTTTTAGAGTACAGATTAATGAGTTTTGACAAATGCATACAGTCATATAACTACCACAGCACATTCAAAATATAAAATAGTTTTACCTCCCCCACCAAACAACTCCCCATGTCCCTTTTCATTGAACCTCTTCCCCTACCCTCTGCCCCTAATAAGTATCTGTTTCATATCCACATAGTGCCTAGAATGTCATATAAGAATACATAATATTATGTAGCTTTTGGTCTGACTTCCTTCACTTAACATATTATATTTGAGATTCCATGTTGCATTTGAGGCTTTATGTTGTTGCATATGTCAGTAATTTGTACCTCTTTATTGCTGAGTAGTATTCCATTATGAATATCTCACAGTTTATCATTCACGAGTTGAAAGACATTTGGGTAGTGTCTGGTTTTTAGCTGTTTTTTATTAGCTGCTAAAACGTTTGTATGTGAACATAAGTTTTCATTTTATTTGGGGTAAATACCTAGGAGTGGAATTCCTGGGTTGTATGGTAAGTGTATGTTTATAAGAAATTTCCGAGCTGTTTTTGGAAGTGTCTGCACCATTTAGGTTATCCTAAAACTCCCAGGCAGATAGAATGGTTCACATCATGGCTAGACTTCTGTGACTAAGGTACTCCTATTTTTAAAGTATGTGCACAGACCAACACTTACCTGAGTATAGACAGGACATAAATAGATATCTGGGAAGGCAACAGATAGGAAGTTAAAGGTTGTTGAGTACCTAGTAAATGTTGGCTACCTTTATAGTGTCATCTCATTTAATCATCTCCTAGTTCATATGATGATGTAATTGAGATTCAGAGGGGTAAAATAACTTGCCCAAGGTCACACAGCTTCCATAGTAAGAATCAGAGTTGAGATTCTAACCCTGATCTGACTATAAAAATATGCCCCCGATTTAGCCCTGTGAGAGCACAGGGGTTAAGAGATTAAAATGGCCCCTCTTTGTTTTGCACATTTGCAAAGTCTTCTCGCTTAGGTCCTACCTTACCACTGATTTTTTTGTCTTTATTCTCCTGTCTCCCTTTGCATGCAGGGTAGGAATAAGAATTGTTGAACCCTTTCTGTACTCATATTAAAGGATGTGACTATTTATGTATGCAAAGCCATAGACTAATTTTTATCTTCAGGAAATTTACAATCTAGCTGGGAAGATGCATTTATTCATAAACAAATGTATGGTAGGTACCTGCCAGGTACCAAACATCGTTTTAAGCAGTGAGGATAGAGCTGCTGCTATCAAAACTGATCAAAACCCTTGCCCTTTATGGAGTGTTCCCTCTGGTAGAGGAAACAGAAAATGAATGAAGAGATGATGAGGGAACTGTTTGCTGGTGAAAATGTTAGCTGTGACAAATGGTACTGGAGAAAAATAAGGCAAGGAAGGGGATATACAGAGGACTGCAGGGGGTGGGAGCACTTACTGAGGTTACATTTTGTGTAAAGACCTAAAAAATGGAAGGAGTAAGCCACATTGATTTCTGGAAGGAAGGGCAAGTGAAAAGGTCCTGAATTGGGAGTGTGCCTGGTGTGTTCAGGGAACAGCAAGGAGGCCAGTGTGGCAGGAGTGGCGTGAATGAATGAGATGGGGTGGAGGGGCACACTTTTAAGAGATATGGAGTCGTTGGAGGATTTTGAATAGAGGAGTGACATGATCTGATTTCGTTGTAACAGGATCACTCTGGCCTCTGTGTTGCGATTAGACTGAAGGAGAAGGGGAGTATGAAAGGATTGTGTTAATGGTAATGGCTGTCATTTATATAAGCATCATAGCATTTATAATAACATTAAGCACCTATGTGGCGTTAATAATAGCAATGATGAGGCACTTTTTTTATACATTCTCTCAAAAGAGCTTTCAACAGTTATTATGGCACTAGTGTCACAAAGTAGCTATCCAGACTGGCACCAGTAATACAGGTTGTGATAGTCTCAGGAACCAAAGTCACACAGAAGGTTGCTTGGGAGACTTCATAGAGGAGACTTAGGCTTCGCCTTGACCAGTGAGTAGGATATGGAGAGGTGGGAGAGAGAAGGGTGGGCATTCCGCTCATTGGGTACTGCATGAGCAAAACTGTGGCGCTGGAAATGTAGGCATTAGAGGAATGAGCAGTAGGTACTCCAGCATGATTAGAGTACGAGGGATTTCACAGGGTCATACTGGAAAAGCTGGTTGGTGCCTGACGGTGAGGGGTCTCTAATACCGCATAACAGAGGAAAAATGAATACCCAACCAGGAAAACGCGCTGAGAATGACTAATAAACTACTAATAGTGGAGACTTACTCACAATACAAATAAGGCCTACTTGGATGACCCAAATCAGGAAGGCTTTACTATACTTAGGACCCCTTGATTTTCTGGGTGAATGGGTGTACAGCCATGAAGATGAGAGAAAGCAGCAACTGCCCAAACCCTTTTCTTCCCTTTGCTTTTTGGCAGTATTAGCTCCTCATGTCCCTTGGTATTTTTACTTTTATCCCTATTGGATGTGTTTTTGATTGTCTACTGTATTTCAATTAATGTATTATATAATTTAAGTATATAATTTAGTAACAATATATAATTTAACATAATTATATAATATATTGCTATATAAATAAATTATGTAATTCTCACTTCAGTCCTATAAGACTGGCAAATGAGGGAACTAAAGCTTTGGGTTAAGTAACTTGTTCCACATCACAGAGCTTTGTAAATGTCTGAGTCCACAAGTTACATGCCGTTTACTCAACCCTGTGTCACCTCTGTGTTTCTGTCTATTCAGATTGGAAAGCTCTGGATGGTGATAAATACACAGCTTGGCTTTATTTGGCTGTTGAGAAAGATGAGAAAAGGCTCCTTGGCAGCTGCTGTGTGGGGAGTTAAGAGTGAGTGTCCCTGGTCACTGTAGGAAGAATGTACCCAGAAGCCCAGCTGAAATTATGTGGCAAGAAGTGTATGTTAGGAAATAGCAGTAGAAGTCCAACTGTCTTGACTCATAGGTTTTGGAGTAGATTGACTTATTTTACATCTGGAATATAGAAGGTAGGGTCTAGTCTATGAGGCATAGCCACCAGGTTAAGCATATGAATGAACATGTCAGCTACCAGAAGAGAGGGAGACAGCCCCGACGTTAGGACTCTTGTTTCCTGGCCATGAAGTTGCTCTATTGAAGGCATTTTTAGTATGTGTGTGTAGAATGGCTCTCTGATTGTCTGCAGCTGGTAAGTCATGTGCATGGTTGTGGGCCGAGGAGGTAGGTTGTGTTTGCATGGCTTTGGAGGGTCAGAAGGGGATCACAGCAGAGGAAGCAGCACTGTTCAGCCCTTCCCAGTCAGCCATGCAGTGTTCTAACTAGACCCCTGTCTGCAGGGCACTGTAGCTTTGTCTTTTTCTTCTGTTTATCTCCTGGCTGTATCTGCCTCAACAGGTCTCAGTGAATTAATAGTTGGGAGTACTGTGATTTGAATATTAGGCAGATGAAGAATTGCTTGATATTTTAAGAAATGAATATTTAGGATGGTCAAATATGTAAATACGAATTCCGGAGTACCAGAAGTCATCAACTTTAACTTGAATGTGTATGGAGTCAGTAGATTAATGAGACCTTGTTTTTTCTTGAAGTAGTAGAAGGTCCTGGTTCAGAAACATTTGGTAGTGGATATATAAAAATTCAGATACAGGCCCTCCCCAAAAAACAACAACCCTCTGGGCTCTTCCCTTTCTTTTCTCCATCCTCTTCTCAGTTTCCCTGCATTCCCAAAGCTGCTGGGAAGCAATTTACAGGTGACCCTTGAATAGCACAGGTTTGAACTGTGCGGGTCCACTTATGTGCAGATTTTTTTCAGTAAATATTTACAATACTGTAAATGTATTTTTAAATAATTTTTAAATAACATTTTCTTTTCTCTAGCTTACTTTATTGTAAGAATACAGTGTATATAATACATACACAAAATATGTGTTAATCGGCTGTTTATGTTATCAGCGGGACTTCCAGTCAATAGTAGGCTACTAGTTAAGTTTTGGGGGAGTCAAAAGTTAATGTGCGGATTTTCGACTGCGTGAGGACCAAGCCTGGAAAAAATTCCAGGGCATGCCTTGTCTTCTTGTATTCTGCATCACTCCATTATTTCTGTCCAGGTGAAATTGGTTTAATATGAGCATCAAAGGTTGTCTTGACAGCAAAAAAAAACGAGAGAGCATTGTTATGTTGTAGGTTGTCATGGGGGGAATCTAGAGGAGGATAGGATGACAGAAAGGAGGTGCAGTCCTTCCACTCTGTTGGGGGCTGGGGGGTGGGGTTGGAGGCAAAGGGAAACTTACTGTCATGTAGATGGACAGGGGAACCTTGAAGAATTTTAGCTTCAGTCAGGAAGGCTACAGTAAGCCACCTTTTTAGGTGCTAGCCCAGCTACCAGGGAAAATCATCCACTTGATACACTAGAAGAAGTTTCCAGAAGAGTCAGAGAGATCAAATTCTAAAAAATAAAAATAAAGAAATGGAATAAAGCTACCAGATGGAGAAGACGAAGCTGTGAATAGTGGCACAAGGATTGCATTAATGAGGATCTTTTCTTTGAATGGGGCCATAGCAGATATTCAGCTCAGCAGTTATTTACTGTGCTGTGCTGAAAAGTGCCAGGCCTGTGCTTGGACTCTGTAGAGCTAAGACTAAGGCCTTGGAACCTTTGTAGGCTGATGGGGACAAAATAAGGACAGGCAGCTGCAATATCCAGTGGAGCAGGGGCCATCGTGGAGGAAGCCTTTTCAGTAGAGAAAATCAGACTGACCTGGGTTTCATTCTGGTCTATCATCGAGATGCTTTGTGACCTTGAGCAAGTTACATTATTACTCTGGGACTCAGATTCTTCATCTCTAAATGAGCACCTTGCAGGCGTATTGCAATAGCAGGAGATGTATGTAAAATACTTGGCACATAGTCGACGTTAATAAACGGTCATAATATGATCACTGAGCGCTGTGCATGCCCCATCTTGCTTCCTTATTTGCAGGAGCTCAGCATCTCTCACGCTGCTGCAGCTGGTCTGGGGGTGGGACGCCACATCCCAGAGGAAAGTGGAACTAATTTTAAACAAGCAGAAAGTGGTCAAGCAGAAGGTAGGGGCCAAACCCAGGGCGGAGACATCTGAAAGCAGAGCTCAGGCCAGGCTGCCAGCTGGATGCCCAAGGGAGTCCTGGGCAGCAGGCTCAGTGGAAGAGCAGGTCAGGGCAGTCTAGGGTATCGGCTTTCTGAGCTCCACCTCACTTGCAGTTTAGTGATTGAAGCAGGAAGCTGTGTATCCTAAAAGGTTTGCGGTCCCCACAGAGAATAGATAAGAGTAATCAGTGTCCAAAAAGAATGAAGCCTGCTGGTGGGAGGTGTGGTGCACACGTGAGGGGTACCAGCAATCAAAGCAGAGGCAGAGGGCTCAGATGATAGGTTCTCTCCTGTGAACTTGATTCTAGTCAGAGAAACCAACTCTGTGAATTTCCCAGGGTCTGCACGTTTACTTATTAATTGGGATGAGTTTCATAACTTATTAAAAACAACATTTCTTTGTCTTGATTATTTTTGAAAATGTAGAAAATACAAATAAAAAAATCACCTATAATCTCACCATCCAGATGTAACCATTCTTAATATTCTTGTTGTGTTCCTGCTAGGCTTCATACTGACGCATATCAATGCACATATTGATGTTCATTTTTTTTTTTTTTTTTTTTTTTTAGCTGAGCCATCCTGCTACCTATTGGTAGCTTAGCGGCTGCTCAGCTCGGGCTGGACTCGAACCGCTGTTGCTCAGAGCTCAAACTCTTGAGCGAGCTCTTAACCAACTGAGCCACTCGGCCGGCCCTCATATTGATGTTCATTTAAATAAAATAGGATTAAATAATGTTTTGTGAGATTATTTTTTCATTTAAGATGTCATTGCCTGTTTTTATTTTATATCATTTTGATGGATGCATCGTATTCTATTGTATGAATTTATATAATTCCCCACCGTGGGACATTTACCCTTTATCTAATTTTCTGGTATTGTAAATTTGTGGTAAACACTTAGTTGGTAAGTCTATGAAGATGTACACAGTTCATTAATGAAGTAGATAGCTAGGTCAAAGGATAAACAGAATTCTAAAGTTTTTTATTTCAGATTGTCTTCCAGAGAGATTATAAAAATTGGCACTCCTGCTGGCTAGTATGTGCAGACATTTTCCCAGAGCATCAACAACAGTGGGTAGCACCATGATAAGGGTGTGTCTCTAGTATGGTGGATGAAAATGCTGTATCTAGTTTAATTTTATGTGCTGTTAATTTATAAAGGCAGCTCCTGCCTCACACGAGCCTCCCTTACATTTGCCATCCCTCTGTTCCTCCCTGATGGTGGTGTTCTGTTTTGCAGCATTGCTGGGAGCCTGGTGTATTCCTACATCACTTTCTCTGAAGAGCAGCTGAGCAAACAGTCAGAGGCCAGTAACAGGATGGACATTAAAGGGAAAGGAGCAGTATGACCAGAGGCTTGCTTGGACGATGGAGGCCCAAGTGTTGGATCAACTCGGAACACTGGCAATTCTTACAGATACTGAGGGGTCTTGATATGGAGAAAATACCATTCCTTTGCACTTACACAATCTGAGGATTGATTGCTGCCTTTTAATATTTTATGAGAGAAACTTATAATTGACTCTATTTTAAATATGCCATTTGAATTAATTTATATCAGACTGGAAAATGCACCGGGCTTCTTAATTTATTTTATTTTTGTGCCGACAGTGAAACATCAGTGTTTTGAAAATACTTTATTTCATAGTTTGCTATCCATGTATCCCTGAGAGCTGCATACAGAAAGTGCTCCAACTGGAGCCGCCTCATTCAAATCATTGCTGTGTCTGGAGGCAGTTTTAGCCTTCCTCCTGGAAATGCAGCCAAGTATCTGAAACTTCTCCTTTTTGAATAATATTTCTTAACAATTGCATTTTCTTCATCACAGGATATCATCACTGCAGTTGCCAAAAATGACAATTTTGGCACTAAAAAATATATGGGGCTTTGAAGTGTATTGCTTTCCATGTTGGCTTTCCTGAGGTCTCATGGGATGAGCACAGTGCATTCCTTGAAAATATGCTGTTCCCTCTTTGGTGTGTTGGAAGGGATGGAAGAAGTAGGTGTTTAAGTCCTTTATTCATCTATCTGCTTCATTCAGCTAAAATGTATTCGGTACATAATATGTGCCTGACATTGTAGTAAGTGCTGGGGGTATGGAGATGTTTTTGGAAGTAGTTAAGGGATCTCACCCCTGCTATAGTGATCAAGGGTAAGATAGAGAACTTAGCTGTGTTGGTCCATTCAGAAGACACTGTGACTAGGAACAAGTCACAGAACTTTTTTTAGCTCTCAGAACTTGCAAATCTGTAAATGGGGTTAGAAGCACCTGTCCTACCTACAGGTCATGCATGTGAAGAGCTGCATTTTGTAAACCAGGCAGCTCAGCCTTTCTCTGAGAGAATAGCAGGCAGGCAAGCTGACGACCACCAGCTATTTCCCCGTGCTTCCCTTTTCTGGGTGTAGTTGCTACTCTTTTTACCCTCATTGAATCAGTATGAGTAGCTCTTGCATTTCTGAATGTATTGGCTGGAGGGGAAAGGCTGGCTTGATGTTTCTGTATTCTCAAGGCTTATTCTATGTCTGGCAGTGTCAGTGTTCGAGCCATCACCTTCCTTACTCCTCAAACGGCATGAGCAAACCTCTCTCCTTTGGATACTCCCATCTACATCCCATGTAGTGTGGCTCACTTAATGAGCATGCCAGCTTCTCTCAAGACCAGTGCTGCATCCTGGGAGAGCAGCTGTGAATGGGCATTGTATGAATTGTCTCTTTGGGTGGGGTGGGGTGTTAACTCAAACACAGTCCTGTGACTTGAGACATCCATTGACTTTGGGGATGAGTGTTTGCTCAGGCCAGTTGTGCAGTGAGTATACAAGAGGCTGGGTACCTTGCACTGGTGCACACACTACCTTCTGTTTCACTGGGTTTAGAATCCACTGGGCTCCTTTGACCTAAGCAATTAGTATTTTCGTGCCTCAAACGGGGGCCCTGGTAGGTTTTGATTTTATTTTTGAAGAATTATATTGAGGTCATGTTCCTATTTATGTTTTAAAGCCTGTCCAATGGTACTGGGTCTCTAGAATTAGCCTCATGACCAACTTCCAAGTTATAAGCTCCATGTAAGAGGTCCTAAGGCTCACTTTTTCCCCAGTGTCATCTGATCTGAGAAAATTCCAGTGGGGGGATAGGACATTATCTTGTGTAAAATGGCTCTTACTATCGCTGTTTTACCTATGAGAAAACAAGACTCAAAGAGAGTAGGTGATTAGCTAATAAGTCAAAATTTGTATTTTTTCCATTGAACCATGCTGCCATTGATTAACTGCCTTTCTCTGGGGGAGTGAGGAAACGGGAATGCTAGCCGAGTCAGCTTGAGCTCTTTCAAGGAGGCAAGCGGCTGATTGAATTTGGAGTCCAAGGACTAGGGTTTACAAATCAGGGAGAAGGATGGGTCCCTCTGTAGGCCAGAGCTTTCATCTAACTTCCATGCTGGCCTCAGTTGATTTCACACCGCTGGCTGTGACTGTTGCCTGCCACTGCCTGATTGTACCTGGTACAGTGGGAAGCCATGTGAGAGCCGATTGGAGCAGTTCTGTTCCTTCCATTAGCCACATGAAGGAAGGAACTTTGACTTCAGAAATAAGTTGCATTGTAGAACTTCTCATCATGAAAGCCTTTGGGTGTGTTTGGAGGTGTTGAGCTAGAACCCCACCAGGATGCACATGACCTCAGCGCCCCTGGCCTATGCTGAGCTTTCTGACCAACCACAAGCAGTAGAACAACTCATGGTTTCTGCCCTGTCCATGTCCTGATTCCTGGATGCCCCCTTCCACTGCCACCAACGTTTCAAGTAAGAGAAAGTCGCCTGGGGAAGTTGGAGACTTCCAGCTGTTTTGGAACTGGCCAGCTGTTTTGGAGTTTGTTTCAGTTATGTGCAGGCTTGGTCAGAGTACATTAGAGATTTACCTAATATTCTAGCACTGCCCAGATGTCTGGATTTTGCCCCAAGGTTGATATCTTACCAGGTAAAAAAATTCTTTGGCCTATTAACTACCTCCTGGGATGAAAAAGAGACAGTATAGTGTTAAACCCTTAGTTTGCCCTATGAGATGAGCTGTGGTAAGAATTTTGAAAGCCAAATTCTGACTACTGCTCCTCTTTTTGAGTTAGTGACTGCGAGGTCTTCCTTGGCCAGTCTGCTCTTAGTGCCAGATTGATTCAAATAACCCTGGGTGGCCCACATGTCAGGTGGTTTTTAATAACCTCATATGGCTGTTGATTTTATGAGTCCATCATTTGTAGGATCCAGCTTGCCTGTAGGTTAAAAGAAAGTACATTTACAAGTGTTCCATAGTCCTGCTATATCAAGAATCCACGGGAAGTTCAGGTCAGTAAAGCTGAAAAAGGAACTTAATGGAAAGAATAGTAGAGTTTCCTGTGACTGGTTTGGAATAGGAGCCAGGAATTTGGGCCTCATTCAGCAAGCAACGATTTCCTGAGCATTTATTTTATGCCAGGCATTATGGTAGGTGTTTTGGGTGGCACATTATGCTCAGAGACTGTGATTGCTTTGCCAGTATTTTATATAACACACACTGTGGGGAATTATAACAATTTCATAAGCCAATCGTATACAGAATAATGTCTCTTCATAAGCCAATAACAAAGAACAAACTCCAAAGCAGTGATAGATTAATTACACTGTTGTTCCGTGCAAGGGGAGATGAAAGAGTCCAAATTCAGTTGAGTTGTGCCTTTTCTACAAGGCTGGTTCTCGGGAGAGACAGCTTAATGGAGAGCTGACTTGCAGCTGCCAGCGCAAAAATGAAAAACCCTTTTTGCTAGAGCACATTGTTAGGGGACCATGGCACCAGAGTTGGTGGGCAAGATGTCCTCCTCTGAGGGGCTGCTGCAGGCTTTCGCCACCGCTGACCCCAGCAGGAGCTGATGGTCCAAAGGTCTTCAGAGAGCCAGCTGTTCGGATCAGAAAGGGTGGCCTTGCCCAGACAGAGCACCCTCGAGCAGTCCTCATAAACTCTCTTCACAAACATTTAGACTACTCGTAGTCTAAATATCCCCTTCCCGTAGCTGCATCTTCAGATGTTCTTTATTGAGAAGCCCCCAGGCACTCCCCGCAGCAGCTGTGCTGCTGAGTGCTTATGGGACAACAGTTGAGATGATGTCATCATGACACATCTTCACTCTTATACCAAAACAACTTTACCCTTAAAATAACTTCATTTTTGTCAAAAACAAGTAGATCTGAAATCATATCCAACCAATACACAGCACTAAGCTCTGGGGAAACTGAATGAACAGGACATGGTTCTTGCTCTTAAATAACGCATAACACTGAGAAAGAAACAGATGAACGGAGTCCGTGATTCCTTAGTACGAGCTGCCTTTACTTACCAGTTTCACTGATTAGGGGTGCCCCACCCCTACAGCTGAAGCATTTTTTTCATCTAAGAGGACTTCCGTAACTCATCCTAGTCTTAGGTCTGAGATGTGCCAGGCTGTTAAAATTCCGTGAATAGCCTGAATCCCTCTTCCCTCTGATGCATGAATTCTTCCTTCTCCATAACTTTGTGTTATTGGTTCCTTATCCACAAAGCTGTGATTTTTTCTTCTCTGAGAGAAAAGTCCTAATCAGAATAAATGAGATACTGGATGTGAAACTACTCAGCACACTGTCTAGTACCTGTTAGGCACTTGGCAGATTTTGTTACTGTCATTTTATGGTGAGACTATAGGCAAAACAAGGTTCTTAATTCGTGCTCCTTAAATGCTATAGGCCTGGGCAACATGTGTATTTGTTGAAAAATGTGACCCTTGGGGAGGCTAGCTGAGTGGCTCAGTTGGTTAAGAGCTCGCTCAAGAGTTTGAGCTCTGAGCAACAGCGGTTTGATTCCCGGCCTGAGCTGAGCTCCCAACAGGTGACAGGAGGGCTCATCTGGGAAAAAAAAAAAAAGTGACCCTGTATTGTGTTTGCTTTGTTCCTGTTCATGATCTTTTTTAAAATACCTACTGGATATAATTATGGCCCTTGTGCGATGCAGGTGATTCCACATGTTCTAAAAATGAAATTACTGTCATAGTTTGATAGTAAATTTCAAAAAAGAGAAAATGACTTGATCTTAGAGGAAGATCATTACTCTTTAGAATGGTGATTCAGTTAACACTTTCCAAGTTTGCACCTTCCGGTAATTCCTGTGCAGCCCGCTCATTCTGTCTTCCTTCTCCGAAGTAAATGCGTGGATGCCGCCTCTGCCTCCAGGTTCAGCTGTTGGCGTTTGGGAGCCCCTGGCACCATCCCTGTTTCCTACACCTGTCTTCTAGTTCTTCGTGTTAGGATGCCACTGCATCGTAGTATGAGGAGACGTTCTATGGTGGGTCTTTTTTGAAGCATTCTTGTTTGAAAATACTTTTTAAAAGAAATCTACTGGTTAGATTTGTTGTCTCACAAAAATGTTTTTAGAGATTATTTTGTTCATAAATGTTTTTTTCTCATGCTGGAGATCAACTGATTTTTTTTGTCTTCAAATATCCTATCACTATTTTTTCAATACAGATTCTATTTACCAAATGACCATTTTAGTGTTTTTAAGGGGTACTGAGGGTTGAGCTATGTAAATCCGGTGACATAAACATGAAAATTATGTGCCTAAATATTTTTGTAAAGGTGTCAAATAAATACTTTTTCCTGAACACATGTATTAAAATTCCTTTAAGTGCACACAAAGACAATCAGGAACTGTTAAGTCTGCCCACATTTAAGAGGATGGCATCCAGTGAATGGATTGAGACCCAGTGATAGAGAAAATGCTGTTTACCATTGTGATATTGTGATTTATAATAAATATGTTATTTGGTTTTTGTCCCTGTTCCTGGTATACAGTTCCTGAAACCCTTGTAATTTCCTATAGAAGAGCTATAGAAACATCTTTTGTTATAGTACTTAGTTGTGTTGTTTTTTTTTTTTAAAGAAATTTAATTGGGGAACAGTGTGTTTTTCAAGGACCCATCAGCTCCAAGTCAAGTAGTTGTCTTCAATCTAGTTGTGGAGGGTGCAGCTCCTTGGCCCATGTGGGGATCAAACCAGCAACCTTGGTGTTATGAGCACTGCGCTCTAACCACCTGAGCTAATGGGTCACCCATAATACTTAGTTTTATTCCCAGTTCCTGAAGTAGGTCCAGAGCCGTAAAGGTGAAATGGGTGTCTGGTTATTCATAATGAACCTCTTAAACCACTCCAGAGTTTATGGCAATGAGGTGAGTTTTGGAAAGCCCCTGAGGATGGAGCTGGTTGCCAGGGGAGCCAACCAGTGATTTGTGTTGAAACTTTCAGTCCCCCCTACCTCCCCAGGTGGAGGGGAGAGGAGCTGGAGGCTAAATCGGTCACTAGTGGCCAGTGATTTTATCAGTCATGTCAACAATATAATGAAGCCTTCATAAAACCCCCTGAACAGGAGGTTCAGACAGCTTCTGGGTTGCTGAGCACATGGAGGTGCTGGGAAGGTAATGTGCCTGAAGAGGGTGTGGAAGCGCCAGCCCTTCCCACTTACCTTGCCCTGTGCATCTCTTCTTTCTGGCTGTTCCTGGGTTCTACGTATCCTTTTACAGTAAATCACTAAGTAAATTTTTCCTGAGTTTTGTGTGCAACTCTGACAAATTAATCAAACCCTGAGGGAGAGGATGTCAGAGGCACAGGTGATTTGCATTGGAAGTGAGGGTGCGGGGTAGTGCTGTGGAACTGAGACAATCTTTGTGATCTGATGCTAACTCCAGGTAGCATCAGCACAGAACTGCAGTACACCCAGCTGGTGTTGCAGATTTGCTTGGTAGTGTCAAATTAAGAGACGTCCAAAACTAGAGAATTTGTATGAGTTTATTGGAGCCAAACTGACAATTGCCGGGAAGCAAAATCTCAACAGATTGAGATAATGCTTCTGAGAATGACAGTTTTGTAGCATATTTTATACATTCAAATAAAAGACATTAGAAGGGTTACATGAAACCCATTGGTGGTAGAGTAAGGGGGTGGGAGAAAGCAAAGTGGGGAAATCTCTGGGATTGGATAAAAAAGTAAAACAGAGACATAGTTATTTTACATTGGTGGGTATGGGATAGTTAATAATTAACATTTACAGCACATAGAGATGTATTTGGGGGACAAGATAACAATGACGGTTCTGTGATCTGCTCTCTGCAGTGTGCCATTTGAGATCTAGAAAAGGAGAGTATTTTGACATTTCAAAGGTATGTTATATTAGACGCAAAAAGACAGCAGGCTCAATTAAAGATTGACCTTTGAAAAATAAGCTACTCGGATGTGACTACCCGCTATGACAAGCTCTTAATTAGAAATTTTTATGCTCAGACCTTCCTATGTTAGTTGTTATTTTCTGTTTTGGTAATAGCCATCCTAGTGGGTGTGAGGTGATAATCTCATTGTGGTTTTGATTTGTATTTTCCTAATGATTAGTAGTGTTGAGCATCTTTTCATATGCTTGTTGGTGATTTATACACTTTGGAGAAATGTCTATTCAAGTGTATTTTTTATTGAATTTTTGTTGTTGAGTTGTAAGAGTTCTTTTTATATTCTGAGTTTTAGCCCCTTATCAAATATATTATTTGCAAATATTTCCTCCCATTCTGTGGGTTGCCTTTTCATTCTTGTTTCCTTTGATTCCCAGTTTTAGATTTTGATGGAATGCAGTTTATCTATTTTTACTTTTGTTGACTGTGCTTTTGGTGTCATATCCAATAGATAATTGCCAAATCCATTGTTATGAAGCTTTTCCCGTTTTCTTCTAAAAGTTTCATAATTTTAGGTCTTACATTTAGATCTTGGATCCATTTTTAGTTTTTGTATATGGTCTAAGGGTCCAACTCCATTTGCATGTGACTATCCAGTTTTCCTGACATCATTTGTTGAAGAGACTGTCCTTAAGGATGTGTTTTCATCAGCTTTTTTTTTTTTTTAAGATTTTATTGGGGAATTGGGGAAGGGGAACATCATGTTTTTCCAGGACCCATCAGCTGAAAGTCAAGTTGTCTTTCAATCTTAGTTGTGGTGGGCGCAAGCTCAGCTCCAAGTCCAGTCGCCGCTTTCAATCTAGTTGGGGGGGGGTGTAGTGCACCATCCCACGCGGGAGTTGAACTGGCAACTTTGTTGTTAAGAGCACGTGCTCTCACCAGCTCTGCGGCAGCTCACTGGCCCATGTGGGAATCAAACTGGCAACCCTGTTGTTCACAGCTCGTGCTCTAACCAACAGCCACTCGGCCGGCCCTTCAACTTTTAAAAATTCTCTTAGTTTGACGTTTTTTTGTTTTCTAATTTGTGATCTATACGCTCTTTCACTCAGCCCCTTGCTGGTCTTGTCTCGCTTGGTTTTCACACACCGGGATGTCAGTATTGGGGAATGCCCCAGAAGAGCCACTGCTGAGAGGAGCAGAGCACAGAGCCTCTGTGTCTACAGGTGAGCAGTGACAGTCCCCCCAGGGCCTCTTCCCTGCAGCTCTCCTCGCATCTGTTTGCTCATCCATCCATCAAGCCAGAGAGTGCTCACTGGGGCTAGCACCCGGCCTCTAGCAAAGGCCTGGAACCACCGAGTTTTACAGATAAGCCCAGTGAGACACCATTGTCTAATGTGGTTGTGGAATCATATTTAAACCCTCATCAGTCTGACTCAGGCCTTTGCTCCTCACCACCAGACTAGGTTCTTGTTTCTCCCGGTCTGCTTACAAGACTCAGTGGTACCAGGCTCATCACCACATACCCGTGGCAAGTGCCATTCTTCATTCTAAGTTCACACACCATAGATTTCAAGTTTAGGCGTGAGCTGGGGGCTGGTTGAATCTGAGAAGGGAAAGCAGCTTTGCCTTTCCAGCTGTGCTGATAGTGCCCTCTTGTGGTAACAGCTGCCACGGGGCGGGTGAGGGGTGGGGTGGTGGTAAAAGATGGAAAGCATTTGCTTTCCAAGGACAAGCACTATTATTTACTGAAGTCCTGCTATGTGCTTTCACGGAGTTAGGCCTTTATCATGCCTTTTTGTGTTAAATACAATACTTTACCATTGCACAAGTGGTGGCTTAAACAAAGCTGAGAGATTTGTCCAACCTCCTTTAGCTGGTAAATTTAAATCTGTACTTTGATTCCAAAACCTTTTCTTTCCAAAGAATCCAGATAACATCCCTGTGTTAGGAAAATGCATTAGGAGACCTTCATCAGGAGTGCCCCTTCACGGCTGCTTTTGCTTCAGGTGATTAACTTTTTAAACGGATATTTTTGAGGACAGTATCAACACGCGACAGATTCACAAAATTGAGATAGGTGTAAGAATGTATGGGAGGAAGTGGAATGGTAGCAATAACATTCCTTGGGAAAACGGCAGTTGAGCTGATCCTTGAAGGACGAGGCCTCACCTAAGATACGGGAGGGGACAAGCCTCTAGCATTCGAGGACCGCTCCCTCTGCTTGCCTAGAATGCATGCCCCCTTAATGTCTTTAGCGCATGCCCACATCCCTGTGGGCCTTCCCTGACCAGACTACCTGAAATGGCCGCCCCACCACATGCCCTGGTCCCCGCCCAGGCTTTGTTTCCACAGCACTTTTCTCCTCTAATCAAATATAAACTTTATGAAGGGAGAAGTTGGTCTGCTCTGTTTGCTGTCGTGTCCCTTGGCACATAGGACTGTGCCGGGCACACTGTAGGTACACAATAAACATGTCCTGAATGAATCCATTTAGACAAAAAGCAGCCAAATAATAGCTATAGTTTCTACTACTAGAAGTAGCAGTGCCAGAACTCAGACTTGAGGGGAAAAGGCTAGACTATGTTATTTGCAAATATCATCTGCTTTCTTCCCTGAGCATATCTTCCCTGAATGCAAAAATCTAACTTAAGAAAATAGGTGAACAAAATCCAGATAATTGGAAATGGGTCTTTCAACTTCTCCTGGCGGCTCAGTTTCCCCATTTGTAAATTGGGGAAAGTAATGTGAGGATTGGTTTATGAGTATTTAGCACAGTGCATACAACAGCAATCAATAATGGTACATGATTTTATTAGCAATAGGCTTGTTTTAGCTGACTAATGACCCTTCTTCAGTAGCCAGCACATGCTCCTTTTGAGGGATTGCCTCTTCCCCAACTCTTCTAGCCAAATGAATCCAAAAGGAGCTGCCACTTTGAGAGCCACCTGCCAGCCACAGTGATGGCTGGCTAAAGGGTGGCTAACAGTACTTCACTTCCCTGGCCATGGGGACCACTGATAGGCCAGGGGTTGAGCCCATGGCCCTAGCCATAAATACATAAACTATTAAAAGCTACAAAGGAAAAAGGACAGAGGGATCTAACCTTGTCTAAGAGGCTCAGTCTAATGTTGTTGAACTTCGGACAAGTCATTTTTCCATCTGGTCCTTATGTTTTCCCTTTTGTAAAATGAGGATTGAGTGGGAGGCTCAGGAAGGGCCTCGTGGGCTTTGGCAGGTTCCTTTCCCCTAGTTCCTTCCTGGACATGCTTCTTGGCTTTGCACGAGGCTGAGGTGCAGGGTTCTGGTATAGCTCCACACACATTGCTTGCTTACTTTTGGCTTCCTGTTTCCCTGCCTCATTGCCAGTGACAACAAAATCAAGGAAATAGGAACCAACGGCCAAGTGAGTGCTGGCAGATATTTGAAGGCTGCTGCTACAAGTTTGCGTTCCATGGTGCTCCGAAAACCAAGTTTCTTTCTAGAGTTTGTGGCCAAATTCATTTGGCAGCAATATCTGTCCTGAAATTTGTGTGAGTATGAACACCTCTTATTGTGCTTTTACCATAGGTTCAAGATCCTGCTACGGATGAGTTTCAAAATATATTACCTCTCTATATCTGAGAAATTGTGGCCACAAAGATTTTAGATTAAGGATTGGAGACCTGTGCTACTACTGAGTCTTTCCACCTAATGCTCTCTAGAAATAACATGTTTCTTATGTGTGACTGTATAACCCCAACAAGCCTTGTGATACTGGCACAGTGGTTTTTTTTCTTAATTTACAGATGGGCGGTTTAGGGGTTTTGTTTTGCACAAGATTACGAAGTAGTGGCCAAATCAAGAGGTGAAATCCTGAAACATGGTTGAAATTTGGATGAGTGGGATGGAAAGAGGTGGTATATTAAAAGGCTGTGTTTTAAACAGGAGGATTCTGAATAAAGTACATAGTTTAGACTATCCTTTGATTGAGATGGAGGTACAGTATGAGGTATAGTCAGAGGTAAGGCAATGCAAGGGCTTTGAGCTATTCTGAAATGGAGTATTTAAAAGTACTGATAACAATTCACGCGGCTCCCAACATTAGATTAAGTCCACTGCTTTAGCTGTTGGAATACATTTATACCTTGTAAATACCAGCATGGGTATAAAATGATGCTGGTTCAGAAACGCTTCTAAAGTTTGTAACTATAAATGAGTTGATGTTTCAGCAGCAAACAGTCTCCACTCAAATTCAACTAAAGGAGGAAATAAAGGACTGTGACACTGCTAGTATTCAAGCCACTAAAACTGACTTGGGCCCTCTGTGGAACCCAGAGGGTGACGCAGGCTAGCAACATAGTCATGGACATCCTTGTTAAGTGTTTTTTCTCCTCCCCTCAACGTCCCCCACTACCGAGGGCTTAGGGAGAGGGAGAAAGTTGAGGTACAAAATTACACAAAAGCAATAAAGCAGTGGGAGATGCTGTTCCATAAATTAATCGGAGACCTTTTTTGTGGAAAGGAAGGTTTCAAAATTCCTGGAATCAGAGCTCAAAAAAGAGCAAGGAAGGTTGGCATCATGGTGGAGTGAGAAGACCCCTTTGCATCTCCCCTTAAATTTACAAGGCAGACATCTCTAATCCAACAAAGGTTCCTCTGCTTGCCACACAAGCATGCCTGAGCGAGCCATGCATCAGTATGTCTGAAGGTGGATGTACTGGAACGCAGAGGTGGTGGGTCGGGGGAAGGACGGGAACGGTGTCTGCAGACGCCTTCTGACAGCTGCCGCAGCCCCAGCTAACACAGTACTGGTGAGGCACAGGTGCGGCCAACACACCACAGCCTGGCAGAGGGTAAGGGCAGAAGCAGCATCACTGCCCAAGGATCCGGCTCCCCCTCCCCATGGCAGCAGACACAGATGTGTCTACAGCCCCCAACTACAGCACAACGGTCTATGAGGAGGCAGTATGGCAGGTTCACAAACCCGGCTCTTCCCACCTGCCACATACTCCCACCATGGTGGTGGTGACCTGCATCGAGACTGAGGTGACTTGGACAGGGGAAACCCACTACCCCAGGCACCCAGGAGTTAATTTCCACCTCAAAAGGGACATCCCCCACCACGAAAACAAAACCTCTAATTATTAACCTGCTGAATTAAAATCAAAACAAGAATTCACAACCTCAAAAGTGCAGGCAGAGGAACACTCCACCAAACATCATGAATGCCCAAGGTAACATGGTAACAGAAAGAAACCAAACTCAAAGTCATGGAAGGCTTATTTAAATGACAGCGAATTCAAGACTGCAGTCATGAAGAAACTGAACAAGACTCAAGAAAACTCAGAAAGGCAGTTCAATGAGCTCAGGAATAAAACAAAAGGAGTACTTTACCAACGAGACTGAAACTATAAAAAAGAACCAACAGAAGTTCTAGAGCTGAAGAACTAAATAAGATAAAAAATGCATTGGAAATAGAGTAGACCAGATGGAAGAGAGAATTAGCGAGTTCAAAGATAGAAAACTAGAACTGACACAGGAGAAAGATAGAAAACTAAGATGAAAGAACTCTACAAAGAACTGACTACATTAGAAAGAGCAACATAATGGGTGTGCAAGGAGGAGGAGAGAGGGAGAAAAGAATAGAGAGCCTATTCAAAGCCCCCTCCACCCCAATGGAATATTAAAAAGCAATAGAAAAAATGAATCTTGCCATTTTCGACAACATGGATGGACTTAGAGGGTATTATGCTAATGAAAATAAGTCAGAGAAAGACATATACCATAGTTTCACTTATATGTGCAATCTAGAAAAACAAAACCAAAAAAACAGTCAAAAAGAGACCCAACTGATGGCTGCCAGAGGGAAGGTGGGGGATGGGTGGAAAAGGTGAAGGGGAATATAGTCAATAATTTTGTGCTAAGTTTGCAAGGACACAGATGATTACTATAGTGTGGTGATTGCATTGTAAGACATATAAGTGTCAAATTGCTATACTGTACACCTGAAACTAGTATAACATTGTACATAAACTGTAATAATATATTTTCCAATCTCTGACAAAACAAAACAAAATTGTGCAAAACCAAAGTGGCACCTGTGGCAAGTGATACAAAGAGTTGTCTTTAATAAGGGAGTCTGACCACCGTAATTCCACCACTTAAAAAGTTGTAATTTTTGGCAATGGCCTTATTTTCCTAACCATACATATATACATATATACACACACATATATATATATATATACACACATATATATATATACATATATATATGTGTGTATATATATATATAAAATATATCCCTTTGACAAAACTGGTGTCATTTTGCTTTTTTCACTTAAAGGTATATGCCACAGCTCATTTGCTACAATCCCAGGTGAGCTGTTTTAATCTTTTTGGCTCAGTACTAGCACTAGCCACTTCTGAAATTTGTAGAGCTAGCCCCAATGTGTTTATAGTATGCTTTGAAAATACAAATGCCTGCTGAACACTGGAGGCAAAGGCAGACAGCAACGCAGTGGAGGCCACGTGCAAAACACATCACGAAGCTAGTAATTTCAGGTTGTTTGAAAGCTTGTAACCACCAGCCTTCCAAATAAATTTCCACCATCTACAATTATGTGCTTATAGGGGATTAATGGAATAACCCTCAGAATGGCACCATCATTAGCTCCTAGCAAGAACTGGTTTCTCTGTTCACCGAGTTAAAGCATGACTGGTGACAAGGGTGGCCTAAGGCATTGAAAAGTCCTTTTTGGAGCAAGCTCTTCCTCTAAATCTAGATTTTTCTGGTCAGGAATTTAAAGTAGCTCAGGTTAGTTTGATGCCACTCTCTGCTTCATCTCTTTCAGTTCTGGGCAGGGGGGCGGGAGGGGGGGAAGGGGAACCCCAGTTCCTTCTTTTCAATTAGGTTGAAAAGAGTCAACCTAATTCAGGTCCAGGTCGACTCTTTTAAAAAGTTAAAGTGTATATTCCTCATATTTATACAAAGTCCATTTTGAGAGAGAAAAGAACAAAACCACTTATTTTAGAACTACCTGAACTCTACAAACAAGTTTTAGTTGGTATGCAGAAAGACACATTTAGCCCACTCTACATTCAACCATTCACGATTAGAATGGTGAATAAAAATAGCAAAAAGTGAATTTAATAACCAGACCAAATTTGCATTATCTAAACTTCAGGAAATCAGGAGACTCCCCACCAGATAGCAAATGACAAGAGAAAGGGGAGAGTCTTGAATAACCCACAACTATTACGTTATAATCCATCCAGCAGTAAATGTAAAAAAAAAAAAAAAAGGTCTTAGGGGAATCGTACATTTACTTCATGTTGGCTTAATTTCTAACAAATATTGAGTTGGAGGAAAATATTATCTAGCTAGAATTATACGGCAGACTCTAATAAACTCTCTCTCTGTGATTGTGCCTACTTTTCCGTTCCTTCTGACCTCTCTGTACTCGGCATACGTATCACAGCACTTACCTGCTAATGCCTTCTCAAAGAGAACGTGCCTCATCTCTGAAGCCACACGCCAAGCACAATAGTTGGCACAAGCACAGGCCCAAATATCTGCTGGATAGTATTTGGGCCTGTGCTTGTACAGGGTATATGGAAACTTGTCACCATGGACATTTAAAGGTGATGCCTTTAACATCAATTTGGACAAAGGAGAATTAGAGTTCCGCTCGTTTATATGGCAATTCTTCAATGTTCTTCACAGAGCAGGTATCCTTTAAAAGTGTCAAATTTACTTCTGAGAGCAAGCAAAATGGCATTTTAAGTATAATATACATCCTAAGTCATAGGAGCTAAGATAAAAAATAATCATGTTCAGAAGAGGAAAATCTCATGAACATTCAGATGTCAAAAAATGCCAGCACAATACTAAGGGTACATAGTAAATGAGGTTATGGAAAATTGGTCTTATAAAATAAAGAGGCTAATCCATATATTCAAGTACATAAAATCAGCCCATGACTTGGAGGGATGACCCTTTAAGACTTCGCAAAGGATAAAGTTGATTAGAGCAGTGATGATTTTATAAAAATTTAAATCATGTGATACAGAAAGAAAGGTAATTTTAATTTTAGGGAGATAAAAGGTTGAAATTTGTCAACTCCTTGTTTTCCCCCATGTTATTATATGATTTTCCACACTGGCATTTTTCAAGAGTATGGACTATAGTTGGGAAAAATCTTTTCTTCTGATTTGGTGTTTATGATATAGAGCTCGTTACGCAGCCCTAGTATCATCAGCACACATTTTGCCTATGGAAATTCACAAACCCTCACTTATTTGAAGTTCCCACTCTTACTTTTCCATAAAGAGCAAAGCAAATAAGTACTGTGATAAGTTTTTGCAAAATATTATGTGATCTGAACTACACTGCAAAAGAAGGGAATAGTTTTAATTATATAGTTAGAGGAAGAGAAACAAGTGAACAGAGGTCCACAGACCAAAGGATCTCTCTAGGGAAAAAAAAAAAAGACAAAAATACATTACCCAAGATGAGTAGAAGGGACCAGGAGTCACTGAAACACGACTTTGTGCAGTGTCAGAAGCAGGACGGACACGGACTGTATACATTATGCATTGTAAATAATGTACATCGTACAAACTTAAAACCTATAATTTAAAACCTAGTGACTCGATCTAATGACAATTATTCACAGCATTATGTAGGCAAGTATGTTTAAAAAAATATTTTAATAAGCATATTCAGAATGGCAGACAGGGAATGGGAGAAGGGAATTATTTTACAGTGCAAAATTACTATGCATAATTTTAAATGCCTATTTAAATATTATTTGAAATACATTTTAAAGCTCAACAGATTTGTGTTGAACTGAGTTGCAGATTCTGAACTCTATTTGAAAACATCATAAAACAATACCATTCCAAATGAAAATGATAGTGCTTTGCTGTGGGTGAGGGAGACTAAGTAACTATTAACAAAGGCTTCTTTTCCCAATGCAATTTGTCAAGAGTTCAAGAGTTATGAAATGTACTAAATATTAAGCAAATTAAATTCATGATATTACTAAAATTTTAGTGCAATAACTTATCAAGTTATAATGGCTGCATTATGAAGAGCAAAGAGCAAACAAAGTATTGTGTGACATACCTGTATAAACACAAAATACAATTAAATATTTCTTTATGAAAAGCTGAGCATAATGTATTATAATAGTGGAATGTTTTTTGTTAGGCATACTTCAAAAAGATAAGATTAAGAAAAGACTTCCTAACATGTGCCGTATTTGCAAACATGCCTGAGAATTTACTGAAAATGTTCCTGTAATATTAGTTTACAAGAACTTCACAAACCTGCCAAACAAAATGCATATTTTATAAAAGGTGAAAATGGTGTCTCTAATATTGCAACAACTTAAAAAGTACAGCATCACTATTCATTTGAAATATTTCTATAGACCATCTTTGATAAAAGCTAGGATACTTTGGATTCGTTTAATAAAATATGATTTAGAAAATGGATTGTGACCATCTGTTAAAGCTGCCATTCTGGATAAATTAATGTTCTAGGTAAAACAAAACAAAACAAAACAACAAAAAAATTCATGCTTCTCAACACTTCCACCCAAAACTCTGATTTACTTGGATATGTATGTAATAACAGTGAAAATATATTATATGAAGTCAAGTGTTGTAAAGTGGCTTTTAACACTGTTTGGGGGAAAAGTTGTTCACATTGGTGGAGGGAAGCAGTCTAAAACTATGTTAATAGTAATACTTCATGGGGGTAAGGCCTAAACCATAACATCTCAGTGCAAACCTCTACTCAATTGCATTAGACAGTTGAGCCATTTAAAAACAAGACCACAGAAGATTTATTTTAAAAAGGCATCGGCTCTTGAACTGATGGCTGAAAATGAACTGGTAGAAGCATTTGGGGTATGCCTGTGTGATAAAAACAAGAATAGTTAATAATCTTTTATAAAAGTTTGGATATAAGTTGGTCTATCAGCTGTATGTATAAAACTACATTTTTTTAACAAGAATTTTGCACTAAAAATAAAATGGCACTCTTGCAAGGCTATGCAAATGGATGATACTATTTGTAATCACACAGAGCAAAGGTTACTGCATATCTTATTTTCATTTTGGAAATAACGCTATGAAATCTGGAAAACTGGATTGTAACTGGAAAAGTCTAAAAACTTTTCTAACTTCATCACTTTTTCCTCATAAAATCAATATTGTTGCCTGCCAACTCCTTGTTGTGCCAATTATCTAAATATCACTTGACCTTTTCCCCAGTTTATTTAATGCAAAAATGGGAAATTTCAAAATGCATATAAAAATAACTGAACAGGATTCTGGTCAGCATGATACATTTAAGCACTTAAGCCAACATTAAACTTTTGTCTTGCTTCAAAAATAATTTTGAAAATTATAGCAATGCAAAACAAACTATGCAATCTAAGTATCATGCTTAATTTCTGAATTCGCAAACTATTTGTCCTTAAGTAGAAATTTAAAAAACAAATCTTCACAATCCTTTATGAATGCTTTTACCACCTGGATAAGAAACATGACTTAGTTACTACACAAACACTTAAAAATTCAATAGAAAAACCTTAGCAAAATAAAATGAAAGCTGACAGACTCAGAATATCAATTCCTCTCATAAAAGTTTACCAACTGTACAAGTTAAGAAAATTATACAAGCTTTTGTAATAAGAAAGGACAGCTCAGTCAAGACATATGTACTGTAAAAATCTTTCAAAGGCTACAAAGAATCTGGAAAAATACAGAATGTATTTCTTAAGCCCAGATAAGAATATGGAAAGACATCATTGATGTCAACAATTTTACATACACAAACCTGACTTGGTTTATTTTTAAATTTCTATATATAAAAAAATCATGCTAGCATAACTTTCAGGATTCATAGGGGTTTCCTTAATAACGATAAGCAGAAATTTGAACTTGGTGTTTTCTTCTCTGCCATCAAATAAAGTAAAAAGTACCTTGTAGTGAACTTTTAGGATCAATACATCAAATGAGAAGGTACAGATTATCTTTAGTTGATTCAAATTTACTAAATCATTTGTTATATCCTTACAAGGGTCTTTCGAGTTTTAAAATGTAAAGTCTATAAAAGCAGCGTTATGAAATCTTACTAAAGTTAGGGCTCAATTCAAATTTTCACCAACTGCTTCAAGGAAATCAACTTTTTAAGGTAACCCATCAATCCTGAAAATTTTAGTCACACTAGAATTTATTCCAAAGAAAGTAAAACATGTCTAAAATTCAGTCATCTGTGTTTTCAAGTTCTTCAAATTTTCCATGTGAGATTGCTTCTTGGAAAAATTCAGAAGAACCTGGACTTTCTTTTCCATTGCTGTTTACCCTTCGCCTTTTGGCAGGTCTCTCACTTTTTTCATCAAAATCACTTTCATTTTTTACTGTCATATGGGCAAGTTTTGAATCAGTGGTAAGGTTATCTGTTTCATAACCATTACTATCCATATCTGCATGAAGTGGTTTCTTATTTCCACCTGTTGGTCCATTAATGTGTAACCCTTCAACTTTTACTTCTTCTTTATTTAATATTTCACCTGGTCCATTAGACGATACCCCTAAGGTAGAAGAAATATAAATGAGACTGCTAATAATAAAAAGTTACATTTGTAAACGACTATAAGACAGCTACTGGAAAATAGCTTTTCATCAAGGAAGTGAGGTATCAAATCTGTGTGGTCTGAATTCTGGCTCTATTTACCTAGTAGCTGTGTGACCTTAGGCAAGTTATTTACACTCTCTGTACTTCAGTTTCATCACATGTACAATGAGGATAATAATTTACCTTACAGGGTTATTTTGACGATTAAATAAGTTAATAAATGTAAAGAATTAATTAGAGAACAGAATTTGACATATATTAAAAGCATGTTTTGGTATTATATGACAACAAATAAGCACTGGATCCAATAGCCTAAGTAAGTTGAATTAAAGCAAAGAAATGAATAAACTATTCAGATTTAGCCAAAGGGTCCTAAGTTTCTAAAATCATGTAGAGAAAAAGAATTACTCTCTCTTTAGAAGCCTGATTTTTCTACTATTATATAAAATCAAGATAACATGACTGTATTCTTAATGTACATCTATGGCTTTTGTGCTATAAGGGTAAAGATCATGCTCTACGTTCATCTATATGGATTTAAATAATCTGTCATGTTAAAAAATCAATGCTTGTATTGTCCAAGCCTACACTTTAAAATACTAAAAGTAAACACAAATTCTTCTATAATAGGTGAGAGCACATAATTATTCTAATAAAAGCAGCAAGCAACAGTGAAAAGGTCATGTTTGAGTTGACTATAACTTGGAGTAGAAATTTTGGGGAAACTCAAAATAAAAATATAGAATGTGCCACTAAAGATAATCAAAACTCAATTAAAATAGTCAACATAAAGGATAAGCCTCAAATATTACATTTTGATCAAAGGAAATACGTATTCTATTTCCCCCAACTCAAAAGTATAATCAAAACATGAATGCACAGGGGGACTGTGCATATGATACTGAAGGAACAACTTTGTTGTAGTAAGCCCAAAGAGCTTGGTGACACTGTGATTTGGTCAAAAATAACTAAGATTTCAAGTAACTAATTTAAGTCCCTTACAAAAGAAATAAATTGGGTTGGAAAGCTCCTTCCTTATCTTGACAGATTTGATTTTAAGTACTGGATGTCAATGGCTTCTGGGATACTAATTATAGGTAACTTATGAAACTCTCCTAGGCTAACTGCATGTTCTCATCAAGTGGATCAAAAAGAAAAAGTGATTTGGTAATTATGAGCAAACAGAAAAAGACAGAAGTATCGACTGTCTGCCTCCCTGAGTTTCTAGCTCTAGTCCCAAGGTCAGAGCCTCAGCTTCTTATTCTACTTCAGGATGGCATTAGTTGTCCTAATGTGACATGTAGCTGGCATTAGTTGTCACGTTAATAAAATATTTGGACCACGACATGGTTGCTGGACCCTAATTTTTGTTTGTTTGGCTTGTCCTTAGAAGGGAAATAATGAGGGAATAGAGAGGGGTCACCACATGAACAAAGTACAGCATATTCACCACAACAGTGCCAGTGTCAGATCAAAGGTCAGAAAAAGGGTCAAATCTTGCTCAGAATTTCTTTTAGTTTCTGTGAACCAGAGATTAGCTCTCCACTGGCCCTCCCCTAAGGCTGTTACATCATAATGTAGGTGGGCAGAATTTATCTCTAATTGACCAGTTTCTTCCTAAAGAGGGGTGAAGGGCTTACTACTTTCTGCTTGACAACTGTCTTCTTAGGAAGACCATTATAATTAAATCAGAAGTCAAACTAGGTCTGACTTCAAAGATCAACACAGTGATCTATGGTCCACTGTATATTTTAAACAAGAACATTATCTGAACCTCAATCATATTTGCATGCCTTTTGCTTCTCTTCCGTGGAGATAAAAATGGAAATGTTTCTGTAGAATACAAATGCACAGGTTGAAACCAGTTGTATATTTTCTTATCCTTTAAGGTTATTATGTTATCAAAAGAGAAAAACATTTAAAACAGTGCCTGTTACCTACTCCTTTTCATCTATATGGTTAATGTACCTTTCTGATCAAGTGTTATAAGCTCTCAAAGTATTTAAAAAGTATCAGTGCATTTCTGATGTGATATGGCAGTAAGTTTTGGTCTAAGAGTTAACAAGTATACTTATATCTAGGTATCCCAATCGGATAAGAAACAAGATGTTACTCAAAACATAAATTTCTTAAAAGAAATGGTCACTGTTGATAGTATACTTTATTAAACTTACTTCTTAGTGGTGTCAATGGGAATTCTTGCTAATTATATTTTGTGGGTGTTTCTATGTATGCTGATATTATACATGTTTCATCTGGTAATTACAATTGTTACTTTAACTCCTGCTTTGGAAATAGAATAGAAATCAAAAATGAACACTCTAGACTACTGAAAGAAACAGAAGGGTTTCTTTGCTTGCTTACCATTTTGATTACTGTTACTTATAGTGCCATCTTCTTTTTCAGACTGGCTGTTACTACTGTTTGAAGCAGTCGGGGGAGGGGATGGTGCTCGACTAGAAGCAGCACTTTCACTTTCATCTAGAAGACGATCCATGTAATCCCTTAAAATGAAGTAAAATAATAAAATAATTATTTTCTTATATTGAAAAAAGCTGAAAATTAAAATGAGGAGAGGTTAAATTTAGGCGGCTTTATTAACAAATATATCCTAATTTTCACTTACATTCATTCCAGTGCCTCATCTATTACACCAGCATGTGAACATTTAAATAGAAAGCTTCCTTCGGTTACATGTTTGTAGGAAAAATGTACAAGGCCTTTTAAACTAGCTAATTTTAGAGACCTATAGGCAGTTTTAAAACTTAAAATTTTAGGCAGGTGCTCAGAGTAGCCCAACTAAAATCAGAGGACCTGTTAAGTCAACCAGGAGGAGAAAAAAAATTTCTAACAGACACAGGTTGGAATTTGAAAGCTTCTAAAGCTCTTTGATGGCTAAGGCAACACCTGAAAGGCGAATTCGGTCCTAACAATGACTCACCTCCCTAACCCTTCCTGGATACCTTTATCTTACCTTTACCTTTCTGAGAGATCTGAGCTATAATAAACTCACTGAAGTTCTGGGCTTACCTGCTGGCTTTACCTGCCAGTATATCACTTCCTCCTGAAGTCATTCCTGAACTATATGGCACGAGAAGATAGCTGTGTAAGTCATACTGGTTTGGAGTTAGAAGATCTGGGCTAAATATTTCTCTGAGGTACAGTGTCTTTACCTATAAAATGCATGTCATCATACATAACCTATCTACCATATAGGGCTGTTGTATAAGATACCTACAGGAAGTCTTTTGTAAACTAAAAAGTGCTATTAAGTCACAAGAATAAAGGTCAGTGAACTATGGCCTATGAGCTGGCCACCTGATTTTGTGAATAATACTTTACTGGAACACAGCTACACTCTTTCATTTCCATAGTGTCTATGACTGCTTCTGCACAACAACAGCAGAGTGAGCAGAAGAAAACTTAAGGCCTGCAAAGCCTAAAATATTTACTCTTTAGCTCTTTACAGAAAAAGTCGGCCAAGACCTACACTGGAATAGCTTCACGAAGGCAGGGGTTTTAGTCTGTTTTGCATGGCAAGGAGTAGAAGCTCAATAATAATTTAAATGCATTTTACATTTTATAATTCCCTAAGTATTAATAGAAATATTAAGTAAAATGTTTTAGAATTTTGTGAGGAGAATAAGAGTTTAGATAAGAAGGAAGCAGTGTATGGGCTCAGGACTTTACTCCAACTCTGTGTTAATAATAGTCCATAAAAAGACTATCAACTATAGTTATAATCTCAAACTACATGATCACAATGTCCTGTGGGTTATGGGGATATAATAAGGATGTGGCACCTGACCTCAAGAAGCTCCCAACAGTCTGAGGTACAAAACTAACACATATCAAAGTAACATATGTGACAATGAGCTAATCAATTTAACATTCTAGGCCTACTTTCCTCATCTATAAATGGAGGGAATTAAATTTAATGGTCTTTAAGACCTCTTCAGTTTTATGCCATTCGTCAAAATTACAGAACCATTATGTAAAAAATGGGAAGCACATGGAAACAGAAATGAGCACCATGAATGCCAAAGGGACTTCAAAAGCTAAGGCTAACAGGAACAGGCGATCCATGAGGAGAAATTGTTGGAAATACATTTTTTATGATGGGAATAGATAATGGAGGATGTTAAAAGCCACAGGAAACTAGGTGACTAGATATCAAAATTATTTTAAATTTATGAATATAGCAGTGATACTATGAGTAGTATCATAGTATCACTGCTATATTTTATTATTATATATATAATAATAATAAAAGAATTATTATTACTGCTGCTGCTGCTGCTATTTCCTCACATTTAACGGCATCCAGAATGCTGAAGGAAGGAGAAGAGTCAAGTACACCATCCAGGTGGGTGGAGCAGCATTCAGATAACCAGTTATGCTGAGTTAATTTTTACTTTTTTAAAAAGAAATTATATGCAAGGCAGTTAACAGCAAAATCTCCAATTTGCATATGGCTACCAATTCTTCCAAGTAGTGAAAAAAAATCTGTGTTAGAACCTTTCAAAGGCTACTTATAGACTGAATGGCAAATACATGTCATTCTGTTGAACAAGTGCAATGTAACAATGTAACAGAAAAATGAACAAATAACTTTCGGAATAACTGATCTAGCTATAGATTTTGACTGAAAAGGAAGATGAAAAAAATTCCTTCAAATTTTTGTCTAAAGGTGTTAACTTAATGTTCTGTACAGTCACTTCAAGTGCAATTATTAACAGAAAGCAAACTAGATAAACAAGTTTGGGAGCAAACTAGAAAAATATCTCCATGCTTACAAAAAAACCACAATTGCTCCCCATCTGGAAAATAATGTACAGTCTGGTCATGGTTTTTATAGAAGATGTAACAGATGAGTGTGACTAAAAAATTGTAATTCTTCCAGTTAAAAAATTTTTTTTATTTTTAATTTTTTTTATTTTTATGAAAGCCCCAAAGAGGACATAACTGAAGCCTACAAAACTATAGTATTCTTGCCTAAGGGGGAAAACATTTGTTCACTTCATACCATTACACCAGGGGACCACTGTTAACTCTTACAGCCTGAGAAAGGAGAAGAATGGGATTACTTTTAACTGTGGCTACTCACTTACAGAATACTTAACCTTAAGAGGAATCAAGGCTATAGATACAAGGATCTTCAAAAGGTTTTCAGAAGCTATGGAGAAATTAGAGAAACTAAAATGTTTGGTGGCACATCCCTACCTAACCTGTTGAGCTTGATATCACAGGGGACCGACTAAGCCAGCCCACTCTTCCCTTGGTGATGCTTTCTGAAAGAGAAAACTGGATGAACCGTGGGTCTGACCCAGTATGGCAATTCTTAGGTTCTTACTGCTGATGACGACAGATTGCCTGTTGTTTGTGTGTAAATATTATTTCTGAAATGGGTGAAAAAAATGAAAGATGTTACTATTGCTCTTCCCTATAGAATAGCTTGAAAAATGTGACTGTTTTAAGTTACATACTGAAGACTAGGTAGCTGATCTAGTTCTACATCATTATGCCTTAGCACTACCAATAAATCCAGAAAAAATTTAACTATAAATTTATGACATTAAACAATTAAATAAAATTTGAAATACTGTTATTATGAAATTCCACTCTAGCCATCCTGAGCTTTAAATAATGGGGGATGAGGCATTTAGTCAAATGTCCCATGATTTCCATGGGGCAATCATACCCATTTATTCCCTTTTAGATAATTCCGCTTTTGATTTTAGAGTGTTTGATCCTCCAAGGAAGTGATCAGCAGAGATACCTGTAAATGAACATGACCAAGAAACAGTCCACCCTAGGAGTTTAAAAAGCACAATCAAATAGCATAAAAGCACGTTTCAAAGGCACTTATTTGGGGAGCCTTAAGAACTTTCCTGGAGCACACTGACCAAATGAAGTCACAACTTGACATTACTTTTATTCCATAAACATTAGGAATAACCGGGGTAGTATGGTAAAATTAATTCCGCCATAACAAATCATCGATATTTTAGAGCAACTCATGTGAGATCAAAGGCTCAATACTCTATATGCTTAAGTAACAAATTACTAGTGGCAGTGGGGACAGTGTTTCATTCCAAAACCAGAATGACTGAGGCCAGTTGGGAACAGGGTTTCAGCCCAAAGCTACACTGAACAAGGCTAGGAGAATTTGGAGCATGGGGAGTGGATTAGACGTAGAAGGCATTTTGCATAAAGAGTGGATATAATAACCCATACTCCCTGTATCATCGGGAATAAGCTAAAGTTGCATTACTAATTATTAAAATTATTTCTGTAGAGAAAAGGTGTCAGGAAATCTAGGAAAAAGTAAGTCAACATGCACATGTTCTTTCCTCTATAAAAAACTTTGTAACAAAAAAGAAAATATCAATATAATTTGACCTAATTCCCGTTTTATATCATCTACACTCAAATCTTATTTTGGTTCCATAGATCAAAAGTAGATTAGGCAAGGAAAAATATTAATTTCCCTTTCTCTTTAAAGTACCTCTATTAGGCATATGGCCCTACAATTCTACAAAAGATAGCCTCTCTTTTCTATTCTCACTGCTGTCACAGTGTTATCAGATTAAAACTGTATGTGCTTATACTGAATAGAATAGAATTTAACAAAAACATGCTTTAATAGTTGTTCTGATCCACTTCCTCTCAGGACTACTGCTGAAAACATACACTCTAACATTTGCTTTGACATATTTTGTTGTCTCAAATAATATGAACTGTAGTCTACAGTGTTTTATAAGACACTGAAGTCTAACTGTCCTATAAAGGTATGCCAATAATGTAATTTAAACTAATGTAAATTCTCAAAATTACAATTTTCTCAAGAAAAATTTAGGAAAGCTTAGCAAAAATATGACTGGAAAGAAAATAAATAAACTCACGTTACACCAGGATGAAGATTATATTTCTTTTTTCCAAATCGTGTTTGCTGAGCAAAGAAATCATAACGTTCAGATTTTTTCCACATATAATAGAATGCTACACATTCACCAACTGACCTTGTTCGAACCTATAAGAAACAAATACTTGTTTTTAAGAATTATCTCCTCCCTAAAAGGAGTTACTTCATGAAAAATGTCTGAAATTTGAAAACAAATTAGCTGGTCCTTAAGTAATATGTAATACTATGTATAAAATATGCAAAGAACATTGCAGCAGCTGTGTTAAAAACTGTTCTATCTAAACTCCCATTAAAAGAAACAATACACTAGCAACAGCTCTTCAGATGTTTAACATTATGCTTTTAAAAGGCTATCATCTTAATTTACTATAAAAACAAGCACTCCTTTATTGAAAATGACTGTAAGTGGCTTTGAGTTAAAATTAATGTTATAAACAGTCTACAAATATTTTGCCAACAGTGATCCAGACTCAGTTATTTTACTAAGAATAAAGGCTGAGAATATTCCACAGTGAGTTAAAAGCTATTATAACAATGCTAATATTTTGCTTACTAAGTTACTCCAGTGATTACTGAGCTATATACCTACTTGTGTAACTGAGTGGGCTCCCCTTACATAACATTCAACACCTATGGGATTGGCAAATGATGTTGACAAAATTCCCTTTTCAGCTATTGGGCTGGAGAACTCGTAAGGTTGATGTATATAATAAAACACTGGGACTTTAAAATGAAAAAAAGGTACCTACATGGTGTTTGGGATGTAGGACGGTATTATTTAACCCTAAAATTTCTATCTGGAAGTAGGTATCTTGTGGGATAGACTGAATCTAAGGTCAACTTGAAGACATCCTTATTTTGTTGCCTGACATAGTTTTCTTTCTTCCCCTATGCTTGCACTTCACAACTTTGGCCTATGTTGCTCTTAGACTGAAAGCTATCAGGGCTCTAAGAAAAACCCAATCATCTCAAGGTCTTTTTTTACCTCCTTTAGAATCTTATTTCTAGATAGATACAAGCCAAGTCAATTGTACTTTTCTGAAAGTAAAAATTGAAAAGACATTTTGAGGCTTGCAAAGTTAACATTATTAAAAACCCTCAATAAAATAAGCCTGCATAATAGAAGTTAGGATTACGATCCAAACTTCAAAACCAGGTGTAAAAACAAAGTCTTAATGTTTTCACTGGATCATTCTTCTCTCTCTTAAAGAATTACTATCTTTCCTTTGTTCACTAGAGCAACTATTATATTAGGTATAGATCTGTTTACTTGTGTTAACATTTGAAATATCCCCATTCCAAATATTTATATATAAATCAAGGTCTTATTTTCAATATTATGATAAGATGTTTTTGGCTAGTAGTTTCAAATCGCCTAATAAGTTCTTATTCCTTAAAAAAATGGAATTTCTGGGAGGAGGGGGTGTTGCTGCTTCTAATTATATCCACGTATCTTTCCAGGGGTCTCCTCCATTAGTAATCCAGCATGGTTTGGTCAATAGTATTTGAATTTAAGCAGGAGTGCTAGAAAACGGTTATCCAAAACACTGTCCCTTTGACCATGAAACGTACTGTTTTTTTATAATCAGAAACATACATGACCCAGTCATTAGTATAATGCACTCCTTTCATAGAATGTTACTTTGTTGGAGATTATCGATGTGGACACCACATTATGGGGTATAGATACATTTTTGACACCAATGCTAAGATTCAAAATTTCTCTTATTAGTTATGTCTGATGTCATATACTAAAATGCACCAAGATAATCAAGAGTAGACTAGTTAATGCACAACAAAATTAAGAAAAATGAACTCATGGGATTTGTAAGCAACTACTTCATTTATGAAACATAAAATAGATACTATTAAATATGTGTTGAAATAAGCAGACATCACCCAATCACACCAAGAGGTATAAAAAAGAAAAATGTGGTGACAGACTAGAGCTTCAGACATAAGCATACGTAAACCCAGATACTTTCAAAATCATCCTAGACAAGCCATCACACAAGACTTAAATGCTATCTTTAAGGAAACATGTAAAGCCAAGCTCCTTGTCATCTATACTCCCTAAAAATATGATATTTATAAGCCTAGAAATTACTTGATTTTCTACATTTAAACTTTGTGATTTTAATTTTGGCTGTCATAATTTCCCATAAGAATAACACATTTTCCTAATCTACATAATTGTGTAGTTACTATTAAAAATATTACCTGATTTCAGTTGCAAGAGAATTAAATGTAAAAATAAATCTCCATGTTATTATGAAGTTCTTTTGGGTATACATTGACATTGTATGACTGATATTACCAATATGGAATGATGATCATGTTAAATACAATTGTCAAATTATAAAATTATAATAATGTATAACAATGCTGACTTATTGAGATATTTTTCTGGAAAATTAAATCTTAACTAAAACCAAATTAAATACTAAGTATTTGTTTTAGATCACTAAGGACTTAAGGGAATGTAAAAAAATATTCGAATTGTAAATACTGTCATGTTAAAAAATGCTTTAAAGTTGCAAAATTATTTTAAAAACCCTTCTAAAAACATGTCACCAGGTTGTGGAAATTGGCTTAAATGATTACACTGAACACATACATCCCACCTCGAAGTTGATGAACATCCTTATAAAGGAGTCCAATCCTTAAAGGCTTCTAATATCACACATTAAAAACAGTCACTTGGCAAATGTATGCCAGAAAGTCTAGGCATGCTTATAATAATTCCCTAAAAAAATCAATATATTAAAATATTCATTATAGAACTTTTAACATTAGAAAATAAGATATAAGATGATCTGGGTTGTTTGTTAACTAAATTTCTTTCTGTAAAAAAGAGAACACATATAATTACTTACTTTATTAGCCTGAATCAAATGAAAATCCTTTCCATAGGCCTTCAGCCCTTGTTCAAAATTTCTACACTCTTCCTCTGTCCAAACAGATAATTCCTCTGACAAAATGGGGGAAAAAAAACTGTTAAGCAATATTCCCCCAAATGGTGTATATAACAAACAAACTGCAAATAAAAATATAACTTCTGGTCACAATGAGGCAAGTATTTATCCTAAACTCTATTACTGATGGCTGCAAAATATGAAGTGACAAAAATTCCTCAGTAAAATTTTGGATGATGTGGTTCCTAACTCTCCAACCTTAATTTGGGCCACCTGCTCCTTTATTCTTTATGATCTCACTATACTAGTGACTTTTCAAGTCCTTAAATTTGCCATGTTTTTCTTTAGACTTTGCGCATGATGTTCCTTTAGCCTAGAATTGTTTCCTGCCTCCTATACCTCACTTCCCTTTCACCTCGCTGATTTGTTTACATCCCAGCAATAGTATCACTTAGTTCTAGAAGTTTTCCCTAACAGCTTCACCCTTTCCCCTGACTAGGTTAAGCCACTGTAGTAAGTCTGAAATGTACCCTCTAATTTTCTATGAAGAACTCCTAGGCTCCAAGCACCATGATGAGGGCAGGGACTTTGTTGATAGTTATGAACTTAGAACTCAGTAGGCCCTCTAATTTTTGTTGGAGGAATGAGTATCTTCCACTTGTTACATAATATATAAGCAGCAGTCTTACTGAAGCAGGGTGGGAGCCAGTTTAGAGTAACAAAAAAACCCCAAACCTGGATTTCAGTTATGGCTTCATTATTTATGAATTATGTTTGCCTTAGCTAAGTTACGTCAGTTCAGAGCTCAGTCTTATTAATTTTAAAGTGAAGGTAACATCTGTCACATTACTTAGCTCATAGGGCTAGTACCAAGATCAAATAAGAAAATATTTATAAAAATGTGTTGAAATTCAAAGGCATTATGTATTTTGACTTAAATGGCCTTACGTATTTTCCCTAAAAAAGGGACAGCCTTAATCCCATTCCCCATAATGCCTTGTAAAATACTTGTGTTATACACAAGTTATTTAACAAGTTCTTTGTTATTCAGCAAATATTTACTGAATTCAGAAAGATCGGTATTATTAAACCTAGGATACAGCTACGCAGATTGAAGAGCTTACTTAAGCTTTATATTTCTGCTATGTCATGAAAACAAATAAAATGTAATATTTATGCTTACCTCTAGCTGCTTTTACATTAAATCTTAATCTTCTCAATGCTTCTTCTGTGTCAAAATTGCATTTAACCAATTCATATAATGCCTAGAAAAATAAAGAGCTTCAATATGAGACCCAGACTATGAACAGTTCAAAACTACAATTTCTTAAGAGTAAAGGCTTTTCCAGCATCCAGTGTTTTTCTCATCCTTTCTGGAGGACAAATAATGCTAGTGAATGCAACATATAGAACATTAAGGAAAATCAAACACAAATTCCATCCTGATAATTAACTGCCTCCAAATATGTAGAAAATAGGATAAGCAAACACTTTAACTTGGCAGCCACAGTATCCCAGCTATTTAGAAATAGAATTATTTTATAAAGATCATCCCCCTCTCCCCCTTTGGCATCCTGGGGTTCCTATGCTAATTTTAAACAAATCAGAAAACACTGATTAAAAAAGATAAAAAAATATATAGTGCTGTCATTAGATTTGTGGTAGGCACTGGTCTACCATGTGCCTAATAACATTATACCAGATGTGTATTCCAAATTTGATGACATCCAGATTCTCAGGGATGTCCAAAGAACTTCAGAAAGCCTAATAAACAATATATACAGGCAAACTAAAATATCAAGATTTTTGTTTACTTGAGCTAAAATCATACCAATGAAGGGTGTTACTACTACGTATCTTATGCTGATTATAACCTCAGATTCTGCTGAAAACATAGGAATTTTGGTGGATAGGATAACAACACTGAATATGATAGCGTTTACATTTAAAAATGTATATGGTTAATTTATTTTGGGAAAAATTTAAGTTACTTCTTATTCATGTACCTGTTCATTGTCTTTTATATGAGATCCTTCAGGAATTGCTTCTACACCTTTCTCATCACCTGTTCTTCTGGATGCATCCTTAAGAAACACAATCACTTTATCTTCCGGTAAGTACTCAGGATCCCACAGGAGCTGATCGTCATTTTCATATACTAAATTAGTAAAACACAATATTTTTTAAAATGCCAAAAACTGACAGAGTCTGTATTAAAACATATCATTGAACAAGTAACTCATACTTAGATCCAAAATGTTAAGAGCGGAGAGGTAGAACTGTAGTCCTACTAGCTGCTTGACTTCGTTCTTGGGTAATATTCATAGCCTGAGTAAGCAATCTAAACAGAGAAGTACCACTTTATGCCCCTTTTAAATCCAGTCTGACTTAGCTTGCTTGAGTTTACCAAATTCCAAGCTCTCTTAGTTTGAATAGCATTATAACCACTTACTACGTTGGGCAGTTAACCTCCCTTCTCCCTGCCTCATCTCTGAAATGGGAATTGACAACCCTGTCCCGTAGGGTTGAAAGGATTTAAAGCACTTTAAAACAATTCTGGCATATATTAAGATTCAATGGATGTTCATTATTTTTGAAAAGGGGTAGCTAAAAGATTGCTCACCACCCAATGTTAACACTGCTTATTTCTTGGTGGTGGATTTGGGCAATTTTTTCTTCTTTAATTTTCCTATGAAAATTAATGATGAAATAATAACCAACTTTCATTATAACGAAAGTCATGACATTTTTTAAAAAAAGCATTTAGGTTTCACCAGAATTTTCATTATAAGAAGATGAAATCCCAAATCACATCAAAATTTAAAAGTGAACAGGAGGAGAACCTAAGATGAAAACTTATGGCATTCTAAATGACAGGAAGATGAAAGCAGAGACAAAATTAAGGAATAGTCACAAAGACAGAATACCACAAGTGTGGCACTGTAGCAGTGAGGGGACGAAAATGTTTCAAGGAGTAATAGACTGGTTAAATGCTAGTAAATGACCAGGTTGGAAATTGAAAAAGGTACGATCGATTTACTAACAAGGAGGGAAAAGTTTCAAGAACATTCTGTGCAGAGATGGATGCCGAAGCCATACTAGAGACTGAAGAGTAAATGGGAGGTGAAAAAATAAAGTAGAAACTAGTGAAAAGTTTGGTCGTGAGGCAGGAGATAGGGCAGGAGCTAAAGAGGAAGTATAACTGAACAAAGATTTTGGTGTTGTTTGCTGGAGATAGGAGACATAATCATTTAAATGCCAATAGGAAACAGCCAGCTGCAGAAAGATTTTGAAGAGACAAAGCATAACCGACAGTGTCAAAATTCCTTTTGTTATGAGAAAGAAATTAACACAGCTAATTAAACACTTCCTGTGTACCAGGCACTATGTTAAGTGTTTTCAAACAAATTCCCTGGCCGCTTCCGGCCTCCTACCACACTCATACACTTTAAAATGTTGTTCTACCTTTCTGTTTCCCAAGATTTATACTCTTCTTTAAAATACAGCTCAAAGGAAAGATAATTTGTTGAAGCTTCGTAAATCTCATTCCTTTTTTAATCTGATACAACCCTGGTGACTTTATATTGTAAATAAATAAAACTCCTGATAAAATGAATTCAGATACACTGCTATTCATGTCTGTTCTCTGCTCAGCCTCCGTTCCCCAAAGGGAGCAAACTACCATATATTCCTGGAGTGATGGGTAGGGGGTGGACTCAGAAAGAGGAAGATGGAGGGTGGGTCCCTGAGTCCCCAGTGTTCTCCCAATAGGATACCCCCTTATAAAGCTTATGAAGCAAGCACAAACTCCCTGGGAGATACTTCTGGAATCATTCTAGAAGTCCCAGGGAGGCAGAGGACACAGAGATGTCCTTATTTAAGCTGAATACACAAGCATCACCAGATGGCACCTAGAGACAAGCCAGACCCCTAGAACTAGATAGCCAGAGACTATGACACTTCTTACACAATTACAATATACTAAAAAATGACCATGTAGTAATTAATTAGCATTTTCAGAGAATAAAACCACACTGCCTTTCCCAAAACCTACCAAATTACTTTCCAGTTAAGTTTACATTCTAAATAAAATGACTTCTGACTATGATTTAAATAAAACAGGTATAACACAGTTGATACTTATTAAATGTCTGTTGTAGAACTAAATGCCAAGAGATCAGAAATTCAGAAGACCTCCACTAAGATAAAATACACTAAAATACTAAGGAAAAATAATGTCTATAAATATGAAGGAAAAAACTCTTTAATAGCAACAAAGAAAAAATACTCTTTATGGTAATTACACCAAGTGACATGAACATGCTGGATTTTGAAAGCTCACAATCACTGAACTGTAATGGCATCTTCTGAAACTGTCATTCTAAATGAATTACGAAACCTAAATATTCAAACTTTTAAAAAGCAACTGTGCCTTATATTACTGGAATATATAATTTACATGATTATATCAAAGAGTTTAAAAGGCAGGAGTTTACCTAGTACATTAACCCAGGTTAGCTGGGGAAGTGCTTCTTATGGCATTTTAAACAACCAAATTAAGCTTGTCAGATAAGCAAAATGAGTTGTCAAAATAATTTAACAAAGTTTATTATATGTATGTGGGAGTTGGGGGTAGAAAGTTGAGAAACCACCACAAAAACCATAAACAAACTTCTGCAATCTGGGAAATTAATTCTCAATGAATAAATGTATATGTATTAACCTCCAGTTTTAGGGGTTTTTAAGTGTTATTCCATTTTAATGCCTAAGTAAAAATTCTATCTAATCAATATATATATATTATGAGGATGACAATGCTGATCCATAATCAGCATCATGGTGTAATGAGGCTTACAACAGAAATTTCCATTCTTCAAAGATCACACTGTGACTAATAACATGCACGTTAAGTTGTCTAGCTGAGTCTTTCCTATGTCTAGATATGCCCCACTTTTCCAATGTTACAGTTATATCACTTCACTTTTACGAAAGACCTATATTAGTACTTATTTTCACTAACCAAAAGATATCTGAGGAGAATTTTTACTTTTATGAAAAAAGGCAAAAAGTGAAAATAGAGTTCAGCATGTGCTGCAGTAATGGAGACAGCCATGCTTCTGCCCTGGGAAAGACACTCAGCGTCAAGCCACCATAGATAACTCTGAGCCATGTGCGCATCTGTGCTTTATCTCGATTTATTTTGTGCATCTGTTTGCAAAACGTGCCCTAAGGTTCAGAAAAGCCTTTTATCATTCCTGCTTTTGCTATATGTTAATGTTATTTTAGGCTCTATGTGTTACTTGGTATAATTTGGTAGGTTGTTTTTTGGATCTAGGAACACCCAAAAAATTTTCCATATATGGTACAGTAGTTCCCACTTATACACGGTTTTGCTTTCTGTTGTTTCAGTTACCCGCAGTCAACTGTGGTCTGAAGATATCCACATCATTTACCTCACTGCATCTCACCACATAGCCATTGTATCATTTCACATCATCACACGAAGAGTGAATAGAGTACAATAAGATATTTTAAGAAAGGCAACATTCACATAATTTTTATTGCTGTCTATTGTTATAATTGTTCTAGTCATTATTGTTGTTAATTTCTTACTGTGCCTAATTTATACATTAAGCTTTATCATAGTTATGCATGTATAAGAAAAAACAGTATACACAGGATTTGGTACTCTCTTTGGTTTTACTGTGGGGGTGGTCTTGGAATGTATCGCTGTGAATAAGGGGGGAAACACCATTATAATTGCTTCTTGGTTTTATGCCATTTCGCTTATGAAAGGTTTCATTGGAATGCTCTACTTTTGGAAGCGAGGGAAACCTGTATGGGTTAAATGAAATACCTGTTTCAACAGTATTATTACTATATCACTAAGGCAATGCATGTTCAGTTTTCAGTAACTTAAGAATCAAATTGCCAAATGTTCATTAGAAACAACAGTTCACATGGTCCTTTGTTATTCACTGCTTCATAACTCCTAAGCATTATTTACTTATTCTAAAACGTACATCATGCAAGCATGAAAATTTGACTGAGAATCCCTTGAACCATGACTTCCCTTTTTTCCTAAGCAGCTCCTCTAATGCTCAGTTAACTTAGTCCAGGGTTCTCAATCCTGGCACTACTGACACTTTGGCCAGATAATTCTTAGCGGTGGGGTGATGGGGAGGTGCAATCCTGTGCACTGTAGGACTTTTACCAGCATTCAAATTATTCAGTCTTATCACAAAGTTGCAGTGTTTACTCAGTTTTGTACATGGGTGTGACAATAAAACACACATAACTTTGAAAAATGATGCGCTGTATCTGCCTAGCACTTCTTTGGGAATTAAACACTTTCTATATGGTCTCAGTGGGGCTGACACCACCTCTGGGAGCCCCAAGAACAGATACATGAGCCAGGGCAAGCCAAAGTACTCTCATCTTCTGGCTGGGTATGGGACTCAAGATGAGTCAATAGAGGCTCTCTCGCCATGATTTTTGCTAGAGCAAAAGGGGGTGGGGAAGTTCTCCTTTTTGCTGGTTCTCTAACTATAAGGACAGCATAAAGTATAAGCCAGCAGCTCCCAGTAGCCATCTTATCTTGTCTGACAATAAAGGAAAGAGAGAGGGAATCGACACTTGATACAATGAGAACTCCTAAATCTAGTTGTATTTGAAGCCAGGACATTCCAGGTAAAGCAATCACGTAAATTCTCTTATGCGGAAGCTAAACTGAATTGGGTTTTTGTCACCTGCAAGCAAAAGAGCATAAACTGATGCTTTATGAAAATCTGAATGAAACCTAAATATAATGGGTAACATTAATCCCCCGCTGACTATTAATGCCACTAAGCACTTGCTATGTGCCAGATACTATGTTTACTAACTCTATATTAGTTCTGTTAACACCCTTCTGAACGCACCTACTATCTCAGCCAACAAATGTTTACTAAGTGCTTATATGACAAGGATTATCCTAGGTATTAAGAATACAATGAAGAAGAAACAAATGATTATAGTATACTGTGTTGAGAATGATAATTTACATAAATTTAAGAAAATGTTAGTGTGTAGTTGAGCTTTTGTAACCAAAATAGATACAGGTTCAAAGGAACATGCCTCAAATGTAACTGTAACTAATAAATCTTATTTAATAATTGTTTGAATTTGGAGTCATAGCTGATGAGCACTACATAATCTGCATAGAATCTAGTAAAAAAGAAATTAAGATATCACAGAAAAAAAAATTATCAATGTCTCTCCAGGATACTCAATTATAGGGTTTCCTTATATCAATGAAAAAATTCAAATCTACCTGTCAAATAATTCCTACAGTAAAAATGTCACAATATCTCAGTTTTATGGCACTTTTATCCAAATCACCCAAACCAAATGCTCTCTCTTTTGAATGTGTGCTCATGGAACTAATGAAAAACTCCTTGTAAATTTCTCTCTGTAAGAAAGAAATGCACTTTAATTAGCCCTATCCTTTGGATAGCTTTATTTCTAACAGTACGGTTTACTTAATAGTGTCACATAAGTTTGGTTTGTATGCACTGTTCCCTAAGAGGAAACAAATTCTGGGTATCATGACCAAAGTGTGAACTCCTGGAACTACACAGCTGAGCAGTGGCTACCACAGTGACCCTTCCAAGGCAGTATCGCCTTGCTCAATCTAGTCTGATCCTCACACAATCTAATGCTTCAATCCTCAAAGCGAGAGAGCTTCATAAATCACTGCTTTTCCTGAAAAAAATTAACTATAACTGCTTTCTAAAATTATGTTAAATCTGAAGACATTAAACCAAAATTTAAAACATTAAAAATTAGAAATTGTGATCATGTATTCACTGTCCTGACAATACAAACATGTTAAAATAAAAAAGATAAAGCATATTAAGAGATAATTCAACCTACTTTTAGCCACAATATTAACTTGCCACATATAAAACTGAGATATTTTCCTACCCACCTACAAAACACACAATTTTCAAAAATAGGCACTATCTTCCAGTCAAAATTTAATGAGTTTGCAAGTTTCCTTAATAAAGAAATTTAATAAAATGGAACAAATATCTAACTCTCAGTTCATGTGAAGAGAAAGAACTCAGTGTCGAACATTTACTGTTAACCATTATGTAACAAGTAAAATAACATCCATAATTACAAAAATAAAAACAAAAATAATGGATAATTTATTTTTGCACCCAATTACAATGCATTCATAAAACATATGCACAGAACTTCAATATATGACAAGGTCACTCCATATTGATACCTTTAATGTTCCTATATGTTGCAGGAATTAACCTCAAAGTGTGTATAAGTTGTTACTGGTGTATTAAAACATTTTTGCTGTCACTAAAATTTATTAGCCTGAGGTGTTCCCTTAACTGCCTCTAATCTGCTGCTTACTTTGAAAGCAGGTATACAGACTATAAAGCAAATTTTTGGAAGAAATGCTAAAAAAGAAAACAAAACAACAAAAGACTTCTACAATTCCAAAAGATGGTAATTTGATGGTAAATTGCATGTGTAATTTGAAATGAGAAAAAAAAGTGAAATAAAAAAATAAAGATTTCTAGCACTGAGTGAAGTCAAACTGCACATGATCTCACTGAAACTCTCTCTCTCTCTGGAACTCACCCAAAATGAATAATCTGCAACAGACTTAAAAAAAAAAAAAATCTTCAAGTATTTTATGTTATTAGAAGTTTAAGTATTTATGACTTACCTTGGGGCGTGTAGATAAAATGATGAAAACAATCATGTAAAATTTAAGTATACAAGTTGTTTTCCCAAATTATTTTAAATACACAAATATCAGAGTACTCTACTTTAGTGGTAATATTAAGTTTCAGAAGCTAATAAGCTTTTTATATCAGTACTTTAACTCGTTTCTTTTTAAACCTGTCCAACAGCTTCCACTGACATAAAATAACTTTTAAAACCTTAATTATACAGGCTATGAAAGGGTATATTCAGAGTATTTAAACATGAAAAAAAAAAGTTGGGTTGTTTTAAGTCACTTAACGAAAAAGAACTCACTTTTTTCACTAGACTTGTATAGACAAAACTAGAAAAACAGAAAATATATTTCTTATTAATAGAAATAATGCAAGGTCCTCTTTCATAAATCATTGGGATAACATAAACTGTCATGTTTTTATCCCATTATAAAACAACAGATCATCACTTCAAAAGCATGAATTTAACAACATTAACTTTACTAATAACCCACCTTTCTCATTTTCTTTGTATCTACAAATGCCAACTGGAATTTCTGCTTGAAACATGGAGCCCACCATAATCTCCTATTTTAAAAATAAAATCAAATATTAGTGAGATCTAGTAACAGGTTTTATATCCACTTACTAGCATTACCATCTTCTTGATGGTAATGTAAACTGTTGGTGATGGTAAACTGTTCCTGGTCTCTCTGTCATAAAATACAGATAAAACCAAGTAACTACCTCAGAGAAGTATTATGAGGATGAATGTAGTAATAGATAGCAGCTTGGATGTGATTGGATGAAAATGTTAGGAATAATAATGGGGTAAAATGCAATAGAGACAATGAACATAAACTTTACTTCAAGATATGCAGAAAAAGAAAAATGGATTCTTACCATTAAATTACTAAGAATTACAAACACTGAAAAATAGAAAGTCAAACCCAGATATTTTCAGAATATCTATCTACACTCCAAACTATGGTCCCTGGGTCAGCAGCATCAGTGTCACTTGGGAAATTGATAGACATGCAAATAAATGCTCAGGTGCTCCCCCAGACCTACTGAACCAGGATTTAACAAGCTGTCCAGGTGATTCTGACACAGACTTAGGTCTGAAAACCAAAGCTTTTAGATAAAAGAAGTAATAACAGAATTTGTATAAAGCTCAGTAGAGGTCAAATGAATGCAACTCCAAACCAAAAGGATAGGCAGGTTAGTGCCTAACTTTCATGAGAACAACACAAAATGAAAAAGTAGCCTCCCCAAAACATAATTAAATCTTTTAGGAAATCTGGTCATCAAAAACATATAGTCAAATCACAGATTAGGGGAAACTGGCTGTTCAGAACCACAGAAAGACACTGGAGATCACCACTGATGAGATTTTACAACACACGGGGACCAAGATTACACGGACCCTTTTGTCTGGTGGCAAATGCTAAGAATAAATTTACTGGGGAAGGAAAGGTACAAAATCATGGTGTAGTAAGTTTAAATAACTCTTAGGATTTGAAAAGTTCCCCTCTCCAGTTACTGTTACCACCACTGATATTAGGATCTCATTTTATCTAGTATAAATTCTAAGACATCCTCTATGTAATAAATTTACTGCTGCACCTGTACAGGAAAACCAGTCAGTTTTCTAAAAATAGTATCACACACAAATTTTCTGTACTGTTATACAGGAATTTTCTTTGTCTTTCATTTTAAAAAAGAGTGCTTTGAGCAGCCGCTGAGCTGCCAACAGGTGGCAGGATGGCTCAGCTTAAAAAAAAAACAAAAACAAAATAAAAAAGAGTGCTTTACTGTTATTTCTTGAGCCTCTTTTAACTTTACTCACCTATACCTATCAGAGAATAGATAGTTATCAACCCTGGATGGGGCACTTCTAAAAATCTCGATGCCTGGATCTATTGCAGACCAATTAAACTACAATCTCTGGATGAAGGCCCTGGCAATCAGTATTTGAAAGTCCTCCAAGTAATTCTAACATGAAGCCAGGGTTGAGAACTTCTGAACTAGTATAAAGATAAGATACCTCGTTTTCCATATTGAGTTCAGAACACTTGTTTTCACCTGCTAATTTGTTCTGTAAGCAAGGGAAGGGAAATAGCATTTAGTAGCATTTATGCACCAAGTATCTTATGTGTAATTTTCATTAATTCCTCACCAACTTTGGCAAGGCTGAATTTATTTCCATATTGTATGTGAAGAGATGAAACTCAAAAAACTTAATTTCCTCCAGAACACATTATGAGTATAACTTGAACTCAGGTTTGATTTCAAAGCTGTTTCCTCCACCCCCGTTTCTATAACAATTCAATTTTATCTTACAAGCCTTAGAAGATGAATCTCTACATCTGGACACTTTTTTACTGCAACAAAATCACACTAAAATAAAGCAACCTGGATTTACCATGGCCTGCTTTATTACATATTTTTCCTGAAGCAGCAGCTAATATTCCCCAGCAAAGAAGGCTTCACCTTTACCCTGTTCTCCCTCCTCTGAGTGTTTTGTTCCATTATTAAAAAAATAAATGAAATAACATTTAATTATGCACTATATTGAACACGCCAGATACAAAACAGTTGATTTATGTTGGAGAAAACGTATATAATTTGATATGTGGGTGGACAATATCTGCTTAAGATGACTCCCAAAGTTTCTAGATTTTATCATCTTAATTTCTACATGATGTAAAAATCAGAGAAAAAAAAAAAAAAGGATTAAAAACTCTCTGCCCAAAAAGGTCAAATAGTAACTTCTGTGATCTCTGTTTTCTGTTTTCAGTCTCATCATTAATTCACCACTCACTCAAATTAATTAACACATTCTATACTAGGCTAACTTTCCCTTACCATTCTAACCCAAACTGATGTCTCTCTCTTCTAAACATCTCTTTGGAAACCCATAACTAGATCAATTCTGGCTGAAGAATCCTGGGGTAGCCCAGTCCAAGTTCATCTGAATACCTCATTCTTCCTAACAGAAACTCTAAATATGGTGTTCCCTTATTTTAATCAGCAAGAGTGTCAGCTCTTTTTTAAGTTTGCCAGAGGCATCCCAACTCATACAACTTTAAACCAACTAAAAACAAACAAACAAACAAACAAAACAACAGGGTAAGCTCAAAGGTATTAACTAAATAATTAAAAGAATCACAACTTAAGAAATGCAGAAAGCCACCCAATTTGATGTTCTGGGCTATTCTGCTTTTAAAGAAATGACTGTTTATGCTCTAAATTTAAAATCAGGCCTAGGAAAAAGAAAAAACTCCAAATGGAGTCTTTAAGAGAAAAATCAGGTGATCTATCTCAACAAGAATGATATAATTTCTTCTATATAAATGATTTGCTCTAAAAAATTTTACATGACATTTTGATACATTTTCATAAGTCAACTGCTTTGCAACAGCATAAAGTTAATTTGTCTGATTAAACAATGTTATGCAATTTTATAATTTAAAACTTATGTCAATATAGTATCTTTAGATTCATTTTAGAAATTAATTGTGCAGTTTTCAAGAAGCCCAAATCCATCTCTTCACAATACACTTGGAGTTGTAAATATCAACATTAATCTAGGATGGAAAAATTTGTATCTAAATTAAACAAAATTTACTTAACAAGTCAAAGCCTCCACAATTGCTTTCCCAAGTATTAAGAAAAAAAACTAATGTGATACTTTTTACAGTGCATAAAAGTCTAATTCAGCACTAGTTCAGAAATTTGGATATCTAATCTTGGTTTGAGTACCAACTTGCTCCACACAAAGGCCAATTATTTCTAACCCATTATGTTATTCTATAAAAAGTTAAATACTTTTGTCATCTGAATGTATTAAGGGAAATATGAACATCTACCTAATATGTAAATGTCACAAAAGGGCTTACCTCAACTTTATCAACATATAGTGTTAGTAAAAGAATAATTACACTTGTCTTTTTAAATATTAATTTATCTAAGTTTTTGAAAAATATGGCTCTACCTACCTTCTTCCAGTCTTCTGATGGAATATAATCTTCATCTTCTTCAGATTCTTCTTCTATTTCGCTATCTAGAATAAGTAAGACAATATTATTATAAAATGATTGCTTATCCTGCCAACATCTATATTGTTTGTATTTTATTTCTACATCTACCATGAAAATATGTAAATATGCCCAAAGGTATTTGCAGGGTTAGGCCAAAATATTACTAATCAAAGAATACCGTTATCAGTTAAAAAAGAAAAAAAAACAAAATCCATAAACCTTCTAGGACAATCCTAATATTAGACAACTATATTCTCATGAAATGATTTCCTGCAAAATCTTCAGGAAAAAAAAATTGATTTAGAATCAAAATAATCTGTTTCTAAACCTAATTCTGCTACCAACAGCCTGGTGGCAGAATTATATGATTTTAATTTCTTCCTTATAAAATGAGAATTAGGACAAAACAGTGGTTTCCAAACAGTGCTCCTTGAAACACTGAGAACTTTATAGCATCATTTTGGGGGAAAGCACATGAAGGGAGGGTATGTATGAAGACCTCCCTTCTCCCCAACTATCATTTTATTCAGAGCAGGCAAGCTGCTGTGTGTTTACATTTTGGATTAAGAATGTATTTATAAGGGCCAGCCGAGTGGTGCGATGGTTAAGAGCTGGCTTGGGACGCCAGAGGGCCCCGGTTCGGATCCCACATATGAGGGCCAGTGACACTGCCCTCTACAGCTCAGCCTGGAGCTTGCCTGCCATGAGTTGCCGGCGACAGCGTGGGTTGCAGTCCCCTGCTGCAGTGGGCTGCCATAAGCTACTGTGTGTAGCCGGCAGCGAGCATGAGCAGCCAGCAGCCACTGTGAGCAGCCGTCCAGAAGCTGGCGACTGATCTGCCTCACCCGGGAAGAGCGCAATGATGGTGCCAACTTGGGCCAGTGAAGCGACATCCTCCACAACTAGACTGAAGAGCAAAAAACGACAGCAACTTGTCTGTTTCCCTACCCCCGATTCCCCAATAAAATCTTTAAAAAAAAAAAAAAAGTGGAATCTGAAAACTAGTCAACGCTCGGCATCTTCTCAACTCTAAAATGGTACACAAAGTTCAAAAAGAACATTACATAAAGAAATTAATTCTTCCTATGACAAAACTAAGATAGGCAGTCGATGTACAGCTTCCATGCAAACATCACAACTGAAATACCAGATTACAAGTATAAAATAAATATTGTTTCAAGAGGTAATCACTCAGCATGCCACTTTGGCAATGGACCTGGCTCTCAGTTTAAGGGATTAATACTACCTTTCCCCAAACTTAAAATTAACAAATTATTTTAGTAACTAATCTCTTCTTGCATTGGTACACCTTTCAGTTGAACCATATCTTCGATCAAAACACAATAAAAGTGTTTGCAGAACTACATTTACTTTTAAATAAATTAGCAACAGAAATCATTCATACAAAACAGTAGCCATGTTTAAGCAGTTATTACATTACATTTTATGAGGTTATTATTCTTCGAGTGTTTTTCTTCATTTTAAAGTACAGAAATTTAGACCACAAATTTAACCTATTAACACTAATGGTTGACTTTTTCTTATTAAAGAGCTGCCTTCTAGAGTATTGAATGATTCCTGTTTAGAATGAAACTTTGTGGAGATGAAGCATGCAAATATTCAAGACAGACACATTAAATGTTGTCTCGACTACTGGTCATCTCTGATTAGATCAGAACTGTAGAAAAATTAGTAGAGTTCTTTCTATGTATAACATATTCCTACCTCAAGAGTTAACGACTTCTTTAGACCTGGGAACCATTGATTAAAGAAAGCAATACTTATGAATATATCTATAAAAGGCTAAGAGGCAAAGAAAGTAGAAAATGAAAACTAAGGGAAAGGCTAGGAGAAATAAAAAAAAGATGACCATGAAACAAACTAAATTTAAAAATGCGTGGAGGGAGGGGGAGCAGAGCACACTCAAAACCAAGTAGTATAGTGACACAATTCCTGTAGTATATTCATGAACAATTGAGCCTAGCATTGAGAACTAATAACCTAGAATAAATTCTCATTACTGCTGAGTGAGATTTCAAAGTAAATTCAAATAGAGCAGTGGGGGTGGGGGTGGAAGAAACTAGAATTTTAGGTCATATATTAAAGAGTAAAAAATTAGATCCAAACTATAGCAACCAATAACACTTACTTGTGTCAAAATATTTACATCGACGTGGGCGAATTATTTCCTGGGCATCTTGAGAAGCCACAGATTGTGATGGATCATCATTGGAAGACTGAGTTTCATCCTCTTGACCTGATGAATCCTTTATATTCTCTTCCTGTGGATCATTAATTAAATTTCTTTAAGATATAAAAAAAATTGTTGGAGATAAAAGGTCATAGTATTCCAAATACAACCAGAAGACTAAAGTAAATACACTAATTGCAACACGGTTGGGTTGGATTCTGAAACAGTGAAAAGGAAGTTAGTGGAAAAACGTGTGAAATTTGAATTGTATATTGTTTAATTAATACCATGGTACCAGTGTTGATTTTTTAGTTTTGATAAATATGCCATGGTTACATAAGATGTTAACATTATGGGAAGTTGGGTGAAGAGCATATAAAAAGTCTGTACTATCTTAGAATCTCTTCTGTAAACCTAAAATTATTTCAAAACAACATAAAACAAAAAAACGAAGAGAACGGCCAATTAGCCTTTATTACTTAAAAATAGTATTTTTAAAAAATTGATACAAATGTATTTAGAACAGGCATTGAAAAGAAATCTGAGGGCCGGCTGAGTGGCTCAGTTGGTTAAGAGCGCTCTCTGAGCAACAGGGTTGCCGGTTCAATTCCCACATGTGCCAGTGAGCTGCACCTGATCTGAGTTGCCAACAGATTGGCAGAATGGCTCAGCTGGTGAGAGCACGCGCTCTTAACAACAAGGTTTCTAGTTCGACTCCCACATGGGATGGTAGACTGCACCCCCTGCAACTAAGATTGAATACAGCACCTTGAGCTCAGTGGCTGCGAGCTGCCAACGGGCAGACAGATGACAACTGGACTTGGAGCTGAGCTAGCTGCAACCTCCACAACTAAGATTGAAGGAAAACAACTTGGCTGGTCCCCTTCTCCAATTCCCCAATACTGTTCCCCTTCCCAGTAAAATCTTTAAAAAAAAAAAAAAATTGCAAAAAATACAATCTGTCTAGGCCTTTAAAAAAAAATCTGAACAATACGGACAAAACTATTACCTCTCAGGAGTGGATTACAGGGGACATCCAATTTTTATTACATATTTCTGTATCTTAATTTTTAACATTTAAATGTATTACTTTTAAAATCAGAAAGAATAAAGACAGATTCTAAAAATAAGCAGTCAAAATGAATGTACTCATAAATTATAACTCCGACAAGAATGAAGTAAAAATATATGTATATAACCTTACTTTATTTTCCCCACTACAGCCGCTGTTATCATCATTATCAGCATCTTCATCATCGTCACCTTCTTCTTCCTCTTCCTCCTCATCCTCATCTTCTTCAGGCAGTCGAATAGTACTATCATAACCATAAAGGCTGAGAAGTTCATGAATTGGCATGTCGCCTTCCTAAATACACCAAAATAAAGTTAATTTCTGAATAAGTGATATTTCATATTCCTATAATTCACAAATCTATAAAGTATTAACTCCATACATATAATCTCAGAACTGTATCAAGAATTCTCAAATCATAAAATGTGAAACAAAATAATTCTGAAAGATAAGAAAATTCTAGTCTTTTAAGAATTTTTATAAGAGACTGACCAACTCAAATGGCTAACAACGAAATCTTTAAGTATAATAAAAAGTGACATGGGTTTAAAACTATTCTGTGCAATCAATTCAGTTAATGTATACCATCAATTAATACAAAGGGAGATGAAATTCAGTCAGACCAAATACATTAAAAGAAAACAGCAATGATATAGTACAGGAATGATACTGGATTGCACTAGCCATATGTTCTTTTTTAGGGTTATTTACAATTACATATAAAATCATCTCATGCAATCCTTCTTATTTATCTTAAAAAGTTGTCATATTATCTTCATTTTATAGATGAGAAAACTGAGGCTGACTGTTAAGTCATTTCTCTCCAAATCATACAAGTTACAAGTAGTGGGGCCAGGTTTGAACTCTAATTCCAAAAGCCGACACTCTTTATCAGTACTCCATGCTGCCCCAGCCAGGGACCTCCCCCAAATCCCACAAAAAAAATACCCTAAGAGCAAAATGAAGGAATATCCATATGCAGTAAAATGAAATCAGCTTCCTATATAAGGTACTCAATCTAATCAGTAATCAATATGATTACTAACATAAAAATCAGGGAAACATGACAGAATTCTAATTATAAAACAATTTAACACAAATCACCTGAATATAACACACACATAAAAAACCTTAACAGAATGAGCTTAGAACCTAGCAAAAGAGTAATCATGAAACAGGACATGTTTTGTATTTCTCCAGCATTTTAGTTTATTCATAAACAGAAATATATTTGGACCCAGTGTGTTAAATATATTGTTGCAGTGGAGATGGGTAAATGCATTGCTGCAGTGAAGAGGGGTACATCCTGCTGGATGATACAACCTGATGACACTAACCACTCAGATCACAAAACTCAGAATTCATGTTCAAGAGGCAACTAACGATTATAATTTGAAAAAATTTTCTTATAGAAATAGGACGAAAATGCTGTTTCAATTTCTACTTCATATCATACATTGATATGCTAGCTATAAGGCAGTTTGTTAATCTTGTTTCTGAAAGAGAAATCAATTCTGAGAGCCCTAACTAATGAACTCGTGGCAGCCACAACCTGAGAAGCGCTAATTGTCAGGCAAGGTACTACCACTCCAGCTCAATGACCAGCTGGCTTACTGAAATGACATCTCCTATTGTGATTCTCGAAGTACAATAATACAGTGTGTTTGAGGTGTTCAAGGATCTAGTCCATGAGGATATCTAGTCCATGTACCAAGGAACTGCTGTAGGAGACAAACTTGGGAATTTGGAGTCAGGATTTAAGAACTAAAACAGAACTTCAAAATCAAGAAAAAAGTAGAATTAAGAGAAAGACATAGAAAAGGCTTGTTGTATATGCAATAACAAATAGCTGCCATAAAGTGTCTTCTATGTGCCAGGCATTTCATAGACAAAAATAAGAAAAGCACAGTGAGAATATTACACAATCTCATTAGATCTTTAAAAGTATCAGATGGAAGCTTTGCTACATTTATAAATAAGAAAATCAAGCAGAAAGAAACATGATGCACTGACAGGGACTTTACTATAATACCTAGACCTCCTAATCCCAGCTCATACTTTCCATACTCATTCTGCACCACAAACTAGAAAGTTTAACAACTGAAGTCACTACTATGAATAAGAGCCACTGACATGATTAGTATGAACTAATGCCCAACCAGGAAACATACTTCAGTGTAAGTTTGCAACTAACATTTACATGGGCCTTAAGAATTTATCAAGAGTTTGTTTCATATTTATTTCATCTTTAAAACTATCTGAATGTATGTTACTATTACCTCTAATTTTTACAATTAACTGATACTTCGAGAGATCACACAAAATAGGCAGATCATCAAATAAATGTCCTCAGGCTCTCTACCCTTAGGTCTTTCATGTTCAAGGGCAACAGAATCACTCTGAGAGCTTATTCAAACTGACTGCCAAGTCTCACCCCAAAGCTGAGGTGGGGCCTAAGTATGTGCATTTTTTATAAGTGCCAGGTGATACTGATGCTGCTGGTATGGGATCAGCTTAAGAACCACTTATTTCACAGTTCTAAGACAAAATAGTTGCAATCAGTCCTTCCAGTGGGAGGTAATAAAGCTTGATCATTAACTTTAATATAGCTTATCACTAACATCTGACATCTAGCTGTATCAACAGGATAGGTGACACACTAACTGCATAGAAATTTTTGTTTTTTAAACCATTATCAGGAATGTGGAATGTCTGACACCTATGCTTAGGTCAAGACTTTTCCCCCTAGGATACACATTTGAGAAGTGAGACTCACTTTATAAAAATGCATTTCTCCAAGAAATATTTAGCGAAACCTCCAATATTGACTAAGCAAAGAACAGAGGAGAGCCAAAAGCAGCTGATCACAATGCATTTGGAGAACTGCTTCAATTTGAAAACAGGAGTAGAAATGTCCGAGAGAAAAAAATCATTCAAGTCAAAAGAATTAACAACTACGTAAGTATACAAACAAAAATGAATAAGCAGATTATCCTGAGGGTATTTGTAGTAAATAAAAAAAGGTAGAGCTGTTACTTTTAACTATTTTTCTCTAGTTTTACTTAGTTTCTAAAAGGATCTGTCATACTATGCTTTTGACTCAATCTGAGAGCTGTTGAGCAGTGATTGACACATTGGCAGGACTTAAGGAAAATCATACATACAAACAAACATGTTCAAGATAGGGCCAGCCGAGTGGCGTGTTGGTTAAGAGCTGGCTTGGGATGCCAGAGGGCCCCGGTTCGGATCCCACATATGAGGGCCAGTGACACTGCCCTCTACAGCTAAGATGCTGAACAACAGCTCAATCTGGGGCTGGGCTGCCGTGGGTCGCCGGTGATGGCATAGGCTGCAGCCCCTGCTGCAGTGGGTTGCCATGGGCTACCGTGTGTAGCCGGCAGCCAGTGTGAGCGGCCGTCCAGAGGCGGGCGACTGATCTGCCTCGCCTGGGAAGAGCGCAATGATGGTGCCAGCTTGGGCCAGTGAAGCAACATCCTCCACAACTAGATTGAAGAACAAAACAACAGCAACTTGTCTGTTCCCCTTTCCCCGATTTCCCGGCGCTGTTCCACTCCCCAATTCCCCAATAAAATCTTAAAAAAAAAATAGTTCAAGATAGACTTAAGCAGGGGGAGATTTACTTTGCCAAGGAGACTAAGCTAAGTAGGAACCCACTGCTATAAGTCACACGTAGTATAATCAGAACCTAAACTAAATGAGTGGCTGTGGTAAAGAAAAAACTCAAGAGACCCTGCAGAAGAATTCAACAGGGTTTAACCATGGGCTAAGAGTGATAGAGAGGTCCTGGTGACACTGAATCTCTGGTTCCAAACATTTCTTGGACCCAAATACACATTCACATGACTTCTAAAAAATAATAAAAATAATAAAGTTCTATAAAAAATATTAACTTTTATCACCCAATATCAAGTTAGTAAGCAACAATCATGAGCCACTGAGGAATACAACATTTAGAGTTTGACAGTAGTATGAAAAGTATCTTACGTGATCCAAGGTATAAAGTGAAGAGCAAGCACTGGACTACAACTACAATAAAAACCAGAATCAATTTTGCTGAGGAATCATCAGTTTCGAATTCAAGAAGCGTTATTGTGTTCCTACTAAGTGATAACTGAAGTACTTAAAGATTTAGCAAGTATCATGTAAGAATCATTTATGTTGTCTGCCCCCAATCCTTTCTTTCTACTTCTATACTCTTCTTCCAGGAAACGTTCTTTCGTCCATTCGAAGCACTTACTTTGATTGAAAGCTCACCTCCTGGACCACACAGCATCTGACCCAATTGGCATCACTGCATTCCCTGGCTATAGGTTTGGAATGGGCAAATGATCCAAACTTAGCTATAGTTTTTGTTTCTAGATTTCTACCAATAGCCAACTAAAGATATATAGACTATTTCAAGCAGTAAATCTTGGAGACCTGGGAACTGATGGCATATGAAGAAATCTGGTCTGAAAAAGGACATTACCGTGTAGAAAAGTAGAAACAGAAAACGCGTTTTGGTAGCACTTGAGTCCCTGAGGTCTAGATATTCCCCTGCCCTTAATGAAATTACAAGCTTTACACCGAATTCATTTTGCCTAAGCTATTCAAGATGGATTTCTGCTATCTGCCCCCAAATATTCTGAGATAAATAGTAATGACAGCTTATAAAGCGAATGTTCTTTGTTATCTCCCTCTGAAAAAGACTAAAAGCTGCATAAAACATGGCTGACAGTACATTATTATACTACAACTTGTAGTCACCTGTACGAGATTCTCTCATTGGCTTATATTATTAAAGCCTGTGTTTTACCAGGTACTAAGGGGCTTTCCTCAACTTAAGTTGAACATCACAATAGTGTGGCATAGTGTTTCACTCCCATTCATACAGGTGGTTAAGAGTATAGATATGGGGGGAAGTGAGCGGAGAGTGAAAGAGAAAATGTCATGTACAGTGGATCTTCAGTTTTGGGGTTATAAATCCCTTTGAAAATTTTATGAATGATAAAACTACTAAGATTTATTGAGTAATTATCATGTTGCAAACATTGCACTAATTTTTTTACATAGATCCTTGTAATAACAATGAAGCTTAATGACATTAAGTAACTTATTATACAATGAATAAAGTAGCAGCTGAGTTCTGAACCAGGTGTCTGACTCACTGCTTTACAGCGCCCTTCCTTACATATGCATATATGCTGCCTTCCTGGGAACCCAACACTAAGTTAAGTGCATATCATCCTGATGGAGTGTGAAATATGATGTGCTGGGTTGAGACTATAAGAAATAAGGAAATGGACTTAGTACAAAATGAATGAAAATACAGGCATGTGGACTATCCCTCTGCATATTGTGCTCTAAGAAATAAGTTATCTGTGTACTATAACAAAAAGAGGGGCAATCACATCTGCATTAAGCTAAAGGGAGGCTAGCTGCAGGTGGGAAAAGGAGACTTGAAAATTAATCTGCCCTTTAACTTCAAAACAGTAAGGTGAAGTTACTAAGCACCACCAGTAGTATTATAAGGTTGGAGTAGGATCCATCTCCTGGCTGCAGAGGCGGCGGCTTCTCTTCCCATCAGAGGGACAGTCATTTAGAAATGACTGTGTGTGGCAGCAGATGTTGGCTGTTCAAGGGCCATTTGATGGATGCACACAATACTCTTCCCTGTCATACCCAAACTGACTTACCAATAAATGCGTATGAAGAGGGAAGGCAGAAGGAAAGACAGAAGATGATGTCCAGCCAGGAAGGCCTATGACACTATATCCAGAATGATCAGAGAGACAGTCCCTAAGGTAACCAACCTCTTAGAGATGGGGCTTGAATATAAGATAAACTATGAAGGAATGGATGCAGCGAACTCTTTTCATAATCCTCATGCTGGGGTTTCTTTTGTTCTGTATATAATTCATGTTGTGTGCATACTTCAAAAAATACTCCATTTCTCACATTTTAATCTTTATTCTCTATCTCTGTGGAGATTCAACCAGATGGAACATGTTTAGTACTTTGAAGTGAAAATTAAGTTATTAATATTGTTATGTGACTTTTCAAAAATGCAAATACATCAAGATATAGCTAATCCTGATCTTCTCTCAAACAGAGTGCTACGATTGTGTTATTCAAAGCAAAACTGTGTGTTTAAGAGTGCATTCAAAAAACAGAGTTAAACTTGCATATTGCTATTCCTAGCAAAGTCTATATATTATGGAAATGATTCTGAAACCCCTATTAGGATCACCAAAATAAATTCTAACCTGTGTATCTAATTCCATTAAAACACTTAAATGCTACATTTAAGTAACTAAAATACCTTTTATATTGGTAAGATTCATGCACGTAAATGTAATAATACACATCAACGTTTCCTCTATGAAAAGCTAATTTTCACTTAAAATTTTAGAATTCAAACTGAATGAACTTAAAACCACAGACTATGCTTACTGATTACTCCTGAATGAATCAACTGTCAGAATCCTGCCACAATTACATCAAAAGTCCATTTCATGTAACCAGTGTCAGGTAAAAACCATCTTACCAATTCCTGACATAACTATTAACATGTTTTCCTTCTATGAAAGCAAATCAGTAATCAATGAGAAAATCTAGATTATTTTAATAAAAACAAAAACCAGTTTGGTTTGATTCATACCTAAAGAGTTTATAACTATAGTAAATCCAACACACCGGCCCTGAACTAGCTTGGCTGTACGTTACAGAAGAAAGCATTGATGATTATGTGCTACTTAAATCTACACCTTAATTATTCTGGGAAAAGTCAGAAGTATCTGAGAAGGTATAAGACTGTCTGGTTGAAAAGAATGATAAAACATTGGTTCCCTTGTCTTTTCTTCCTTTCTATGTCCTCTATAAATAATTCTATCATAATTACTTTTTCCTAAGGAGGGGTTATTTGAAAGCAAATTTTGGGGGGCTGTAAGGGACTGGGGAAGGAGGTAAAGGAGAAACAGGAAAACACAGTAACATGCCCCAAATTCAGCAAAGCCCATTAGTAATTTTGTAGTAATTGAATGTAATAGCCCATTTTCTGAAATAGAAAACAATAATCATTCTATCTCATAACCTATTATAACCTGTACTTAATTATCTCCTCTTGAATAATTAATTGCTTGGGTAACACAGAATGTGAAAAGATGGAAAATGTAAGATTTTCCTCCTTTTATCCCAATGATGGGGTTTTTCAGAAACAGGATAATGTATCTAAGTGACAGAAATTTCTGCTATATATAGGCAAATAATTGAAAATAAATGCTTTTCTATTTCATGACTATATGAAGTGATTGTGGTTGAAACTATTAAACAATTCGTTTCCTGTGATGTTCACCTAGGTTCTGAATCATCCAAGCAAATTACCCTTCTTTTGAATGGCTTTTTAGCCTCTTCTTTAGTTCTGACTCCTGGTTCCTGTGCTTTTTAATCCATTCTTGAAAAGCTTTCATAACAACTAGTCATGCACCACATACATTTTGGTCAACAAAGGACTGCATATATGATGGTGGCATACCACAGAGCCAAGGTGTGGAGTAGGCTATACCATCTAGGTTTGTGTAAGCGCACTCTATGATATTCACACAACGATGAAATCACCTAACAACACATTTCTCAGAACATATCCCTGTCATTAAGTGGCACCTGACCATATACATCACTGCCACTAAGACCAATTCTGTTCTCTGGCTTAAAATAACAAAATATTAAATTGCTTTGGCAATGTGGATTAAGCCAGCTTTAATCACTAAATGATGCAAAATAAGAACACATGACCGAATGTGACTAAATAACAGGACTTCTTTTCTAGACCTTTAAATGTTCACTTTAAAAATGTCCAAACTAAAATTCTGAAACAGATTAGTCTTTATTATTATAAACGTGTAATTCATTTTTTCCATGATATATGTACTATAAATACTTAAAGGCTGGCACTATGTCTTCTTTATTTCTTACATCTTTCTATCATGGAGTACAGCAGATTATATATGTAATAAATTTTAATTACAGCATACCAGCTTGATTTACCCATTCATTCAAAATTTTGAGTGACCACTCTTGTTAATTACCATGAAATACATTGCTGAATAAAACAGACATAGTCCCTCCTCTCATGGAACTAAAGGAGGATACAGACAATAAATCAAACAAACATAATTACAAATTGTGTTAGGTATAAAGAAAGCACTGAATTAGGTACAGTTAAAAAAAAAAAAACAACAAAAAAAACACCCAGGGCCGGCCGAGTGGCGCACTGGTTAAGAGCTGGCTTGGGATGCCAGAAGGCCCCGGTTCAGATCCCACATATGAGGGCCAGTGACACTGCCCTCTACAGCTAAGATGCTGAACAACAGCTCAACCTGGAGCTGGGCTGCCGTGAGTCGCCGGGGACGGCGTAGGCTGCAGCTCCTGCTGCAGTGGGTTGCCATGGGCTACCGTGTGTAGCCAGCAGCCAGCGTGAGCGGCCAGCAGCCGCAGTGAGCAGCCGTCCAGAAGCCGGCGACTGATCTGCCTCGCCCGGGAAGAGCGCAATGATGGTGTCAACTTGGGCCAGTGAAGCAACGTCCTCCACAACTAAACTGAAGAACAAAATGACAGCAACTTGTCTGTTCCCCTTCCCCCAATTCCCCAGCGCTGTTCCAATTCCCCAATAAAAATCTTTCAAAAAAAAAAACACCCCAAACTAATTAGGGGACAAGAAAGGCCATTTTGAAGAGGCAACATTAAGTCCAGACTTAAGGAGCCAGGCTCAGAAAGCACTTACCAGAGAGTGGGAATGAGCTGAAAAGTCTTGAAACAGGGAGAAACCAGCACATCAAAGAATGAAAGCAGCTGGTGTGGCTACGGAAGAGCATGACAAGGGCAGTGTAACACATGGATGAAGGACCATATCATGTAGATGGCCTTGCAGTCCAGGTCAAGGAGTTTGGATTTTTTTTTGGTGTAACAGGAAGCCATTAAAAAGTTTTAAACTGGAGATTGACATAAACTGATTTATATTTTGAAAAGATCATTGTGGCTGCTGTGGAAATACCGGAGGCGCCAAAAACATGTATACACAACTTGCATTCATCTTTTGTTATCTGTATATATTGAGTATTACAATTTAAATACAGTTTTTTCCTTCCTTAAAATGTATACACATTTTTTTGACACCCTCTGTATATTAGAGGGAAGAGTGGCAAAAGAGGAAATGGAGAAACCAGTTAGGAAGTTACTGCAATAGTCTAAGCTAGAAATGATGGTTACCTGGGCTTGACAGAGGGTGGCAGCAGAGATGGAGTAAGAGTCCGATAAGAAATACTTTTATGGATAGAAATGATAGGCTTATTTAGGAACAGGTATTAGGAATGAAGGAAGATGACTCCCTGGTTTATGACTTAGGTAAATAGTAGTGTTTTCTTTGTTTTTTTAACTGAGATGGAGAAGACAGGTAAAGAACAGGTAGAGAAGGAGAATATCAATCAATAGTTCTGTTTTGGACATTTAAAGATGTCTATTGGGATATCCAAGCAGAAATGTCAAGTGGGTGTTTAGATAAAACAAAACTGGAAACAGGGACTATGTTAATTAGTTTGGTAATTTTCAAATTTGATGTGCATATTTAATGAAAATATAGATTTGAGTCCCACATCCCCTGCACCTGAGATTCTGCTTCAGTATGCCTGGGAGAGCCATAGGAATCTGCATTCTTAGTGAGTCTAAGAGTGACTCTGAAGCAGCTGAGTCTGATATTACATTTTGAGAAGCAATGATCTAGAGACAGAAGAAAGTCCAAAACTGAGAATTGGCAAATTATAAACTTAAACCCTGGGTAAAGGAAAACGAGCCTGCAAAGGATAATGAACAGGAACAAATAGGGAAAACAAGAAAGTAGGGTACTCCAGGATTCAAGTAAAAAAAGGGAGTGGTAAATTGGGTCAAATACCACAGAGAGTAGGGAGAAAAGCGACCAATGGATATAATAATAAATTCGTCTTCACAAGAAAGGGCAGAGACAACGTAGAGCACCTGATAGAGCAAATGGGAAATGAAGGAAGGTGATGACAACTCTTAAATTTTGGCTATTGAAGGGGTGTAAATAAAAGGTGCAGAAATTGGGAGAGGACAGCAGGTATGTAAAAAGAAATTTAGGATCCTTTTATAGTCCTCTTTTGACCCAATACCTGTCATGTTTTACAAAAGTAACTATTTGAATTCTATTTCACATAATAAAGTTCTTTAACAACAACAACAACAAAAAAGGCCTTTCATTTCAAATTTTAAACATCCCACCTATGACCACATAGAATTTTTTATCAATTATATATAACACCACTTTTCCCCAAAACACGGGTAAAGAACCAAAATTGCAAGTGTTTCCTTTCTCCACAAGTTATAACCGCTTCATCCTCTAGCTCTTGTTATTTACCCTTGCAAGATCCTCTATTTCAGAACTGAAGTTTGTTTCTCCTTCCATCATTTCTTCTTCTTCTAATGTTCGTTCATCATCAAAATCATGAACCAGCATGTCAGCTGATGGATCAAATTCATGGTCATCTGATGTTGCTGAACCTCCTGGTAAAGAATATTTTAAAAAGTTTGGTAAACCAAATTAAGTGTATTTTATTAACTATTTGTGTATGTTATGTGAAGCTGAATATAAGTCGAACAAAAGTAGCAGGAAAAAGCTATGTACAGCAAGTATTTATTGTTTTCTGAAATTCTTATCCTAACCTGCTCCAAAAAAATTTTTCTCTAAGGAATTTAAGGGATATTTTTGTTTTGTCTCATCTCTATACACAGTTACAACTACAAAACTGGGAGGAGGGGGTATAACTTTTAAAAATGTGTACATCATTTAAAAAGAGTACTGTAATCTAAACATGAAATTTGAGTTGTAAAGAATAAATGGTCATATCAAATAAGAACAATCTTTTGTGTGGGAAAATTCACAATTCTTGTCATTTGATTAATATTTAACAGACCCAATGAGTATGAACTCCTGTGGCCCCTGAGAATATATAGTCATGTGAAATATATAGTCATCTGAATATACAGTCTAGTGAAAATACAGCTACACTTAAATATTATTCTTCTATCAGCACTTCCATGAAAATTTACTCCAATATATAGGAAGCTGTCCTTAACTTATTTAGTTGATTTTAATAACTAATTGAAATATTTGAAATATTAATTGAAATAACACAAGATAAAATATAAAGGCAAAATGTATTAACACTGCATACAGAACTCTGATGAAAGGTATTAAAAATAATCTAGTAGGTAACTGATGTGTAAGCTAATCTATTTTTAGTATGATGGTTGGGGAACATTGCCGTTCTCAATAGGGCCAAAGCGTGTAAGAGTAGATTACAAATGCTGGGCACACATATTCTGAAAACTGTCCCCACATCTGGCTATTGCCAAACATGGACTTAAGTTTACAAAAGCATTGTTTACTAATAAACAAATGAGTTACTTAACATTAAGAAAATCAATTAGCAATTCCTTTTATAAGTTTAAATTGTTAAAGGTTTTATTAATTGATGTACTACACTTCCATTTCACTCCAGTAAGAGAACCAGTAAGTAAAACAAAGCAATGCAGAGGCTGATTTCTTCCAATACAGACTGTTAGGAATAAGGAGAAGCCTAAAACTCTGGGTTCTTCTAAACTCCCACAATTTTTAGAACAATCATTTTCTGAGCGCTTACTAGGTGTCAAATACCATGCTCAAGCACTTCACATACATTATTTCATTTAATCTTCAAATAATTCTATGGAGAACAAAAAGAAAAACTTGAGGCTCAGAGAGTTTAAAGTTTAAGTAGGTTGTAAAGTTTAAGAGCCAGTAGGTGGCAAAGATGAAATTTAAATCCTGGCCCTGTTCATTCCAAGGCCTGTGCTTTGCTCTACCCCAAGCCTCCTGTAAGTCACAGCTTCAGAAACAGTAGGTATCCTGCCTCTAAGAATACTTGAAGAGAGCCTATGTTTACTAAGATGAGTGAATTGAAAACAAGTAAACAAAACATAAAACATTCAATCTGTTTGTATAAGCATTGGACAGTCAGTAAAAACCATCAAAGACATCTGTATTCTTCAAGCTCCACTATTCTTTCAGTTCAGGCTGGACTGATTCAAATGCAATGAAAACTGAGAAAGTCATTAATTAATATCATTTTTTGGAGAAATTATTTTTATGTACCTATGTATTACCTGATGAATGTCTAAAAAAATTCATTAAAAAACTCCCTTAAAACTCAGTCGATTTGCAATGTCACATTAACAAAAAAACCAGAACCTATTTTTTCAATGAAAATTATTTATGTTTGAAAAAAAAAGAAATTATAAAGAATTCCTGGGCTGGCCGAGTGGCGCGATGGTTAAGAACTGGCTTGGGATGCCAGAGGGCCCTGGTTTGGATCCCACATATGAGGGCCAGTGACACTGCCCTCTACAGCTAAGATGCTGAACAACAGCTCAACCTGGAGCTGGGTTGCCATGAGTCGCCGGCGATGGCGCAGGCTGCAGCCCCTGTGGCAGTGGGTTGCCATGGGCTACTGTGTGTAGCCAGCAGCCAGCGTGAGCGGCCATCCAGAAGCTGGCGACTGATCTGCCTCACCCGGGAAGAGCGCAATGATGGTGCCAACATGGACCAGTGAAGCAACATCCTCCACAACTAGACTGAAGAACAAAACAACAGCAACTTGTCTGTTCCCATCCCCCAATTCCCCAATAAAAATCTTAAAAAAAAAAAAAGAAAGAATTCCATGTCCTAAAAAGGACATGGTAATCTAATATTTATCTGAGGTCAGACTACTTCCAACCTCAACCATCCAGAACATATTTATAAACCACGACATTAAAAAAAAAAATCCTTGAGTTTCAGAAATGTCACAAAGTCTAATGTATAATACTTTACTTCCAAGCATATTAGAATGAGTAAGACATTCCGGCTGAAATAAATATGACAGAATCAACTGTCAATTTAGCACACTAGTCATTTAGAAGGGCTCTGGAGGAATTCTAGTCCCCGACCCCACCTGATACATTGTACTACACAGAGTACAACGATAGGTGTTCATGAAAAGGATCCTGGATCCATCCAAAAATAGGCTTACATTATGTTAACCATCTTGACAAACCTTCTTTCTAAAATTTAAAACACAGAAAGATGATTGCTTCAATATTTGGAAAATTCAGTAATATATAACACCTAAATATTCGATAAATGTGAGATGTTTTCAAATAAAATATTACAATGCCTCAAAGAGCGCCCTTTCTCTCTCTTCTTATATTAGGCTGTCACTTAATCCAAGTACTCCACTGCAGAAGGTGGTCCTCTCTCTTGGTCAAGTCCCTAGAACACTGAGCCAAAAAGACTAATACAAGACTTTTCCTTGACTGATATTTAGCTCCAACCAAATGATGCCACGTAGGAATGCTGTACCCAGTGGAGCCAGAACCTCTGACTGATCATAAGAAACCTAAATTCAGACTTTTATAGAAAGTATTTGTATTTTTTAAGATCACTACACTGGCCAAACAGAAAAAAATATTTGTGGCCCAGATTTGGTCCAAAGATCACACGTTTGCAACCTCTAAATTAGGAAAAAAGTGAATCTGTATTCTATTTGGAGAATACAGAAATCCAAAGATACTCATACATGGTCAGAGAGTAAAACCTGATCCTATTCAAATCTAAAAATAACTTCCTTAATTTACAACTTTAAATGTTCATTTGTTGAATGTTTTGCTTATTTTATTTTTCCCTCCACTAAATGCTTTAACAATTTTTTCTCAAATAAATACTTTGAATTTCCTATTCAAGCAAGTATTTCTAAGCAGTTAGTGATTCCTTTTTTAAAAGTACACTTCATATATACTTCAGTCAAATAGTAATTAAAAACTCTAAGAAATATATGTGGAGATTCATCAAAAAAAGAAAAGAAAAAAAAGAGAGAGAACCCACAAATAGTCATGAGGTTGAACTCACAGCAGCCTCACCTGTACTTTCATGGGCAGTCAAATATTTCATCCATTTCTTTTTCCCCAGAGAAATGCATTCAGAAGAAAAGCAAGTCAGGTGACAGTCTAACTCCTCTAGCCTTTATGCAACTAACAGGATAAATGTTACTCAAATAGAGATTAGAAAACATACAGAAAATATTTACCTGGACTTGAAGACTCAACAGATGGCTGGTGGGGAAGGGGCAGGGGGAGAAAGGAAGAAAAATTAGCATCTTATTTAGTAATCTTTACAAACATTACAGATTATTCAATGATTAATATGACAACAAAAACTACAGTAAGTTTTGTATCTGAACTAAGACAAACTAAAACTTCCGTGTAATCCTTTCTTTGACATAATTATTTAAAAATACAGAAAAATTCAAAAACACTCCTGAATCTAGAAACAAAGACAATAATATGGAATGGATTCAGATTTTAAAGGCAAATATGGGTCCTAAAACATGCGTGATTTATTATGGGAGACGATTTTAGATCTTGTTCCTGAATACTCCCTCCTACCAATACAGGAAAACTCGGAACAAGGTTTGCTATCAAGCTGATATCTGGCTTAAAATGTGTTGGAGAAGGTGGAAACAATTTAAGACATTATTTTAGCTAAAAATTATGTTGCAAGCAAGCACAAGGAAAAGTTAAAATGTTACTTAAGCACCAAACAGTACATCAAGTTAACTTTACTAACAAACATATTTGAAAATTATCACAAAATTAGCGACCTTTCATGCTAAATCTAGAGGTTAAATGATCTAATGAAAAATCACAAAGACTCCCAATTATAAAGCTCCTTCTATCTCTCGATACATTTAACCACAAGCATCTGGAAAACTTAAAACTGTTAGCAACTTATTTTAGTAACAGCACCACCTGACAGTTTGTGGCTGTGTTTTATCTTAATTTACCATTATAATCAAGTCATCTACAAACATCAACTTCTATATAACAATATAACAAACTTCTCAATAACAAAAACGCAAAAGATGCTTCAAATGACTTAAACTTTATAACTAAAACTGTGCCTAGTCATCCAGAGCTATTTATTTCATGCACAAAAGAAGTCAGAGATGCTGGAAGGCCCAAGGCAAAAGACACAGGGATATTTTAGTATATTTTCCTTCTTTCCCAATTTTTCAAAAGCTAGGCATCTAAGACAAATTTTTATAAGGTGTTAAAACTCCATTTTGAAAACTGTCCAGGGTATGCTACTGTAGTACGACATTCCAAATTCCATGTGGTGACTTAGGGTCTCTTGAGGCATACTTTTTCAAGGGTCCTATTTTTTCCCCCATTTAATTCTTACACAAGAATGGCTCTTGCCTACAGCATTGTCTTATTCTAACAAAAGACTGACAGTATTCAGTATTGGATATTTTCAAGTGTCACCATCTTTCTTTTAAAGCTACTCTGCCACGATAAGCAAAACAGCACTACTTTTTAATTTGGTTCCTCTAATGGGAAGCTGAAGAGTAGGGTCAGAGAATAATGTAACCATAAAAAAAGGATTTCTACTTTGCTTAACATCTTTCAGGCAGGGTTACATATTTCTGGCTCAAAATAAATTTATCCACCACACAAGTTGTTACACAACAAATCAATATTTAAAAAAAATGAATCTGCTTTTATTTCATGTAATTATACATTAATTTCCCAAGTTTAACCACAGCCTCTGTCCAAGGCTACAGCACCGTTCACGACTGACTATCTTCACCTGGTTCAAGGTTCACTACTCAGAGTAGCCTTACAATGCTGTTTCTCCTTTTTAGTAAATTTTTGAAACAGGTTTGCATGGCATGAAGAAGAAAAACCAGTATTTCTTTCAAATTAGGAACATTAAAAGAAATGATTCTTTGAGCATTTAGCTCTTTTTGAACACCTCAATTATTATTCAATTTAAGTCTTCTGATAAAAAAAGGCTTGCTGATTAAAAATAAGTTAGTCTACTGAAAATAAATAGTACATTTTCACTGATGTTAGACATTGGCAATAATAGATATCGAATTGTGAATGGTGTCTGTATACACATACTTTAGTATGTAAAAGGCCTCCAACAGTACTAAATGTCAATAAATACCATACTGATTGTTGTTTTATTGGTAGTTACCAGTTTAAAGTTCTGAAAAAGGCCACACGTATATTCCATTCATTAAGATACCAAATGTTTTGAGGGCTGGTATAGCATTCGTTAACTATAGCTGACATTAAGGTAGAACACCTAGTGTTCAAAGATAGAATGACCATATTATGTCAGGCATATTGGAATGTTCCAAAAAACATGATTTGACTAATGGTATATCTAGGTTAGGATGGGGGAGGGGAAAGCAGGGATAGTCTGCCTATACATACAAATTTTAGTATTCTATATTCAAAATAAAATTCTATTGTGTTGGTTTAGGGAGGTGGGAATGACATCAGTTTCTTGAAAGTTAATTATCAAAGACAAGCTTCTGAAAAACTGGCATTTGAAAATAGTTTATACTGTAAATATTACTTTTGCCCAACCAGTAAACAAAATAATTATCTTTCAAAATAAGAGTTTAGTGTCATAATACTGGATATTTCAGTGTGCAATGAGGGCATTTATTTAGGTATTTGAAACAGCAGAACCAGCATATGTTTATATAGTACTACATATTTTCAAATGCATAAAGTTACTTAACTGTAACCATAAACCTGGCAATAATGTCTTTCCTGCCTACCTCACTTATATATTAGCAAACTCAGGGAAGTAAAGTGACTTGATCAAGGTTCCATGGTAGGTGGAGAAGGTGGAACTAAAGCCTAGGGCCTGATTCCCTCCCAGGGAAACACCTACATAAAAAAATTTCTTTTCATCTCCTTCTCCTTTCTCCTTTCTTTTTCTTTTTAAAATGGTTCTTATCTGTTTAAAGGTTTAAAATGTGACTGGAAGTTGTCATCTGTTATTTCAGACTATTATCTATGTCATGTTAGGTACTGGTCTAACAATACCCTCCAAGAAAACTGCAACAATCTACATTAAGGACTACAGTAAATTGCAAAGGGGGAAGGAGAGGAAAAAAATAAAACTAAAGCCATATAGGTACTCGCTCATAACAATATCTATTTTTAGAAAAAGCTCAAACTATAAAACGTAAGCAATAAAAATGATTTTACATTGGGGCTTAAAATGTATATAAAATGCACTCATACATTATTGGTAGGGGTATGAGTTGGTTTAATTGTTCTGGAGATGATTTTGCCAACATGAAATTACCCTACTGATATGCCTAAAAAAGAACACCAAGATATATGTATAATGCTCATTATCACAAAGTTGTTCATAGCAAGAAGTTGGGGGAAAAAATTCAAAGCTCATCATTGAACTAGTTAGAAATGAGACATGGTTCTTCCAAACAATTGAACACCACTAATCCATTAAAAAGAATGAGACAGATCTGTTTGTATTGATTGAGAAAAGTGTGTGTGTGTGTGTGTGTGTGTGTGTGTGTGTGTGTGTGTAAAAAGAAATGTGAAGCGGAAGGAGGAAATTGGGCTGAAATATACATAAATGTTTTCCCCAAAAGATACACACAAGAATCTGTTAACAATCATTGCCACTAGGGAACGGGTTGGGCAGAAAGCTTTTTTTCATTTTATACCTTTTTGTACTGCTGGAATTTCTAACTATTTGCAAGTATTACTCCATGATTTTTAAAAATGTAAGTCAGTAGAGATCATCTTGTGGAATTATGAGACATTTTCATTTACTTCCTTTACTTTCAGATTTTTAAGAAAACCTCATACTACCCACTATTTTTCCTTAACAAGTCTGTAATTTTGCAAAATAACCTAGTTTTCTTTTAGGTCATACTCAATTGTTTTATCTGAGATGGAAAACATAACACTAGACAGACACATACAGAGTATGAGTAGGCTAAATCAAATTTTAAAAAATGAACTCTCTTAACTTTTAGAGCAATGTTCATACCTTGACCCATATAGTATGATTTAATTGATCAAGTTGCTAATAGTTGTACAAATACTCACTGCCTCAGATTTGTTCAAATGTTTCTTTTGTATTTTTCTAGAACATGGTGAGAAATATCCCATATACCAGAAAACTATTAAATTGAGAGTAAAAGATCAATTAACTAGATTATTACCATTAAAAAAATAAATAAACAAGGCAGTCAAGACACAAAGTAATCATCAGACTGTTTAATTCTAGGCAATCAAAAGCCCATTTTCAGTGAATATAACTAATGGTCTTAACTAATTTTTCCCCTCAAACCAATTCTATCAATGATGATAGCATTTCTTTAAGTGCTATCATCACCTACTTTGTAAAGTAAACACTAAATTGGAGATTCTCACAGTGATGGGCATGAAGATAGAAGCCAGGAAGGAGTTCAGGGCCCCATTTCCAGCACAGGGAAGGCAGGCGTACTATGCCAAGGGCTCTCTTCCTCCATACCAAACTAAATCACTTAACTTTGCTGGTATCCTGAGGAAACTGAGGGCATAATAAAGGTTAAGTGTTACAGTAAAAACTAGCAAATTTACTACAGTAGTAATAACTTAGAGGATGAATTGCTATTATTATGCATTAGGAATTCTGAAGCCTTGGTTCTAGTGTTAATTGTGCCACAGACTAACTGCACGACCTAGGACAAATGACATAAATTCTGCTCAGTTTCATTTTCTCTAAGATAAGATTTAGACTTCTTCAAGTTTAGTTCAAATTCCTTTGAGATATAAGTTCTTTACTTTTATTATGAATTGCTCAAAAGACAACACTACTAAGAAGTACTTAGCTAAATGGATGGGCTATTTAACAAACTTCTAATTTTTTTTTTTTTTAATCTAGGACTATTGGGAAAAGAGGATCTCAATTTGCAAAAAGCTTTCTGGGGGGTACTACTTTATGAATTCCATATCTACATAGCATAATTATAATGTCATTCTTCATTAAATGGAATAAGTCAAACAGAATGGGTCCCAAGCAACGACTGTACTTGAACAGTTTAATCACTGCAATAAATTTTGAAACCATTTGCAAATCTTTTGAAATATACAGGGACTAGAGCTGAACTTCAAGCAAGAAATTTCTATATAACTAATGACTTTTCATAAAGACATGCTGAAGTTTCAGTGGCAGTGTTTTATTTCTGAATCATTTGGGAAACTGATTAGTCTCACAAGAATTCTCTGAAAGTAATTTACTTCTATATATCCCCCACCAACCTTTCCTACCTTATCAAGCACTTTGACTATTACTTCTCCTGAATTAAGCTTTTGGGGAATCTCATGCATTGGTGTTCTTGATTACTTTGGATAAATCCTTAATAGCTGATGTATAAATATTTTTTAAAAAAATTTCATTATCAGTATAGAGAATTATTTAAGGTCTAAAGTCATTATAGTGAAACAAATTTTGTTTAGAGTAGAAATTAACACTATCAAGAAGAGCAGTCAAGAATGATCCTATTTCCCTAAAAAACAAAATCTAAATATACTCCAAAAAATGCTAAGTAACAAGTCTGTTTTTAAGAGAAACGAATAGATGTGACAGTGAATAAACTGATTATGTATCAATTCTAGAAATATTAAAATACTTTAACACAGAAAGGCAGGTCCATTAAATTTTCTTCTCTTTATATGACAGCAATATGGCCGAGGTGAAAAGACAGGTCTTGCACTATGCTGTGGCTTCTTATTCCCTTGAGAAGAAAGTCCCTTATGTGTTTACAAACTCTGAAATAAAAGACAAATTGTTCCTCCCCAAAGGTCCCTACACCACATTCCTTATAAAACCCAAAGGATCAACTATTTCTTCCTCTTAATTCTTTTTTTCTCGTTGCTTTGTAAAGCTGTGACTACCCTGGAATTTCCTTCAAGTTTGGCCTCCTTTTAGAAGATGGATAAATAATTTTGAGATAATTAGCAATGAGAAATATTATCAAAAAACATTAAGAAAGGGAGCATATGCCAATTCTTCTAAGCATATAAAATATGTTTTTAATATCACAATTTGAAAAACGATTACATACTTCCTATTATGGACTGAGATGATCAGACTAGGTATAAAAATTAAGTATATTCACATCTAAAGTAATTTGTATTCAAGAATTAAATATGTTTTCTGAAAAAACAAGGTCAGGGTTATTCTTCTATATAGGAGACAACAACAAAAAAACCCAGAAGCATAATACCTACATTTTTCTCTGGAGACATGCTTCTTCAATAATCTGTTTTCCCCTCAGATTTATCAAATAAAAATATATTGTTGCTTTGCACTGTTATTTCACCAGTTAGCTTCAATCCTCATGTCTACTTAACCAAAGCACAGCATCTGAATTATTTTACCACATGGTTTATATTGGCATCATAAAGAATCAATCTCCTGAAAGCTGACACAAAACCAAGTAAAAGCATTTTATAAACCAAGCATTTCTCCATCTATTTTTTTAAAATGACTACTTTCTAAAATCATCCCAATTAAAATGTTGAAATAAAAAATTTTTAATTTTACTTTTCATCTCTTCATCTGTTTCGATTTTTTTTACAAGACACAGATGAAGATTACTCCAGTCTTCTTCCAAATTCATTATAAAGGAAACCAACTACAAATAATTGAAGAATATAAAGGATACATTTTTTTTAAAGATACCAGGTCACTAAATAAATGCACTGAAATCAAAACTCAGGGTTTTTCTTCTTGAAATTGAACCATCCATGTGTTCCTACAGAAAGAGTTTCATTCTCCAACTTATGTAATTTTTAAGAAAACTAAATTATACACTTGAAAATTTTAGGGAATTATTAGTGAATAAAAACACTGCTTTCCCTCTTCCATTAATGCACCCATCTTTAATTTCCAAAACCAGAAATCAAATGTTAATAAACTTCTATTTACCTATTAAGTTTTCAGTGTGCTAGGCAGTTCAAATTTCTGGGTGAGATTTTTTAAACTTAAATTTCACCGTATTTTCATATACTAAATAATATTCCTTCAATAATATCTTGCTTTAAAATATGACTACATAACTTAAAGCTCAAACTATTGTGAGCAGCTCTACTAGGGAAGAAACCACATCACCCATTGGGCATTCACTGAAAGGATGATCCACTCAAGGCTATTTGATAAAATATATGTAAATCCAGCTACATACAATCCCTCCCTCATTTTACATATGAAGGGAAAAAAAAGCCTCACTAGGGCTAAAATTCTTTCAGCTGAATAGAATAAATCAGTCATATTTAAGTAAAATACAAAGTATTATGTTTTATCTAATTCATGTGCCTTGAACAATTCTTGAACCACAAAGAGCAAAGAAATACAACTAATCTAAGATCTTAATTTAGCTTTACATCAGAACTATTAAATGTTTTTAAAAGAATATTGGTAGCAGAGTCCTGCTACAGTAAACTCTTGTCCTCCTTTAATAGCAAATACTCCAGGATGTAAATAAAAAGCCAGTTTCCATAAAGCAAGAAGGAACCACCTAAGTGCCACACCAGTAAACAGTTAACCTTAGGTCCCTTCACTCAACAGGTATATACAAAGGCCTCCGAATTAATATTTTTCCATAATCTAATCATGTTTCTGTACTCCAAGGTTCACAAAGGTGATATGGTATAAATGAAAGTACTCACCACTGATTTCACCTAGCAAATAAAAAAGACAAAAATTGAGGACTGATGGTAAAAACAATTACCTACTTCCTGAATCTGTTTTTGGGTGCCTGACAGCATGAAAATGGTAGCTGACACAAGAGAAATGGCCTTATCAATCATTCAATCATTAAGAGGGGCTCTACTCAAAGAAGACATAAAAATCTAAATATATCACCTCTTGAAGAAGTCCGGAAGGTAAAGAATAACAAAATTCTTCCGAGGGTATGCAAAAAGTGTTTTTAAAAAAAGTCAAATATTTCTGGTTTAAATCAGAGGCAAAAAACTTAAATCTCTAGTAGTATTTAGTAAGTTCGAATTAACCAAAACAATGGTTGTTTGCCCACCGATCCGAGGCCCAAACATGTAAAACTACCACCGAAGAAAGGGGACTTTGGGAACTTGTTTTTAAAAAGGGTAAAAAAAAATTTTTTTTTCCTAAGGGGATAAAAATTTATAAGATCGGCTATATTTGGAATGGGGGGGATGCCGGTAAAGTGAAGGAAGGGAAGGTAGAAAACAACTCTTCTAAAACGTAGAGAGAGAAAGAGTCTACTTTGGGGGCGGGGGGTTGGGTAGAACTGTTTGGCGAAATGGGGAGACTCCCCCAACCTGGAGGGCTGGATTACGAAAGGCCAGGTTCATTTTTCTACGCTTATTTTATCACCATAAGAAAAATTAGTTAATCAAAGGCCGTTCTGCCTTACGTTTTCCCCACCAGCAGACTGATGTCAGTAGCAAACGGGTGGGGGTGACGCGGAAGGGCGCAACAGCATCTCGGTTAGGGAGGGAAGAAACTTCGCAAGAAGAGGAAGCAGCAGCTCCTCTCTTGGCCCCTAACACCGGCCGGCGAAGTTGCGCCACAGGCGCCCCTGCCCGGCGGGCGCCACCTCCCCTGGCCCCTCTCCGCACGCAGTACTACGCAGCACTAGACCCTTCAAACTGTCCCCGAAGTCCAGCTACGCTTCGGCTCCCTCCTACCCCCGGACCCATCCCAACTAAGTTCCAGGGAAAGCTCCCGCCCAGAGCGCGGCCTGTTCCGGACAACAGGTGGGCAGTGGCGCCAGCAGGGCTGGGCCTCTCCTAGCCAGGCCCACTCCACTCCTCCCCGGCCAGGGCCCGGGGGCGCCCGGCTCCGGGACGGGGAGGGGGAGCGAGCTCCCTTACCTCCGCCATATTTGCCGTACTGACGGGTCACATCTCCGCGGCGGCCGCAGCTGGGTCACGGCCAGAACCCGGATGTGAGACTCGGCAACGGGACTCTAATCGCCGGGGCCGCCGTCTCTGCCGCTCCCGCCGCCGCTGTCTCGGCGGGAACGCGCAGGAGCCGCCCGAGCGCGCCCACCACACCCCACTCCGCCCCCTCGCGGCGACCCGGCTGAGCCGGACTGGAGGGAAAAGGCCGGCGCGCGCGCGGGAACAGGGACGCGCGCGCGGCCCCGCGGTAGCCCTCCCCCGGAGCAGCGCGGAGGGGGCGGAGTCAAGGTGGGTATCGGGGGGAGGTGGGTATCTCAGCGAGGGGCGCCTCCCTTGCCCTAGCGGATCCGCGATTCCAGCTGGGGGAAGAGGGCTCTAGGGACTAGAGAAGTCAAGGAAAGGTGCCAAAGGAACCGCGTCGAGCATTCACATCGCAGGGAAAAAGATATGTTATAGTATTTTACATGTAGGCCTTATTTTGAAGTGCATTTGCTGGAAAACGGCTGTTGCTGTGATGCAACAACCGCAAGTAGTGCGCTTTGAAAGCGGTTATCCCTTGACAAATATTCCTCTCGGTTGATTCCCGACGGGAAATGTGAAATTCCATGTCCCCAAATTTTAGCAGTCACAGCAGAGATTAAGGGATTGTGTTAGGTAGTCTGCTATTCTCATATTTCATTTGCTTTTCCTCACACCCCTTCTGAGATGCCCGTAGCAACGTAACTGTACACTGGTTGAATTTTGCACTAGAGAAAATTTTAAAATGTGAAATACTGAAAAGCTGCTCTTTGATGGACCTAACTAATCTCCGACTTGACTGTATGGAGGGAGAACGTGCTTATTTGCAATACCTTTTCAAAATGCTTGCAATTTTAAAGTTTATTGTAATTTATTGGCCTAGAACTGCCAATTGGCTTTCATGCCAATTCTGATGATTGCCAGAGCCAATAATTGCAAAATAACAAACATGTTTCACTTCCATTACTAAGGCAGATACTGGCTACTACACAGGTAGTATTAAAATGTGTATTAACATTTCACTAAACTAGGAGTTTAAAAGTCTTATTTTAAAAAGACTCTTTTTTCCCAAATATTCAGGAGTTCCTCTTAATGCAGTTTTAAAAATGACTACCAGAATCAACCAGTTAAATATTAAAATTATTCATTCCCTCCAAATAATGTGATGCCAGTGCTAAAATATATTGCATAAATGTGCACGTACACAATTTTTCTTTCATACTTAACTTGCAATGCAATATGGGGGAGGCTGTTTTCTTAAAGTATTTGTATTTCCTTAAAATCTAGATTCTATTAAACAGTTTCCTATTTCCAAAGATTCAACATTAACTTGAAATTCTTATGTCCAATAATAATTTGTGCATTTATAGGTATATGAAGTAGCTGCTAAGTGAAAGGACATTACCTGGTAATTTGACAGGAAAAGAGTCCACAGACAGTCTGTAAACCAATTAAACATAAACATCTGATGCACATTTTCTACTGAAAGAAAAGCAAGGGAAAGAAGAGAAAGGAAAACTTTAAGGTTCCCAAATCTACAAACAATTTTTACCATTAACTGTACTGTACAGTATTTTCATTTTATTTTTTAGAATACTTATATAAAAGTGTTTTTCAGGATTCCTTGGGGGAACAAATATTTTAGCATAGGTATAGTTTCTAAGAGTTACCCTGTTGAATTACCTTAGCTCTTAGGACTCCAATAAAAATGACTTTTTAAAAAGTCAGTTCATTTCCACATAGTTTTCACTTTGAGATGCTTGATGGAAATAGCTAAAAGCAAAAAACAATGGATGTACATAGACATGAGGTAGGTAAAGATAAAAAGAATAAGGGGTTTAGAGGTAGAAACTCAGGCTTTATGATTCCCTAGAAATAAAGGAGGATTTTCCATTTAAATACAAAAGCTAATATGTGAAATTTATTTAGATGGTTACCAAAAGGAAAATTAAAAAGTGTCAAAAATTCAAGATACAGGAATAACTTACTTGCTAAAGCCCATTTAATCTTTGATTCTTCAGTAAAACAATCAACAAAAATCCCAAGTATGATAAAAAGCTGGGAATCATGATCTTTAAGGTAATGAATTCTGAAATTGTCAGGAAAATCGAGTTCTAAGAAATCTATGAATGGGTATCCATCTTACTGATAAATGGCCTTTAAGTTTATTAATACTGTCTACAATTTTACTAATTTTAAGTGGCACTGTATAGAGGAAAAATATCCCCTCTACATTTTTCTCCTTCCCTTTTAATAAACATGGATTGTGATTTTTTTTAGGTTCAGAGAGTCTAAAACTATAAACAGCTCCAATATTGTAAGTTATCAGTAACACATTACTACTGAACTCAGTACAGTTCTACTCTCATTTTATTCTAATGATATACTTATCTTAACAAATTTTAGGAGTCACCTTAAGGAAACCAAAGTCTTTCTCCAAACTCTTGCTGACCTCTTCAGTATCAAATATGTAAAAATTAACTATTCGTTAGCCATAGAGTGTTAGTGTTATATAGGACCTTAGAGGTCTTTAGTCAATTTCTACCCTACCTAGGTAGGAATCCCTTACTAGGTTTCCCCACTCACATCCAGGCTTTTCTGCCTATGCTTAAACATCTCCAATGGCTCACTGTGTCACGAAGAGGCTGCTCTTTTCAAAAATAGCTCTGTCTGCAACATTCATTTTATTAAACCAGAAGCCACTTCCTTGTTATTTCCATCCACTGCCCTCAGTTCTTCAGCGCTTTGGATTAACACAATAGATATTTTCTTTGTATTCAAATGCAGTCAATATTGATATTTGGGTTAACAAAAAATAAATGTTTAAAGCCTATTGATACTAGAAGAGCTGAAAACAAGGACATGACAGAGTTGAAGGCATGAGAAAATTCACCATTACCTATGAGCTGTTTAAAATTATTAGTTTATAGTATTTATTAATGTGACATCCAAAATGGTGGTTCTGTTAATTGTAGTAACATTTTAAAGTTAAACTAAAAAGTGTGGTTAATTCCAATTTTATGTGAGGTTTATGGCTAATGTCCCAAAACAACAACAAAAAAAACACTAGACTAAGCCTGAATAAATGCCTATTTAGCTCTCATTTTCCACCTGAAGAATTCCTTCTTTACAGGAAAACTGACGTAACTTTTACCACATGAAGCTACTCAAAACTGCTATTATATTGGGAAATTATTTTTAAGCAATTTACTGGATACTCCATTAAAAAGTTATTAAACAATTTTATAAAGGCTGTAATACACACAGACACACACACAAGAACCCCTCAGAGTTACTATTTTGCTGTTAACAAGCATTTTAGGGTTACAATTTTACTTCAACCAGTACTTTAACCAATAGACGAACTTCTTTGGCAATTTACATATCCTAAGAAATATAACCTTTTATTCAGTACCAACACCTGATTCAAATATAAGTAATATATACCCATATTATACAAACATATCTGTTATGTGACTCAAAAAGGTACCTCTCAAAATGCACCAAGAAAATACTTGTAACAATTTAGACTCTGGGGCCGTTTGAATGAAATAGATTAATACAGCACATTCAAAACCCTAAAAACAAATTCTATAACAATTTTCAGAGTCCATGAGTTCCTTTTGAGATTTTGTAAACTATTTCTTAAAATTTTTGCTTAAAAGTGACAGTCTACGCATGATGTGCAAGTAAAAATTTGTGGATAACTACTAATCTGGTTGAAAATTCCTAAATACCAAGAAGGATCACCAATTTTTTTTTAATGACATTTTAGATAAAATTGAGTTTACCTTTAGTAGGCAGGATGCAGGTTACAAAGCAGTAGTAATGCATTACATTTGGAAGCCCCTCATCTATGCGACAATCAACATCTTTTTGTTAGTTTGATTTTTATTAACACCAGTTGAAAACACTTATATAGCCTTTCAGTTCTTCAAAGAACAGTTTAGGTTTTTCTTTTTACAATTTTCACATAGAGTTTTATCCAGTGGCCCTATTTTATCAGATTATCACAAACTGACATTTTTATAGTTTATATATTGTTGACATGTTATTTTTATCTCACCCATTCTCTGCAAATTATTGGCCCACCAGTTCTCAAACACTGGAACATATAAAAATAGTAATATAATATTTATATTACTTGAGGGAGTTTGGGTTTTCCCTCCCTTAATCTCCAAGTGTGCCCCTGCCTACCAGCATCACATCCGTCTTGTCTGCATTGAACCTCAACCAGTTGGTTCTTAACCACGTCCGAAACTCAGCCAGGCACTGGGAGAATCGAGCCACCACACCATCTGGATCAAAGGAAAGAAAGCCTCAGTAGTAACTAGACCAGAGACGGTGATACCGCAAACTCACCATTCACCCTCATAATTTTTAAAAAGATGGCCACGAATTAGGACAAGGATCCCATGACAATTTCAGAAAAACATTAATGAACCTTGAGTCGTGCAACTTATAACCACTAATAAAGAAATAAAAGAGACCCAATAAATAGGTCATCTCATTCCACCCATGAAGAAGGTTGTCAACTCCAGGTTATCTCGGCTAGGCGGCCTCAGGAGACCTGCCAGTCTTGTAACTGCATAAGCTTTTCTGCAAAATTAAAGAGTTTTAGCGTTGGAGGAAGCTTTAGGGATAACTGGGGCCCAGAGAAGAGACAGGGGTAGTGACTCGCTCAAGGTCACACAGCAAGGGAGGACCAGAGATGGGTTCCAGGCCAGAGATCTTCCCACTAAAAGCTGGAAGAACAAGCCCATTCAAAGGCGGGGGAGGCGTCGGTCCCCAGGGATCCTCCCACCGGTTGGGAGGACTTCGTTCCCTCCCAATGATGCCCTCTTCAAGTCTTTCCTTCCCTCCCTCAACTCCCTCTGAAAAGGGCCGGTTTGCCCAGCACCCTGCTCACCACAGGACTGCAATGCGAGCAGGAGCCTCCCTCCGGGCTGGCACCAGAACCCAGAGATAACAGGAGAAAAGAGGCGGAGCCACAGGGGGGAGGTCAGCTTGGCCCCACCCCGACCACGATTAGGGGCCGACAGGAGAAAGGGGCGGGGGCGAACTGGGCTAGGCGAACTCACTCCGCTGCGGATTCCCAGCGCGCTGCAGACGCCGGGGAAGATGGGCTCCGCAGCCACCGCCAAAGCAAAAAAAAAAACCGGGATCGGGGCGGGGGGCAGCTATAGGGAACTGCGCATGCGCCTTGGGTGGCCAGCGCCACTCCCGGAGGGGAATCGAGACGGGCGCGTTCTCTCGCAGCCCCTCCCCGGAAGTTAGGAGTCTTCCGGGCGGTACTCTGCGGTGGGGGAGGGGAAGGAGAGAAAGGGTACCGGGGACACCTCAGGAATCTTTCATCCCAGAAAGGATTAGGGGAGGAGAGATGATTTATGGAGGCTGCACTTACAGCCGCTGCCGCTGCTGCCGCCGCCACCTTCTCTGCTGCCGCCACCGCCTGAAGAAGCCCCATCCATCCGCCTGCACCCGGGGAGACTCAGAGCCTGGGAGGGGCCTGGGGCCGGGGCCGCCCGCCTCCTTCTTCTAGTCGTCGTCCCGAGCTTCCTCTTGCTCCACCAACCCTCTGCCCTCCCCTCCGCCTCCGCCCTCCTCCTTGGCCTCCAGCCGCCAGCCAACCGCGCGGCCGCTTGTTAAGCCTGGGCTCCACTGTCTCCATGACGCCCGGCAAACATTCCGGTGCTTCAGCCGGAGCCGCTAACTTCGGGGGTTGGGGGTACAGGGACTGCAGAAGCAGGCAGGGAAGGGGTGGTCGACCACTCCCCAGCCAGTCGCCACCATGCCCACGTCTCCGGTAAACATCCGCAAGCAGACGACCGTCGGATTGTAAGTTCCGGCGCTAAAACCTAACTCCATCCCCCTGGGTCGCGGAGGGAGCTCTTTTAGATCCTATTTCTTGCTGCATCTGGGTTCAATCAGCAACCCTCGCAGCTTTCAGGCGGCTATGTCTCCTTCCTTGGCCTAATACAACCTTGTTCAAACCCCCTACTGTGCTTGTATGAGAAGACCTAGTTTGTTTAAAACCACCTTTCCTCATTGCACTCGGCTTTATTCGGTCTGCAGTCTCAAACTAGTTGCCTCCTTGCTATGCCTAGATGGTCAATTCTTTCACCTTCATGAGAGGTGATCTTCAAACTGAAGATTACTATGTTCTGTAGTAGAGGTTTTTTCTGCCGCCTCTGTCTTAAAACCCATTCCTGCAACAGTTGAACGGGAGGCTGGAGAAAAGCACATAGCTCTACGGGCTTGTCTCACAACTTCAACGGCCCCTTAGTACTGCCTAGCAATGCCGCTACATTTCCCGAATTTATTCACTCTCCCACACTTACAGACTCCTTTTGTTGTCTCTTCTCACACTTTGAACATCTCTCTAATCTCCCGCTCCGCTAATTTTCCTGCAGCAAAACTTGCTCAAAGTTCTCGGGAGAGAACTTTCCGTTCTCTCTTGAATATGATACTCGGGTTTTTGCCCCGCCTACCACTCCAGCAAAATAGCTCTCGTAAAGGTCACCAATAACCATCCAGCCAAATGCAATAGCCATATTCCCAGTTTTGTTCTTAACTCGCCCATCAGCAGGTTTGATCTAGATGATCACTTCTTTGGTTTTGAGTTACTTCATTTGGTTTCTGGGATACCACCCTTCCCTAGTTCCCACCTTTCTTTATAGCTAGTTTTCAAAACGTTGCTGGTACCTCTTCATCTCTCCCCTATGCAAATATTGGAGTGTTGCTGGGGTCAGTCTTTAAAGCTCTTCACTATTATTCCTTTAAAAATCACCTACGTACTGATGATTCACAAGTTTATACCTAGCCAACACCTCTCCCAAGAAAACAGACTTAAAAAAAAATCAAACATCTGCACTTAGAAGTTAATAAACATCTCAAAATTCATATCCAGAACTGAACTTATTTTTCTAACCTACTCTGCAATAAAATGGCAATTTCCATTCATCCAGTTAATCAGTAAAAACCTTGGCATTACCCTTGACTTCTCTAATATCCCACTCCATCAGCAGATTCTACCATTACTACCTGCAAAATAAATAGTCTACCACAACGAAGTAAGCCACTGTAACGCAGTAACCACCTAAGTGATCTTTCCAACACCCTCAATATAGTAATCACAGTGGCTCTTCTCAAAACCCTCTAATTTTTCTCATTTCACTCAGTAAAAGCTCACATACTTACATGACCATACAGTATCGTACCTTGAACTCTTCCCGTTGACTAATGACACTCCGTATTGTTCCACAACAGTATCAGGCACACATTATTCCCCCACTTCAAGGTGTGTACAATTGCTTTCTTTTGTAATACTGTACCCCCAGATAATCTCATAACTCACTAATTTCCTTTAGATGTCATCAGAGAACCCTTCTCTAACCACTCTACATAAAATAATACTTCTTCCTCCTAGCACTTCCAATTTCTCCACATTGCTTTATTTTTACCCATAAAACGTATCCCTACTTGGTTTATTATATACTTGTTTGTCCGTAAGGGCAGAGATTTTTGTCTTGTTCACTGCTATTGCCTAGAATGACGAAGGCGCTCAATAAATATTTGTTGACTGAACGATGAATGAAGGAGTTTGGCACTTAAGTGACTGGTTACTCTCATCTTGTCTGGTGTTTGTTTTTACATGTAGGTATGGAAGTTTCAAGGTAAAAAGTTGAATTCATGTACATTTTTAAAAAAGTTATACAACTCAGTAGCTAAGAGAGAGTTAGAAAAATTCCTTTGGGGATTTCTTTTTTTTTCCCCCCCTAAGATTTTATAGGGGAATTGGGGGAGGGGAACAGTGTTGGGGAATGAGGGAAAGGGACCAGCCAACTTGTTGTTTTCAGTCTTCATTGTGGAGGGCGCCAGTCGCCACCTGGCTTCCGGTTGGCAGCTTGTGGCCTCTAAGCTCAAGGTGCTGTGTTCACTCTTACTTGCATGTGGGCGTACCCACCATCCCATGCAGGAGTCCAGCCAGCAGCCTTGTTAAGAGCTCTCTATCCACTGAGCCATCCAGGCAGCAGATCAGCTCAGAGTGCTGAGTTCAGTCTTAGTCATGGGTGGGCGTAGTCCACCATCGAACAGGCAGTCTTGTTGTTACACCAGCTGAGCCATCCTGCCACCTGTTGACAGCTCAGCTCAGGTCCAGCATCACTGGCCCATGTGGGAATCGAACTGGCAGCCCCGTTGCTCAGAGCCTGCGCTCTTAAGCCAACTAGTAACCAATTGAGCCATTCGGCTGGCCTGGTAATTTCTTAAATAATGGCATATTTATAGGTTATCTATTAAGGAAAGAATGGAGTGGGAGATAGGAGCTAGCATAACCTTAGGTTCTTGAGTTAGCCATATTATCTGATTTCACAAACACTAAAATTTACAGCCATTGGTTTGACCTAATGTTATTTCTCATCGTCCTCATTTTAGGACTTAATCCTAATCTTGGAAAGGATCTCATGAAACATGAATTTATCAATTTTCCACTTTCTCCAATTTTTCTTCTTTTGGGTCTTTCCCATTGGCTTAACAATATTGGACAATCTCCCATTATAGTAAAAACTACCACTAACTCTTCAATGATTTATCCCATTTCTCTGCTCAGTTTCTCTATTCTACTTCCTTATGTGTTCATTTCCTTTTGATTCTTTCTTAGAATTTTCATCTTTTCTTGCACGTTATCCACGTTTTCCATTAGAGTCCTTAGCATATTAATCATAATTGTTTTATTTTTTTATTTTTTGAATGCTTATAAGAGTTTATTTGAGCCAATCATCATAATTGTTTTAAATTTCCAGTCTTACAATTCCAAAATCTCTGCCACATCTGGCTCTACTGCTTTCTCTGTTTCTTCACATTGGTTTTTGCCCTTTGGTATGCCTTGTAATTTATTGTTGAAGGCTAAACATGTTGTAACAGGTAATATGAACTGAAGAAAGTAAGCCTTTAGTGTGGGGCTTTATGTTTATCTGGCTAGGGATTATGCTGTGTTTACTGTTTGCTGTAGCTGTAGGTTTCTGAGGCTTCGGTTTCCTCTAGTGTCCTTGTTTTTGTCTCCTCTGTATTTTAGATTTTCCTAGAGACTGCTTTTTAAATAGAGTCTGAGCGTTGCAGTTCTTCCCATTGCAACCCCTTCTTATTATACAGGAGCCCTGTTGATGTGGTGGTAAGATGTGTGGGGAGAGAAAGTATTCCATAATCTTATGATTAGATCTTAGCCTTTTAGTGGGCCTTTGTCCCTAGGCTGTGACCTTTATAAGTGATTTTCAGATTTTTTTTTTTCTTAGATGGAACAAGAAGGCTACAGGGACTTGGAGTTGGGTATTTCCCTCCTCCCACATTGGTTAGGCTCTGATAAACTACTTTTCCTTGAAGGTAGGCCTTTGTTAAGTAGAACCAAACATTCTGGGTATGTTTCAAAATGGTTACTTCCTGTCCTGGAACTATCAGGGAATTTCTCTTGGATCTTCATCCTGAGGTCCTGGAGGGGCTCATGGAGGTAAAACTCAAAAGTATGGAGGCTTCTCTAAGGCTGGGCCCCCAGGAGTTTTCATCTTTCAAATTAGTCTACACTCAGTCTCCAGCAAGTAGTCAATCACCCTTTAAGTTTTGCTCCCATTTGCTGGCACCAGTGGCGGTTTCTGCTCCCAGTAAGTTGTGATTCTGTTTCCTCCTGCCTCCCCAACTTTTTGGGCAGTGGATTGCCTGCTACCTCAGTTCTCTGATGGATCAAAGAAGACCTGTTGATTTTCAGTGTGCTCAGCTTTTTTCTTGTTGGGAGGATAGAACTGATGACTTTCGTGGTCTTTACATGTTGGATCACATACCAGAAGAGTCTGTGTTCACTTTTTAACTCTTGCGATCTGTTGTCTCCATTGCTGTACAGAAACTACTCAAAGGTCAATAATAAGTAACACAAAGGTTTCAAAAGCCACCAAATCAATGGGCTGTCTTTTCTACCTCTCTGCAGCTTTTGACAATATTGATCTTCCCCTCTTTAACCCTTACTTTACTGGTTTAATTATTACTGGCCTAAATGCCTCTTTCTTCTACATCCATTTTCTCTCTTTGGCCCTATTACCTTCACTTTGTATCTTTAGGTTTTTATTTTGGGACTCAGTTCATTTATTATCTCAGTGCAAAGATTTTCAAATTGGAATCTCCAGCTTTCTTTTGTTCCCTGAAATTCACTTCACTTTTGTTGGGCATTTTCAACTGCTACCAGACAGCTTCTCCAGGATGTCACTCTGATATCTAAAATTGAGCATGTCTACAATTTAACTCATTGTGCTTTCGAAGTACAGGCTAATTCATTCATCACCCTAACTTGGAGATAGATCCTGTTATTAACCTTAATTTACATACTTGTGTAAGGAAAGGAACAGATTAAGAAACTTGCTCAAGCACACATAGCCTATGAGTTATTAGAGAATTTGGACATTTCAGTGAACCTTTTTGAGTTTATAAGTTGTCTCACTTATAAAACATGGCTGTTGAGTGTCTCATAAGTTATTATAAGAATTGAATTAGAAAATATAGGTGGAAGTTACTTGAAATTTCAATTTTAAGTGGTATTGTTGTTATCAATTACCAAGTCCTGTCAGTTCTATCTCTGCTATGTTGTAAAGGTTCCCGGGATATGTTTTAATCAGGCGTGACAAGACACAGACAAGGAAATGATTATCATAAAGGAAGAATTTTTCATACTCATGGGTTTCCAGAAATAGGAGGCATGGCATGCCATGCCACACTGGAGAACACATGGTGAAGCACCAGGGCCAGTCAGGAGGTAGAACAAACAAGCCAAAAACATGGGCAAGAACCTTTATTATGGTTTCCATGGGGGGGAACAGGCAAAGCAGAATAAGCAGGTTTAGGATTAGCTTGTTTGAATAATTGTAAAACGCTCTGGACATAAGGACTATCCTCGTCTGGTTCCTGTCCCTGGGGTGATTAGGCCAGGTGGGCAGTGGTACAAAGAGAGATCTCTGTGAGAGCCTGATAAAGGATGTGGTTGAGGGTATGGTCTCTGGATGTTTGTTTGGTTTGTGTACGAAAAGTGTGCTGTGGGTGAGTCCCTTACTACATACAGGAATTGATTTGGGAGGGGCAGTCCTTCCAGGATCAGGCAGTCACTAGATGTCAAAATAAAATGAAGAAAATAAAAGGACATGCTTACTATATGCTATATCTTGCATTTGTTTTAATTTCTACATTTGCCACCCCAGGTTAAGCCTTGATTATTTCTTTCCTAGATATTCCCGTAGTCTAGACCAGGGGTCGGCACACTGTGGCTCGCGAGCCACATGCGGCTCTTTGGGTACGTTCCGTCTCAAAAGTTTGCCAACCCCTGGAAGAGCCAATCCTGTCCCTCACAACAGTTTAAAAATTATTCGAGAGCCATAAATATATTTTTACATAATCACCGTTATGTGAATAATGTCCTCTAAACATTTTATAAATGAAACTATGATAGTTTTATTTTCATTTTCAGTTTTACTTCAGAGCCTGCAGCTCACGAGTCGCAGTTTGCTGAATCCTGACTGCTCTTCTGTCTCAAAAGTCTGCCGACCCCTGATCTAGACCATTAACTAATGGTTTTCTTGCTTCTAGTGTGTCCTATGTACAGCTAAAGTTTTCTGAAGCATAATTTTGATCACTTTACTCTTCTGCTAAAAAACCTTCAAAAAGGCACTCTCTTGCTTGTGTAACAGACTTAACCTGGCTATTTCATTTTTCTCAAGCTTAATTTTATTTTCCTTCATGTATCTAATTAAATCATTTAGGATTCCATATATAGATATCTATATCTATATATATAGATATATCTATATATCTATATATATATCACATTATTTTCTACCTTTATTTTCATAATGATCTTTGCTCAGGGTGCATTTCCTGTCCTGCTCCAATACCCATCCTCCCTTACCTCCACCTGCGCCAAACACAAAGACACATACACACCCCATACACTTTTGAATTCGACCTACATTCAAAGCCTGACTCAGATGTCACTTGCATGATTTCTCTGTTCATTCCTCTCACCAAAAGTCATCTTTATCACAACTCTCATTTCATCTTCTGTGTATCTCTTTTGAGGCAGATATGATTTTTGTACTTGCATTATAATCATATATATGTTTTATCATTTTTATTATGTTGTAAACTTCTTAGGGCCCATATCTTATTCGTGCTTTATCCATGTCAGCATGTAGCACAGAGCCTATATACAGTACGGGTTTTATAAATAACTGTTGAAGAAAATGATTTGGTTTAGATTGGAATTACCTTTATCCCATTAAAATAAGGGGCAAATACAGAATTTTTTCTTAAGTCACTCCTACTTTTTCTCGTTATTTATTTCATAGTGAGATTTATGTATGTATAGTGTGCTTTTAATATCATTTACCTCTTTCTATAGAAGTGATCATCAGGGATTCATTGTACAGATACCAATTGAATCTTTTATATTTTCCAGTTACTACCCTTGATACTGAAGACATAAGAGCAAACAAAGCAAATTAGGTCCCTGCTTTATGAAAGTCCAGAATGTACAGCTACATGACTTCTTGTATCATGACTCTGTTCTTTAGGCAAAGTCGTTTCTAAAGTGGTTAACGCCTCATGAAATCATCTTTTTATTGCCCACTAATTTGCTTCTATTGAAAACATAGCTAGATATTTACCATAAATTTCTAATGTAATTGGCTAAAGGTACTTCTTTCAACTTTTTTCAAAAAGTAGTCTGTGCTTTTTTGTCTCTTAATTTCTCAATGTATCAGGCAGAGTGCTAATTGTTGGGGCTATAATGGTGGACATGATAAACATTATTCCTTCCCATGACATTTATAAATGTCATGTATAAAGTCTGAAGATTTTGGGGAGTTCACTGATAATGCTCTTTCATAAGATCCTAGTAACTACCTAACTGATGAATGTAACATCATTCACTAATTCATTTCTGTTTGGGTTCCTATAGGAAATAAAAGAGGAAGAACTTGTTTATGAATAAATGTGGAATGATGTCATTATGCATCTATTCAGTTTGAGATGCCTGGTAGACAGTTAGCTGGATCTACCCAGTGGGCTGGAAAACATTTGAACATGAAAACAGAGAATATTTTGAGTTGGATGTAATAATTTGGAGATCATTCATTCAACAAATATTTATTAAGCAGCTACCATGTGTTGGATACTGTTGTAAGCATTGGAGATACAGCAAGGAAAAAAATAGCCCCAAATCCCTACCCTCATGGAACTTGGAGTCTAAGGGTGGGGGGAGGGGAGAGGGAGAAGGACAGCTAATTCTTACGATTAAGTAAAGGTACATTAGTAAGAAGTATTAAGATACTATTAGTGTATTAGAGATGCTATTAGTCGGAAGTACAAAGGTAGAAGAATAAAGCATGGGGATGTGAAGGATTTGAGAGGGGTATTTGATATTTTAGGTAGGGGAGCCAGAGAAGGCTACACTAAGAAGATAAAAGGCCACACTAAGAAGACAGTTGTAAGTAAAGACCTGAAGAAAGTGAGGATGATAAGTATGTACACGAACGGGGGAGAGCATTTCAGGCAAAGGCAACAGTAAATGCAAAGCCTCTGATACGGAAATCTCATGGATATCAGTGTGACCAGAGCAGAGTAAACAAGAGTATCGAACATGAAGTCAGAGAGCTAACTGGATGCATGTAGGACTTTTTTAGGTCAGAGTAAGAACTTAGGCTTTTACTCTGAATGTGATGGGAAATTAATAGAGGGTTTCAAACAGAGCAGTGATGTATTCTATCTTGTGTTTTAAAGGATCACTCTGGTTGACATGTGGAGAACAGACTTCAGGGGATTGAGGTTAAGCAAGAAGATGAGTTAGAAGGCTACTGTAATAATCCAAAAAAGATAGAATAGTGTTTGGACCAAGATGGTGTCAAAAAAAGGATGGTGACAAATAGTTGGATTCTGGATCTATTTTGAAGTTTTTTCACCAGAGCAATTGAAAGAATAGCATTACCTTTAACAAAACTGGGGAAGCCTGCAAGAGGAGTACGTTTGCTGGACGAGGTGAGGGCAATATTGTCAAGAGCTCAAAGATCTGCTCATATTTAGCTGGAGATGTCAAGTAGGCAAATGGATGTATGGGTCTAGGGCTCAGAAAAGTGGTCCAATTAGAAAGATATTTGGGAGTCATTATCATATACATGACATTTAAATCATGGTGTTGGATGAGTTCACTTAGGCAATGAACGTAGATAAAAATGAGAGGAAATCCAGGGGTGAAAAAAGTGTAAGGAAAACGAGATAAGGTTTAATTTGCAGTCCAAATTAAAAAAAAAGTCAAAGAAAAAAGAATGAACAGATGGGTAAATTCTGCTGGTAAGCAAGATAAGAACATTGAAATGACCATTGGAAGTAATATTGTGAAGGTGCCTGGGACCTTGGTAAGAACCCTTTCGGTGGAATGATAAGGGCAAAAACTTGATCAGATCAGGTTCAAGAGAGTATATATATAGAGAGAGAGATTGCAAACAAAAAGTATAGACAATTTTTCCCTCAAGCAGCTGCTATAGTTAAAGGAAAGATGAATGGATGGTAGCTGGTGAGGTAAATAGAATCAAGAGAAGTTTTTTGTTTGTTTAAGGTAGAAGAAATAACAGCATGTTTGCATGCTGAAAGGGATAGTCTGATAGAAAAAAGCTTCTGATAGTTTTTGAGAGAGAATTGTTAGAGCAATGTACTTGTATAGGTAAAAAAGAATTGAATGTAGTGCACATGTAGAAGAAATGACCTAAGCAAGATTCAGAGATAATTTTTCCAGAATAACAAGGAGAGAAATAGAGATTATAGTCGTAGGAATAGGTGGGTGCATACATGACATTGGTGGTATTTGCTTCAACCAGCTGAAAGTGAAGATGCAAGGAGAGAGAAAAATATGAAATAGTGGCCTTAAAAGGTCTAAAAAAATAACCAAAAAAAATGCAGTATGATTTCCGGCACATTAAGGACCCACTTTAAGTTAACAATCCGTAATTTAAAGTGAGATCTGGCATAATGTTTGGATGGTTTTTTTTCCAGCTTCATTTAGCTGCATAGGTTGAGTTAAGATATAGTGTATTTATTAATAGAAAATTTGAGGTATGATAAGGCCGACAGACCAGGAGACAATCACCATTAAAAAAATAGGTGTTTTTTGTTTGTTTGTTTGTTTTTACTGATAGTTCCCAAGAGGAGGAGGCCCACAGTGCCACAGGGAACCGCATGGAGAAGCGCTGGGGTCAGCCACCAGCTTGAGGGAGGGGGCAAACTGTGGGCAAGAGTCTTTATTGTGATTTTGGTGGGAAGAAATAGGTGAGGCAGAGTAAGCAGGCTTCAGATTGGCTGGTTCGAATAATTTACGTGGGTTCTGGGGCATAGGGGCCTTCTCTAGTTATCAGGTACCTGGCCATAGGATTATTAGGGAAGGTGTATAGTGGCCCAGAGTGTGAGAGCCTGATAAAGGAGATGGTTGGAGATGTGAACTCTGGATTGGTTGGTTTGTATTGGAAAATCATGCCTCGGAGTGGGGGTGGGGGTACAACAAGGGAGGCAGGAAGCCGATGCAAGGTGATGTGGGCATATCAGGTTATCCAGAACAAGCCTGTTGGGCCAGTGCATATAGGGTAGATGTTAAAGCATCGAGTTTACAGAAGCTAGAAACATGCTTAATACATAGGTAAGACTCAAAATAAAAATATTGGAATTGCTGAAGGTTTTGGGTTTTGCTAACAGGTATAGTGAATTTAAAGAAGAAAAGGGGATGGGAATGTAAGTAAGGAACAATTATAGTAAATTATATTGATTAACCTTAAGCTCAAGAGGGAAGAGATTGCATGAGGGGTTGGTAAGGGAGTAAAATGTGGTATAATCAAGAGCTTGAAGGTCATAATAGGGTTGAAGGAAGTTTGAAATTGGGGTTTAAGGGAGTATAAGCTGGAAAAATAGTAAGGGATGGTTAACCTTGCTAAAGACGAGATCAAATGTATGACCATGGGAGTAATAGCTGATGTAGCAAGGAGGACAAGATCATTTATGTGAGAAGACTTCAAGGAGCTAAGGCCATAGTATTAGAAGGATTATCTTCATAGATATTGAAATACTCAGGAGTTGGAGAGAACCAGTAACTCGGGATATAAAATCTTCAGGGGATTCAAGAAAGGAACTGGTGATGATGATGACAGTAGACTGCCATAAGGAAGTGGAATATACGTAGTCATTGAAGCCATGGGTTTTGTTAATTTTGCTCTGGGATAGTGTATACAGTGTGAAAATATAATAGGTTTAAGTCTAAGTTAATCCTCAAAACAGGAAACAAACGGAAAATAGAATGGGAAGACTGGATTTTGTAAGAATAAGAGGGCAAAATGTCAAGGAGAAAGAAGATAGAGGTGGAGAGTTAAAAGAGTGATTCAATTGATGAATTGTGTATACTGGATTAACAGACAGAGAATACCGTATTTCCCCATGTATAAGGCGTACCCTTTTTCAAAAAATTTGGAGTCTAAAAACTGGGTGCCTCTTACACAGTGGTTGTTAGATTTCAAATACCATAGATGGAACTGAGGACAAGGCAATATATGAAGACAGTGATTCGTCATCAGACACAGACGAGGACAAGCTAATGGTTGGGAGTTTTGACAGTGATGAGGAGTTGTATGAATTTTATGATGAATAAAACTTGAGTTCAGTAACTTCATGTAATTTTTTTTTCAAATTTTGGGCCCCAAATTAAGGTGCGTCTTACACATGGGAGCGTCTTATACATGGGGAAATATGGTAAAAACCTAAAAGGTAGTAACTAGTAGAAAATGGGTCAGGTGATAAATGGAGGTTAAAAAATAAGAGACAGTGGTATCCAGACACCAATATGAGAAGTTAATTTTAAGAAGGGGGAATGGTCAACTGTTAGATGCTGCAAAAAAAAACTCTGAAAAGAGTCCCCTGGATTTGACAATTTAAAGGATTATGTGATTTTAATGAAAGTGGTCTATGCAGTTGGAGAGGAGAGGATGGAACGAGATTGAAGTGAATTATGGAGCAAATAAGAGGAGTAAGTAAGAAATCAGGATTATTGTCTACTATTTTAACAAGTTGGACAGAAAGGAAGAAGAGATATAGTAATAGAGGAAGACTGCTAAAGGAAAGATTTTTAAGTTGACGGGATGATGGAGCATATATATATATATATACACACACACTCAAGGGAAAAAGAGAGGAAATAAGATAGGAGACAGAATTATTGATGGAGAAGAGTCCCTGAGAAAGTAGTTAAGAGACAGATTCAAAGCACAGGTAGAAACACTAGCCTTAGATAAGAAGGGCAACTTTTTTACTGAAAGATGAAGACAGAAATAAAGATAGATTTAGATGAGTTTGTAAGATGTGGAAGAAGAATATAATGAAGGTGGAGAAATAATTTAAGGAGTTTTTACCTGATTGATTATTTTCATTTTCTTAGAGATGTTGGAGGCAATGTCATTTGAGGAAGAAGGATAGAGTGGAATACTTTAAAGAATGTAAATTTGAAATAGTGCATGAATGGAATTCCCTTATTCATTTATTTACAAAATACTTAATTTTGTGCCCACAATATGTTGGGCACTGTCCTGGGTGCTAGGGATATAGCAATGAACAAGACAAAGTTCTGGCCCTAAACATGCTTATGTAGGGGAGTGGACAACGTAGCAATAAATGCTATGAAGAAAAATAAAATATGAAAAGTAAATTGATGTCATTTAAAAATATCCTTGTCTGATCTTTTATGATTTGAAAAGTAAAAGTACTGTTTAAAATGGTTTCTTTGGAAATATATTTATTTTTATAACCTAAGGGAAGATCATTCTTATTATATAGAAATCCACAGTACAATCACAGTACTAGAATGAATAAATGATAAGGTAGGTTTTTGTCTTAGAGAATTTGCAGAGTAGAAATAAATATTTTGATTATAAGCTCTTTTTACTAAAAATTATTATGTAATTGTTCAGGCAGGAACATAATATTCTTTACCAGATTTGCACTCATGCTTCAATCTGTCTATGTAACTGCACTCTGCACTCATTTGTTCATATTATGTGTCAGGTACTTCCTAACCATAATATGTAAATTAATTCTTTCAATCCTCAAATAACCTATGAGTTAAGCACTGTTACTATCCCCATCATATAGATAAGGAAACAGACCCAGAGAAATCAGTGTTGACTTTGGACCTGACTGCCTGGGTTTAAATTTCAGTTCTAGTAGAAATGTTTCCCTCTAAAGCTCTGTGATTTCATGTAAAATAGTACTAATAGTTACCTCTTAGACTTGTTCTGTAGAAAAATTGACATAATGCATGTAAACATTCTAGTACAGTGCTTATATAAATAACATTATTTCTTGTTCATACATTTATATTGTTTCCATGTTTCTAAATGAAAGTCTGTTTTGTTTTATTTATTATTATTGTTGGTTAATTTTTTTTCAATTGTGGATCCACTGTATTATATTTTCTTTTACTGATATAGGAACACTGGCACACAGCCAGTGAAGTCTATTAGCTTGATTGGCCCAGGAAAAGGAGCTCAAACAAAAAGATCTGTTAGTGTACTCCAAAGCAGAATAGCTGTGTCAAGAAGCACGATGCTCCTACCTGACGTAAAGACAGCAGAAAAAATGAGTATTTCCAACATAAGGGGAATCACACAGGTAATATTCTTTGGAATTCTGAGTTTATTTGAAAATGGTACTTTGAAGAGGTTGATGAAATGTTACAGGTAGAAAATATGCAGCTTGGAAATAATTAGTCACTTTTAGTATTGATATATTGATTTTATTAGAGTCTACCACATAACATACCTTACAGCATTATATTGGCAAATTGGCTCCTATAATTCATTATTGGTAATAAGAATATTAGAGTGGAATGAGAAAAATCTACTCATGAACTTAAGAGCTAGTTGATTATGGTATTAATTATAACTAATCTAGCTATAATAGAGTACAGCTATCACCTACTCTTCTTTGCAATGTACTCTAGAAAATATCATAAAATGAATTGTCATAAAACTGGTTATCTTATCTCACTAGAGAACTTATAATTAAGAATTGACTTTTTAAAATTTTTAATCAAAGTATAACATATACAGAAAAGTATATAATATATAAATCTGAGTGGACTAACCAATGATTTTTTTAGACATTACACCAAAAATTACAGTTCATTAAAGATAAAATTGGTAAACAACTTCATCAAAATTAGAACTTCTAGTCTGTGAAAGACACTGCTAAGAGAATGGAAAGAAAAGCCACACAATGGGAAAAATTATTAAGCATACATATAACTGATAAAGCACTTGTACCCAAAATAGACTGTTTTTACCCCATTGTATATTCTTGCCTCCTTTGTCATAGATTAAATGATCATATAGGTGTACGTTTATTTGGGGGCTCTCTATTCTGTTACACTGATCTGTGTGTCTGTTTTTATGCCAGTACTATACTGTTTTGATTACTATAGCCTTGTAGTATAGTTTGATATCAGGCAATGTGATACCTCTCATTTTCTTCTTTCTCACGATTGCTGTGGCTATTTGGGGTCTTTTTGGTTCCATATAAATTTTAAGATTATTTGTTCTAGTTCTGTGAAAAATGCCATTGGTATTTCAATAGGTATTGCATTGAATCTATAGATTGCTTTGGGTAGTATGGACATTTTAACGATGTTAATTCTTCCTATTCATGAGCATCGCATGTGCCTCCATTTATTTGTATCTTCTTCAGTTTTTTTCTTCAGAATCTTATAGTTTTCTGAGTACAGGCCTTTTACCTCCCTGGTTAAATTTATTCCTAATAAATTTTTTTGATGCAATTGTAAATGGGATTTTCTTAATTTCTCTTTCTGACAGTTCATTATTGGTATATAAAAAATACAACTGATTTCTGAATATTAATTTTGTATCATGCTCCTTTACTGAATTCATTTATCTGTTCTAATAGTTTTTTGATGGAAGGAACTTTTCAAGGTAATTCTAAAATTTGTGTAAAACTGCTAAAGCCTAAGAATAGCCAAGATACTCTTGATTCAGAACTTGGTGGCAAGACTTGCTCTCCTGGATACCTACTTTAATAACAAGTATAACATTAGCAAAAGGATGGACAGAGAGCCTACAAGTGACTCAAGGACATATAAACACTTGTTTTATAATAAATATACAGAGTAATAAGGAAATGACAAGATTTTCCGAAGTTCTTGAGAAAATTGTATATTCATATGGAATAAAAATATATTGGCTTCCTTCCTCATATTATACACAAAACTCAATTCTAGGTACATTGTAAATCTATGAAAAGATAAGAAAAATATCTTTATAATTTCAGGATTGGGAATGGTTTTTTGCATGAGGCATTTAAAGCACAAACCATAAAGGAAAGCATGATAAATTTGACTACATTAAGCTTAAGAGTGTCTATTCATTATGATATCACAAAGAAAATGAAGTTATAGAGTGAAAGAAGACATTTGCAACACATAAAACTGAAAGGATTCATATTTGGACTATTTAATGACCCTAATTATCAGTTTTAAAAAAAGAACTCAATAGAAAAGTGTGTGAAGGACTTGAATGGGACATTCTCCTCCAAAAAAGGAAATAAAAATGGGAATACTTATATGAAAATAAACTCAACTTTAGGGAAATTAAAATCAAAATGAGATACCTGCATACCCATACTAGACTGGCTTAAATTTATAAATCTGACAGTGCAAGTTGTTGGTAAGAATGTAGAGTAACAGCAACTCTCACACAATGCTGGTAATCATAAAAATTTTTATGACCAATTTGGAGAACAATTTGGTGTTATCTAATCAAGTTGACCCATCAAATGCACAACTATATATCTCCTACAGAATTGCATTCTCAGGTATACCAGTATATTTATACATAACGTTTATTAAAACAGTTTGCATGATGCTTCAAAACTAGAAACAACTTAATGTCTATTAAAAGCAAAATGGAAAAATAACATATGATGTACTAATCCAGCAGACTACAGTCATCAGTAAATGAACAAACTACTGTACATGCAACAACATGGAGAAATACAAAAACGTTGAACAAAAGGTGAAAGATATGTTAGTCATAATATACGACTATTTATATAAATTTTAAAAACAGGCAAAACTAAATTACATTGATAAACATGGTAAATACTAAGTACTAGCAAAAATCTGGAGCAACCAGAACTTTCATGCATTGTTGGTGAGAACCACTTTGGAAAATGTTAGCAGTATCTATTATAGGGGAACATATATGTATATGTTCATTACCTAGAAATTCTACTCTTAGGTACATACCCAGCATAAATTCATATAACATATTAAGCAAAACACTCATACAACAATATTCGTAGGACCATTTGTAAGAACCAAAAAAATGGAAACTACAGAAACATCCATGAACAATAGAATAGATAAATAAAATTGTGACATTCGCACAATGGAATATTGTGCAACAAGAAAATGAACCATCTACAATTATGTTTAATAATATGAATGAATCTCACAAATACAACATTGAACAAAAGAAACCAGATACCAAAGAGTACATGCTGCATGATTCCATCTAAATAAAGTTCAAAAACAGGCAAAACTAATCCATGGTGTCAGAATAATGATTACCTTTGGGGAAGATGGTGTCTCTCATGAAAGGAACTTTTGAGATGCTGATAATCTTGTTTATAATCTGAATGTTGTTTATGTGGGTGTGCTGAGTTTGTGAAAATTTATTAAGCTGTACATTTATATGTGCACTTTCTATATGCATATTTTACTTGAATATATATATATATACATATATATGAAGTAAGTGCTATTGTTTAGGAATGCATACTTAATAAAACTATAAAAAGAAAGGAAATGATTACTAAAATTCAGTTAATTTGCTTTATATTATTTACTTAATGGTTTTGTTTTAATTACATTTCTGTATGTGTTAAATTTCTTAATTGAAAAGATTAAGAATTAGCCCAAAACAAATAAACCAAGAATATGTAATAAGTCTGGAAATGTTTATTAATAAAATGTTAAATGAAAAATAGTGTTTTTCAAGCTTATACATAAAAAATATACAAAAATATTAACAATCTGGATGAATTATATTTCTACATTTCTGAGTGTTCTCAAAATTAACACATATTGCTTGTATCTAGGTAAAACATAAGACTTAAAAAATGGATGTCTAGTTAAGAAACTTTTTAAGTATAAAATCTTTTATTATTCAACTTTACATGTTTATCCTATCCTAGATGCTTAGCTTTTTCTACTACTTTTATTTCTATTTCCTAGGACCTCTTATTTAGAAACCTCATCTTTTTTTTATTTATTTCGTTTTCTATTCCCATTTTCCATAGGTGTTTGATGTAAATGGAGTTGATGTTACTCCTCGGCCTCTGTACCGTCCAGATCTATATGGTACAGCAAAGCCAAATAGACTATTGACATCACAAGAAGGATCACTTGGATCAGAATATGTACTCTCCTATAGCATTTATCAAAATACACTGACTCCCAGTATATTAGGGCAATTTACAAGGTAGAGTATATTATCCTATACTCCTTTTTTTATCTCATATGTATTTTCTTTTCATTTAAGGTGCATCTATATAACTTAGATGTCCATTGTCTCCTGTCGCCCAGCTCCACTATATCATCCTAATGTGCCACATCTATGTTCCTCTCATGTTTTAATTAGATGTAGAGCTTTGCATGTCTTAAGTTTCCTTATACTCACATGAAAACAATTGTGAAGAAATACATAGATTTTACTCAAGGTTTCCTGAGGAACCAAAATGGGGCTAGCATCACATACCCACAGACATACTTGTATTTCTTCAGTTTCTTTTATGCTGCAATTTATGAATGGAGTAACGTTCCTTTTCTCCCTCTTCTCCCATGCAAATCACAGTTCTCCTCGGGTTTGATTTCTCTCTTGTTTTATAATTCTTTTTTTATAAATGAAATGTTACGTGTTTATTACATGGATACTAATATACTTGACATTTTTTAATGCTTATAGTAGAGCAGTTCAGAGTCTTTACAATAATAAAACAGTACATCCTAAAATAATGTAAAGATAATGGGAAATAATTGAGTGTGTAACTTTCAATCTCACAAATTAAAAGTTCCAGATGTTAATTAAGCAAGAGATTTAGGAGAAAATATGCTGCTCTAGAGTCAGCCTCCAAATTTGCATTCCGAAGCCATGGGCATGCTCAGTAAAACAAAGGCTATTCCAGTAAACGGACCCACCCTTTTGGAGGGCTGTTGGGACGATAAGAAAGGGAAACAAACAATATAATCATGGAGTAATGTAACATTCATATATTTAAGGAAATTATTATGGGATTCTTTAATGTATTGATTTCCCACTAAGTACAGAGATTTTCTTTTAAGTATATCCTGAGAGGACATGTATCAAATTGAATAAATCACATCTAATATGGGATTTGAATGATGATCAGAAGCCTGGTGAAAAATGAAAGGAAAAGTGATCTAGGCTGAGGCTCTGAAATAAGAGAGCTCCACAAAACTGAGAAACTTAAAAAAATAAAGAAAAGGAAATGGGGAGGAAAGAGTGAAAACGAAGAGGGAGAGTCCAGGTCGGGAGGCTGTATTTTGGGTTTTTACCCTAAATATATTGTGAACCCATTGAAGGATTTTAGGCATAGCTTCAACGTGCGTTTTCTCTAAAATATATTTAAAATGACTTTTCACTTAAAGAATATTGAAAATCAACTCGATGTTTAAGGAACTAATTTTTAGCAATTTTGCTTATATGATTATAGTATATTTTATTTCTCGGTCTGATAATGTTTTCATTTATATATATAATTGTCCATAAAGACATCTAAATAAATGAATAATGTTATTCATTATTAAAGGTCAGTTTTAGGAAGCAGTACAGTTTCTAAGTCAACTGCATCGACTAGTGAATCAATAGCAGAAGACCTAGAAGAACTATCCTATAAACGGGAAAAATTGGCTAGTTTTACAGGTAATGAAAATACAATTGTTTATTTCAGTAACAGTCCATTATTCCTTTAGCAAATGTGCTCATTATATTTTGGGTACTTGAGATAAAAGAACTGTGGTAATGATTCCCAAAAGCTTGCCTGTGCAGTAGTTACATGAGAATTACCAGGGTAGTAACTATGCGTATGTTTTTAAAAGTTCCCAAGGTCTTGTACCACCAGCCTCAGGAATCACAGACCCTGTTTTAAACCAGCTCGACTTCTAACTCAGGAGACAAAGAATTATGATACACTGTGATCAATGCCATAATAAGACATGCAGAAAGTGATGGGAGCACTTACAAAGGAAAGATAAACTCCTTTGAGGTGAAAAAAAGAATGTTCACAGAGAACATAATTGACTTTTTTTTTTTTAAAGATTTTATTGGGGAATTGGGAAGGGGAACAGACAAGTTACTGTCCTTTGGTTCTTCAGTCTAGTTGCGGAGGATGTCGCTTCACTGGCGCATGTTGGTATTATGATCATTTTGCTCTTCCTGGCTGAGGTAGTTGGTCACAGGCCATTGGATGGCTGCTCACGGCAATCTAGCTCCAGATGGAGCTGTTGTTCACCATCTTAGCTGTAGAGGGCGCAGCGTCACTGGCCCATGTGAGAACTGGACCGGTGGCCCTGCTGCTCAGAGCTCAAACTCCCACACCAACTCAACCAACTCAGCCACTCGGCCGGCCCCGTAATTAACTTTTGAATTGGGTTTTTAAATATAATAGTAATTTGTCAGGAGAACAAAGAAAGGCTAAGTCCAGGTAGAGGATGAAAGGTAAGGCAATGCAGAGGATTATGAAAGTGAAGATAAAAGCATGAGGAAATAGTGGTTGATAAAAAGCGCTTGAAGAAATGGGTACATACTTGAGGAGTGTTTGCCTTGGAGTGCAGTAAAGATGTCTTTTCCTCTAAGATGATAATGAAAGATTAGTGAAAATATTGATAAGGCTAGCAGAGTGCTTGATGGACTTTTTTTTTTTTTTTGGTGTAATACGAATGCTTCTAACAAGTAACAGAAGACCTAACCACCATTAACTTAAACAAATAAGGCTTATTTTTTCTCACGTTAGAAGAAATTAAGAGGTAGAGCTTTTTGGCTTTAATTTTGTGGCTTAATTATGCCAGACTGGATTGACAGCTCTGATATTTTCTTTCCTTAAGCCTTTTCATCCTGATTTTTGCCTCATGGTCTCAAAATATCTACACTCAGCTCTTGGTGTTATATCCACATTAAGGGCAGAAAGGAGACCAGCAGTAACACTAGTCACATCTCCATCATTTTTCAGGAAAGAATGAATATTCTTTCTGATATAGGGGAAGCCTTTACCAGTACTCCTCAAATCACAAGGTCATCAAAAACAAGGGAAGTCTGAGAAACTGTCAGTCTAGTGAGGCCTAAGGAGATATGATGACTAATTGTAGTGCATCTTAGATGAGATCCCAAAAAGAAAAAGAACATTAGTTAAAAACTAAGAAAATTGGGATAAAGTGAATTTTTTATAATAACGAGGTATCAATATTGGTTTATTAGTTGTGATAAATGTACCGTAGTAATGTTAACCATAGGAAAAACTGGGTACAAGGTAAAAGGAACTCTTTGTACTATTCTTGTAAACTTTCTGTATAAGTAAAACTATTCTAAAATAAAAAGTTTATTAAATGTTAAAAAAAAAAAAGCCTAGGGGTGGGTCCCAGCAAGCTGTACTATGCCCTCCAGGTGATTCTGATGCATGCTGAAGTTTGAGAATCATTGCTTTACTGTATAATCAAAAGGAGGCTTATGGTAAGAAAAGTTTCGTTTGAATTTAAAGGTAGGGACCAAACAGCATCTTACACAGACTGTCTCTGAATGGTCTCAGTGAATAGATGAATAAATAATAGATGCCTTTTACATAAACTCATAAAACAAGTATTTTGATTTGCGGTATAATCCATTTGTGAGGAGGAGTAAGAATAAAAAGCTGTTGTTAGTCAATTGTATTGTAATTTTATCACACCAATTCTAGCCTAAGTATGGGCCAAGGAAGGCTTTACAGGTTGCTGTCTATTGAGGTCTCTGAAGGTAGCCAAATAATGGCATCCCTTTTTCCCATGCAGTTCTGAATTAATTGAAAAATATAGTAAGGGTAGATATGATAGGTTGGAGCCAAAATATGGCATTATAGATAAAGGTCTGCTGTTAAAAATCCCAAATTTGACAGACTTACCCACACATTCATTAAAGGATCTAGACCACCTCATGCCCACCTCAACCCTCTTAAAGGGGCATCATGAGTAAACGTGTGGAGAGGAAACAAGATTATCATACTAGAGCTCCCTCCTTCTGGAAGAACCATCAGGAGTGGACAGATTGATGAATTTGTGATGCTTTTCCAGGTGGAAGAGGATATGTAAACATCTGGTTGTAAGGCCAGTTTAGAGTTAGGATCTGACCCATGAAATAGATAGGTTCTATAGGTATATGGGGGAATTTTAAATAATTTCTCAATATATATCAAACTTAAGCAACATTCAGACAACGGTTGATACAGAAATCTAGGCAAAAATCCTATTTGCCAACCTAGGGCTTTGTCTATGAATGGTCGTTCCTCTGTCATTAAGTAGATCGACTAGACTATTATTTCCTCAACTATAATAGATAGGTGAGATGTTATTATATTAGGTTATGTGATATCTCCAATGTAAGATAATTTGTTTTTATAATTAGCATTTCTGTGCCACAATGCTATTTTGAAATATATATAACTAAATCATTAATGAAGAACTGGTAGTCTAAAAGAAAGTTTAGACAATCAAGAACCTAAATTTCTCGTCTCAAAACTGCCAGTATTTCTGTGTGGCCTTAGACTTCTCACTTAACCTCTCTGTTTCTCATTTTCTTCACTGATAAAATGAACAGTTTGGATTAGAAATACCTCAAATTGTGTCCATGTGAACAATTCATTCACTTTTTCACTTATCGTGTATCTAATTTAGCCAGATTGACTCACATAATTCATATTTCTCCCTCATATTTAATTTATTGCAGAAATAATAAAAATTTAAAAATATTTTTAAAAAGAAGAATCATCCAATACTATAAAAATAAACAATTTAGAAATTTCCCTTCCTGCCTTGTATAATACTCATATGCATTAGTATTTTACATTGTTATAACCATACCATAGGTTCTGTTCTGGAATGGTCTGTCACTTAACATTTTATCACAAACATATTTTCATAGATTTTTATTACTACATTTAATTACTATTTAATACAGGTAAGTATACTATGATTTATTTAACCATTTCAAATGTTGATTATTGGTTTGTAGAATTAGTAACTTGTATTTGTTTTTAGGTTATAAGGAAGGTGTTTTTCTCAGGTTCTGTAAAGTGTATACCCTTAAATTTTGTTTTCGTAAAGCTATTCAAGCTTTACCCTTCCCAAAGCCTCATGGATCCCTGCTTTACACCTTGTCTTCAACAAAAAATGTTGAATTCTGACCTACATACTTTTTATTATTTGCTTTATTATTACCCACACTCCAAACTCACCCAGCCCTGAATGAAATTTTTCAAAGACCTTAACCTCTTGACTAGCCTAAAGGTGAGGCTAACCCTCTTCAATGTATTACTTATGTGGGTATTGAGCCTATTTTCTTCCTATATTTAACCAGAACTTCCACTGGAGAGTGTTTTTAGGTCCTGGTGAAGATGGTTAAAGGTGGACTGTAACCTAAATCGGAGACAACTGATAAGAAGGCCAAACAAAAAATAAAAGGTTGTTGAATAACTTAAGGGCTCAAGGAAATGTTGCATACTATGTCCCCAAAATATACTCGCCCATATTCTCCTTGAGTATAATAACAACAGTCACTCACCCCAGTCTCCCTGTTAATATTATGGGATAGCTGTAATAGGATGCCCTTAGTGTTATGACTATGAGACCAGGGTAGGCTTGATATGTCAGGAACAGAGACTGTTTATGGGCTATAAGATCCAGTTTGGCTTTAGAGGGATCAAATAGACTACATCTCAAAACATGGCCTGTTCCTTGACCATATAGAGCTACCTGCAATGTATGACCCATCATGATACCTTGGTGAAATGAAAATTTAAAATAGTAATTAGTAAATGATTTTTATTAAGTCGTGTATTTTAGATTTTCGAGTTATGAAGACAACACCTGGAAAAACTGTAACAAAAGAAGACCTGGGAAAGACTATAGAGATAATACTCACAGAGACAGAAACCCTGAGACTTTTTAACCTTCCAACAGTCATGGTTTCGGTAGAATCTGAAGAAGCTGAGGAAGTAAGGTATGTATATCATTCAACTGTCTACATTGCTTCTGTAATTTAAATGCTAAGACAGAGGTTCTTATTTTTGTTTCTGTTCTTGGGGATTCCTGGATATATACTGTGGTATGTGCCTAGTGAAATTGTATGTAAAATTATATATGTGCCCTGTGAAATTATATGTATTTATATTGTATGTATTTTTTTCTAAAGGACATAGCTGCCTTACCATATTCTTTAAAAAGTAGGTGAACCATTAAGTTAAATAATAAAAGAAATAAAGAAAACTTCCAAGTATCAATATAGGTTTTAATGATTTTTATGCATGTATAAATTATTTTCAGGTTTTTTAAAAGGAAAGGACTGATATTTTTGTATTCAGAGCTTAAGAAGGAAAGATATTGTATGGGAAAAATAACTGAATTTACTATATTAGAATAGATTTTCAATTTCTCTTTATTAATGAATATAAATAGATGACTAGTTTTTGCCTCATGTAGTTTGAACCTCTGTTTTAGGGGCATACACATTAAGATTGTTGTCTTTTTTAAGAATTGACCTTTTTATTGTTATGTAATACTGCTCTTTACACTGACAATTTTTCCTGCTCTGAAGTCTGCTCTGTCAGAAATTAACACAGCTATTATAAATCAATTATTAATGTACTTATTCAGATTATTTTGCTTCAAATATAATTGGAATATGATGCATAATACTAAAAAAATTCACTAAAATAGTTTTTACGGTATTATTCTTAACCAAATATAAAATTTTGTAGAATTGTTTGCACTATAAAATGTATTACAATTAGATCCTGAATAACATACTTTTTAAAGCTCATATGATATTAGGGAAAGCTCCTAGAATCACAAAAAGGAAAGGGAAAAATAACAAAGGGATATATAAGTGATCCAAAATCAGAGAGGGAGAGATGCTAGAAGCAAATGTTACATTAGTTCATGGATCTAGAGTCCACCAGTAAGATCCCCTACAAATTGAGAAAGCTGAAAGATAACTTTTATTAAGACAAGACCCTTAAAAGGATCTCAATTATATCAACTGGTCCCACGTCAGTAGGGACTCCTAGCTACTATGACAAGCAAACACAAGTCTCTGGAGGAAAACATACCCATTTAAGCTCTTAAGATTCCCTTAGATTGAATTTGATAAAACTATGCCAACACCCATAAGGGAAAAAAGCCATTATGAATAAGAATTAAAAGAAATGACAAACCCTAGATCTAAACCCTGACGACTGTGGATATTATCAGATATAGAATATAAAATATATATGAAATATTTAAATAAAAATAGAGTTAAAACATCATTAACATTAAGAAACTATCAAAATCATGACATATTTGGAAAAAATATCTAAAAAGAACTTTAAAATAAAGTATGTTTATATAATTGTTCAAATTAAAAAGTGTACATTGACTTAGTTCTTGAAGTTAAAAGTAAATATTAAATTTAAACAAGACATAATTGAATAGAGAGTTAATAAATTGGATCTGAATACCACACAAACGTAAATCTAGAGAAATTATACAAAATAAAGTTTAGAGAAAAGAATGGGATGTAAAGTATGAAAAAGAAGTTTTAAAAGATACTGACAATGGAATAAAGGTCTAACATACATCTAGTCAGTTCCAAAAGGGTAGAATAAAAAGAACAGAAGAGAGATACTATTCAAAGAGAGTGGGTCAGGACTTTCCTAAACTACTTAAGATACCATTCTACAGAAATAGGAATAAATAAAAGAAATCTACAAAAAAAAAAAAAATGAACCCAGTGTATTGTACTGATACTCCAGACTGTCAAGTATTAAAAGAAGATTTTTAAAACAGAAGAAAAGAAGGAACGTATCATCTACAGAGAAACAAACTGACAGCATTATTAGGGATAAACAAGGTCACTTCGTAATGATAGGAAGATATAATAATCCTAAACTTGAATTTCCCTAATAAAATAACATGCAAATATATGAAGCAAAAATTGGAAACTTCATAAGTACCCTATTAAAGTAAGATTTTTAAACATACCTCTCTTAATTATTGATAGGTCAACCAGATAAAAATTAGTATAAATGTAGAAAATTTGAAACAAAAATGTAATTTAATTTTTGTACATAGAACTCTGCATTCCACAATTGGAGAACATACACTCTTTTTAAGCACACATGGAATATTTATAAAAATCATCCATGCACGAGGCCATGAAACAATGTTTCAAAATTTCAAAGAAGCATCATACAAACTAAATTCTATAATCACAGTAGAATGAAGATAAAAATAACATAACTCTACTAAAATGTAGACGTACATTCACATACATACTTGGGAGTTAGCAAGCACGTTTTCTAAATTCTTTATGAATCAAAGAATAAGTTATAATGGAAATTTAAGAAATACTCAGAACTAAACAATTATGAAAATAATGCATTCTTACAAAAGTAAGTACTTTGAGGGAAATTTATAGCTTTAAGTGTCTATATCAAAGTTTATAAAATCTATGTGGAGACAGTACTACCATATTGTTGGTGGGCACTGAAAGTAGTAGGGATGTTGGGAGATGTAGTATAAAAAAAGTCCTTTGGTGGTAGTTTAAAGCAGTCTCCTCCTAAGGAGTTTTTTGAACTCTCACTTTTTGGTGCAATACACATTAATGAAGGTAATTTTCAGAAAAGGCATAGTATAAAGAGATGATATCTGTGGTGATAATTTTCATTAATGAGTTGTGTATATTATGTTTTTTAATAGCCGGAGAAATAAGAATTATGAGAGCCTTTGTAAGAATAGATTAGGCAATGACTTATATGTTGAAAGGATGATGCAAACTATTAATGGAGCACCAAAGAATAAAGATGTTCAATGTGACAGAATCATAAAGGAAGACAAAGGTAATTTCTGTTTAATCTGCTTGATAAACTACCATGTTTTAATATCCATTCTTTGAGTCTGTCAATTAGCAAGTAAATGTTGAAGTATATAAAGCAAAAATAGAAATAATTTGGCCAAGTCACAACACTAGCTGGGTACTATGATCTACAGCTTTCAGAATTTGACAAGTAATAAATACAGATATAGATTTGAATAACGTAATTATCAATCTTGAGTTTTACATAAACCATACTATAGAACTTTGTATTCTTTAAATGTTTAGGAAACATTTATAGAAACTGTTTATGTTACAAAGAATATCGACTACAACTAATGACATTTAAAATGTGAGAGACACTGTTCTAGGCCTTTCACATATATGATCTGCTTTCTTTCAACAACCCTACGAGGTAGGTACTGTTATTATTCCCCACATTACAGAAAAAGAAACAGGCAAAGAGAAGTTAGCTAACTTGCCCAAGATCATTCAGCTAGTATTATACTGATACCCTAGACAGTCTAGTTTTAGAGCCTGTGCTCTTAACTACTATATATACTATCTTTCAATGTTTATAAATTAACAACCCTGAGAACACTACATAGCCAAAAATCTGTGAAATGTGGCCAAATGGGCAATTAGAAGAAAGGTTATAATCTTAATAGGCTTTGTTACTTAGCAAAACTATAAGCTAGTTCTCTTGTGGCCTAACAAAATGGTGTATCCCAGAGAGTTTTCATGTGAAATGGAGAAAAAAATGTGTATTCTGCTGTTTTGGGATGGCCATTGTTTGTATATGTCTGTTATATCTCGTTAATACTCTTATTCAAGTCCTTTATTTTCTTGTTGATAATTTAATTGTTCTGTCCATTATTGAAAGTGTGGTATTGAAATTCCAACTCTCATTGTAGAACTGACTATTTCTCCCTTCAATTTTGTCGGTATTTACTCCGTATAATTTGGGGCTCTCTTGTTAAGTGCATATATGTTCATAATTGTTATATCTTCTTTATGTATAGAACATTTTTATCAATTTCTAAGGTTCTTTGTCTCTTGTAACAATTTTATCTAAAATGTATTTTGTCTGATATTAGTAAAGCCATCTCAGCTTTCTTTGTTTTCTATTTACATCCTTTCACTTTTAACATATTTATGTCTTTGGATCTAAAGTGAGTCTTTTGTTAGGGAGCATATAGTTGGATCATGTTTAGTTTTTTTCAACTAAACCTGCCAACTTCTGCCTTTTAATTAGAGAGTTTAATCCATTTATTTAAAGTAAGGAATAGTGGATACTTGTGTTGGAGGTAGCCTGAAGGAAGAGGGCTATGATAGGAGAGTGTCCATGGGGCTTCTAAGCAGCTGTGGATGTTCAGTTTCTCATTCTGGCTGATAAGTACACGGTATTAATTCTTTCTTTACACTACACATATATGTGTTACACATTTTTCAGTGAATGGTATAAATTTCACAATAAAAATTTTATTAAAGTAATTTAATTTTATTCATTTAATTTCTCCTTCATGAGGATTATGTGAAAGATATAGAATTATTGGTTGACAGGGTTTTTTGTTTGTTTGTTTGTTTGTTTGTTTGTTTGTTTTCTTTTAGTGCCTTAAGTATGTCATCCCACTGACTTCTGGCCTGCATGGTTTCTTCTGGGAAATTGGGTGGAATCTTATTGAGGATCCCATGTACATGATGAGTCACCTTTTTCTAGCTGCTTTCAAGATTCTCTCTCTGTCTTTCCACAGTTTGATAATGTGTTTCAAAATTTGTGGATCTCTTTGTGTTCATCATTGTTCGAGTTTCCTCAGCTTCTTGGATGTGCAGATGCATATCTTTTATCAAATCTGGGAAGTTTAGGGTCATTATTTCTTCAAATATTCTTTGTGTCCCTTTATCTCTTCTCCCCTCTTTCTGAAATTCCCATTAGGTATATGTTGGTATGCCTGACTGAGTCCCACAGGTCCTTCAGGCTCTGTTCATTTTACTTCATTGAAAAAGTTAATTGAAAAATGTAGCCTTAAAGCTGTAGCTAAGTAGACTTGCTATTTCTTCCCTCCTGAACAGATCTTATCAACAGTAATTGGCACAGCTGAGCACAGACCCTCTGTAGTGGAGAGCAGACCAGTATTTATGCTTTCTGCAAGTGAGCAGACCTAACAAAAGAATCCAGCAGTAGCTGAGCTACAAATCCTTCTAAACTCTCTTATAGGATTAGTCAATTCTTTTTCCCTGGTAATGAGTGAATGAGGGACATAATCCAGAGGTGTTAATTTGTACTGAATTCCTTTGGCAAAGATTCACCAAAAAATGAGGAAAATTTTTCCCATCTAACAGTATACATATAGTAATTTATGATAAAAGTTGCATTTCAAATAAATGGATAATTCAATAAATGTATTAGTGTTCCTGGCTAACTTTTGAAAATACAGTTAAATTCTCAACTTTTTAGATTTCATAAAGCCAGTTTGTTTTCTATGTATATTATGCTACAATAAACAGTTTTAAATAAAAGTGTATGTATTGTAATATGAACTCTTATTTATTAAAAAATATGCATATGTATTTGAGTACATACATAAATGTGAATATGGAAGGGCATACTCAAAATGTTAGCAGTTATCTTTGGGTGATGGAAATACAAGTCATATTTACCTTTTCTTTTAAACCGTGATCATGTCTTTTTACTCAGCTAAAAAGTAAAATTATTTTTCTGTAGATGTTATGTAGCCAATTGTTACTCTTGAATTAAACCAGTAGACAGAAGCAATGTTTTATAATTTACAAAAACTATTTAGGAATATCTTAGACTCAGAAATGCTCAAAACACAAGTTAGGTGGGAATACTTTTTTGATACTAGTTAAAATAGCTTTCTTTAATAGTGTAAGTATAAAATTTGGAGGTTGCAATCATTCATTATTTATTATTCCATCTTGTACATGATATTATGGAATGTGGTTTGCAGTTTTCTATTTCTTAGATTAATTTATTCAAATGAACAAATGTAACGATGGTACCCAAAGTAAAATTACTAATGTTATTTATGTTCAAAGAAGAAACAACTTGAAATCACCCTAACATTGTAGAGTGCTCATTTATAACATGTGTATTTATTTATGTAGCAATTATGTTATTAGTGCCATATAACAATATATTTCTATATGCTCAACTTACTAAATTTCACTTAAAGGAAGAAAAAACAGGTTAGGTAATTGAATATTCAAAGACATAACTTCTATGGTTTTTTCACTTCATGAACATGGAAATTATACCCTTTGCAATTCAGCAAAATATACAAGGTATTTATTCTGTGTATGACTTTGCTGGACACTATTAAGTTCAATAAGATAGACATGTTATTATGAAATGTGAGTTAACAGTCCTACTTACTGAAAACCTTGTTAAATACCAAAGATCCTTCATTTTACATTATGAAAATAGAAGTTCTAACAATGAAATAGTTGCATTTATTAGATCCAGAGTTTGTTTTTATTTTTAGGGAAAAGAATAGTTTTTAAATCACTTTACTTTAACTGAAAGTTTAGTAAGTTTACCATGTAGGAACATATTGTTATGTGGTCACTGATAAAATAATTATTATATAAGCCTTTCATTGTTATATCAGCAATGAAGGGATGGGAGCTTTTTAAAAAAATTTGGAGATAAATAATGTTTATCCAATTTTTGTTTAGTGACTGTTGTTATATTTGCTCACATGAATAAACATAGATAACTTAAACAAAAAATTTAAGATATGTTAATAACCATAATACACTACAAGTATTTTTTGGGAATAGTCTATCATTTTCCCAACATATATGATCTTTTCACATAAGTACATAGGAAAGTTTTCTTGATAAAAGTGGAATTAAATGATTATAAATAAAAGTTTTATAGAATAGAACATGTTATAAGTTAACCATAAGTAAAGGAATATGGCTGTCTTAGTCCATATCACAACAGCTCTATACTGACAGATTGATGGGATCATGCTATACTAGCTTGGGATAGAGGGGAGGTGTAGGGATCCGAACGGATGGTGAAGATAATTTGAAATTATCACTAAAACACTAAAGTATTTGTAGGTGCTAAAAGTGTGATGGTTATTGATCTCTTAAGGTGTCTTCATGATGTATTTCTTTTTCATTTTTATCCACTTCCTGCCATTGTAAAACAATAGTACTTCTTTTCGAGACAGTAGATATTCTTATCTATTTGCTGTGACTAGTTATGTATAAACTAAAATATTAGAATTTGGTGTAAAGTAATTTTTACCTGTCTGTCTCTTTATTTAGGTATAATGTCTACTGCTTGGGATTTGTATGATTCTTATAGCGCCCTGGAACTTTCATCTCTACCAGAAAAACAATCTATAGTTGATTCAAGTGGTAGAGCAAGCATAGCTTCTAAAGATCGGGACCAAAGAGGGCCAGGAAGTACTATAGAAAAAAGTAAATTTTCATTTATTTCTATTTTTTTCATGAGATTTTCACATGACATTTTTAATAAATTCTTTTTTAGCAATTATAATATTTCTGGTGGAACATGAAAAATATTTTTGTGTCTATATTCATGAGGGATTTTATTAAGAATTTTGGTGTTTATATGCATGAGGGATATTGGTCTGTATCTTCTTTTTTTTAAAGATTTTATTGGGGAAGGGGAACAGTTTTGGGGAATTGAGGAAGGGGACCAGCCAAGTTGTTGTCCTTCAATCTTAGTTGTGGAGGGCGCAGCTAGCTCAGCTCCAAGTTCAGTCACCATCCAGCCACCCGTCAGCAGCTCGCGGTTGCTCAGCTCAAAGTGCCATGTTCAATCTTAGTTGTGGGTGGGCATAGCCCACCATCCCATGTGGGAGTCGAACCGGCAACCTTGTTGTTAGGAGCATGGATTCTCACCAGCTGAGCCATCTTGCCACCTGTTGGCAGCTCAGCTCTGGCACAGCTCACTGGCCTACATGGGTATTGAACCGGCGACCCTGTTGCTCAGAGCTCGTGCTCTTAACCAACTGAGCCACTTGGCTGGCCCTGTATCTTCTTTTGTACTTTCTTTGTCTGGTTTTGAAATACTAACTTCATAAATTGAATTAGAAAGTTTTCCTTCAACTTCTGTTTCCTGAAAAAGATTATGTAGAATTGGTGTTTATTCTTCCTTAAAAGTTTGGTAGACTTCTCCAGTAAAACCATCTGCTCCTGGAGATTTTTTGGGAGGGAGTTTTTACAATTACAAATTCAATTTCTTTAAATTTGAAATTATATTATATTGGATAAGTTGTAGTAGTTCATATTTATGGAATAATTGCTTCATTTCATCTAAGTTGTCAAGTTTATGTATATAGAGTTATTTGGTGTATTCCTTTATTATTCTTTTGATATCCTCAGGGTTTGTAGTATCTCCTATTTCATTCTTGAGTTTAGTATTTTGTGTCTTTTCTTTTTATCTTTGTCTGTTTTGCTCGAGGTTTGTTAATTTTATTGATCTTCTCAAAGAACCAGCTATCTGTTTCTCTGATTTTTTTCTGGTTTTCTGTTTCCAGTTACATTGACTTCTGTTCACATCTTTTCTATTTCCTTCTATCTGATAGCTTTCAGTTTATTTTGCTTTTCATTTTTAGGTTCTTGAGTTAGGAGCCTAGATTATTGATTTGACACTTTCCCCTTTTCAAATATACATTTAGTGCTGTAAATTTTTCCCTCAGCACTGCTTCAACTTTGTCACCCAAATTTTAATATGTTGTTTTGATTTTCATTAAATAAATATAGTTTTTAAAATTTTCCTTGAGACTTTCTTTTTGACCCATAGATTATTTAGAGGTGTGTTTTAGAGATTCTACATGTTTGGAGATTTTTCTATTATCTTTTAATTATTGATTTCTAGTTGTATTCCATTGTGGTTAGAAAACACTGTGATTTCTCTTCATTTCAATGTGTTAAATTTTGTTTTATGGTCCACAATATGACCTATCATGGTTTATGTTTCAAGGGCACTTAAGAAGAATATATATTTGACTGTCATTGGATCGAATGTTATATAAATATCAATTAGATGTTTTCGGTTGGTGGTGTTCTTGAGTTCTTTTATATCCTTGGTGATTTTCTGTCTCGTCATTTTATCAAATCTTGGATGTGTCTGTTTCTCCTTTCAGTTCTATCAGTCTTCAAAATTTTTTTTAAAAATTTATTCAATTACAGTTAACATTCAATGGTTTCAGGTGTATAGCATAGTGATTAGATGTCTATATAACTTATGAAGTAATCCCCTTCAATAAGTCTAGTATCTACCTGGCACCATACATAGTTATTACAATATTGTTAACTATAATCCTTATGCTGTACTTTACATTCCCATGACTATTTTGTAACTGCCAATTTGTACTTCTTACTCTCTTCACCTTTTGCATCCAGCCTCTTAACTCCCCTTCCATCTGGCAACCATCAGCTTGTTTTCTGTATCTGAGTTTGTTTCTGTTTTGCTTATTTGTTTATTATGTTTTTTTGGATTCCACATATAAGGGAGATCATAGAGTATTTGTCTTTCTCTGACTTATTTCACTTAGCATAATATCCTCTAGCTCCATCCAGGTTGTCACAAATTGTAAAGAGTTCATTCTTTTTATGGCCCAATAATTTTCTGTTGTATATATGAACCACATCTTCATTATCCAGTTGTCTATTGATGAACATTTGGGTTGCTTTCATATCTTGGCTACTGTATATGAAATGTCCTTCTTTGTCTCTAGTTCTTTGCCTTTGGTTTAAAGTCTATTTTATCTGCTATAAGTATTTCTACCTCAGCTTCTTTTCATTTTCATTTTCATCAAATATCTTTTTCCATCCCTTTACTTTTAGTCTGTGTGTGTCTTTCCATCTGAAGTGAGTATCTTGTAGGCAGCATATGTAAGCTTCTTGTCTTTGTAGTCATTCAGCTACCCTGTGTCTTTTGATTGGAGCATTTAATCCATTTACATTTAAAGTGATTATTGAGATGTACCTAGTTGTTGCCATTTTATTATTCATATTTATGTACTTCCCCCCCCCTTCTTAAAGAAGTTCCTTTAACATTTCTTGTAATACTGGTTTGGTGGTGATGAACTCCTTTAGCTTTTTCTTGTCTGGGAAGCTCTTTATCTGTCCTTCAATTTTAAACAATAGCCTTGCTGGGTAGAGTAGTCTTGGTTGTAGGTCCTTACTTTGCATTACTTTGAATATTTCATGCCAATCCCTTCTTGCCTGCAAAGTTTCTGTTGAGAAATCAGCTGACAGTCTTTTGGGGGCTCCTTTGTAGGTAACTACTGCCTTTCTCTTGCTGCTTTTAAGATTCTCTCTTTGTCTTTAAGCTTTGTCATTTTAACAATGATGTATTTTGGTGTGGGCCTCTTTGGGTTCATCTTTTTTGGGACTCTCTGCTCTACCTGGATGTGTATGTCTATTTCCTTAACCAGGTTAGGGAAGTTTTCCATCATTATTTCTTCAGGTAGGTTTTCAATTCCTTGACCTCTCTCTTCTCATTTAGGTACCCCTATGATGCAATTGTTGTTACACTTGATGTTGTCCCAAAGGTCCCTTAAACTATCCTCATTTTTAAAATTCTTTTTTCTTTTTGCTATTCTAATTGAATGTTTTTTGCTACCTTGTTTTCCAAATCGCTGACTCGATCCTCTGCTCCACCTAATCTACTGTTAATTCTATCTAATGTATTCTTCATTTTAGTTATTGTATTACTATTTCTGACTGGTTCTTTTTTATGGTTTCTATTTCTTTGTGTAAGTTCTCACTAAGTTCACATATGGTTTCCCTGAGTTCATTGAGCATCCTTATACCCAGTGTTTTGAACTCTAAGATAATACATTTTCATGTTTTTAATCCACTAACTTTTTGATAATTTATTATAGCATCAATAAAAAATCAACACTGATATAATTTTCTTATAAAGCAATAATCAGATCAGACCTATATCTGAACACTGATATTCTTATTGTAATTGGAATAAAAATGTATAGAGATAAAAATTATCTCATGAGGTTGTCATTGCTTACCTTATGAAAAACAGTACATTTTTAGGTAGCTAAGAATTCCAAATGTAATAATATATATGTATCTTGCATGTGCTTGAAACATAAAATATATTCAATAAGTGTCTACTGAAGTTGTTGAATACTGGAAAAAAACAAATAGTAATGACAAAATTGTCATTTTAAAATACTTAGAATGTGTGAGTCATCTAATATTTGGATTATATTATCATTGTATCATTTTGTATTTTACAGATAGTGAAGCTAGTTCTCTGATGGATATAGAAAATGTAATTCTTGCTAAAATGCATGATGATGAAGAAGACCACTCAGATGCAATATTCAAATCTGAAAAGTTCCATCAGGACTTATTTTTTATGGAACGAGTTCTAATGGAAAATATATTTCAGCCAAAACTTGCAGCTTATCGTCAGCTTCCTGTTTTAAAAGGTATTTTTTAAAACTCACATTTAAACAAACTCAAATAATTTAAAAAATTAAATGGTGTTGTTAATTATTTCTAAATGTAATCTCCAGACTGGGTTATCACTTATCAGAAGATACATTTATATACGTAGCTTTCGGCATGAAAGATGTGAGTAGCACTAGAGTCTAGACTAGAGAGCCCACAGCAAGAGGTAGTCCCTGAGAGTCAAAACTTTGTAAGCATCTATGGTTTTCTTATTTCTGCATTAAATTATACTTTCATATTCAAACTTTCTTTTCCATTTCCATTGACATGTTCCAGGTTCTGGCTTTTGTTACCTCTCCCTAATTGTATTGCAGGGACATGCTTCCCATTCTCATTGCTACAAATCCCATCTCATATGTTCTCAGTATATTTTGAAGGATCCTAGAGATGATCTAATTCAACCTTCCAATATTTGAATGAAGAAAATGAAGGCTATAGAAACTTTCTAAGGTTACATAGTCTATGACAAAGCTAGGCATTCAACCAAAATCTTTTGATCCCATTCCAGGTCTTTTTCCACTCTACCATCCTAGCATGCTGATGTATCATGAACACAGGTTTGAATATGGCATTTAACTGCTAAAAAAGTGCTCTGTACCTTCCCATTGCCTAGAATAAATTACAAACTTCACATGTATCATACAAAGATATTTGCAATCTAACCACAGACTACTTTATCTCATTGTGTTACTTCAGAGACAACTAAAAATTAGCTATATTAGACTTATCTGATAATCCCCAAACAGAACCTAAATGTTCCTGCCTTAGTAACCTTAGTTAGGATATGCTTGACAGTCCTCCCTTGTACCCATCCCATCTTTGCCTACTGCAGTCGCAGTTTTCATGTATGGATAAGGGAAAACTACTTCATGAAATCTTGATCCTTCAAGTCAAAATTGAACTTCTGTATGCCTACAGCAAAAAAATTAGGTTACAAAATAAAATAGAAAACAATGAAATACTATGCTCCTACTCTCATATTAAGTTGATATTTAAAATTTTTCATCATATATGTAAACTTTTCATCTTATATTTATTTATTGTTGAATTTATTGGGGTGAAATTGGTTAGTAAAATTAAATAGGTTTCAAGAGTACAATTCTGTAGTATATCATCTATATATTGCATTGTGCATTTACCACCCAAAGTCAGTTCTCCTTCCATCACCATATATTTGACCCCCTTTACCCTCTTCTACTGCCTCCCTACCCCTTTACCCTCTGGTACCCACTAAACTGTTGTCTGTGTCTATGCGTTTTTGGTTTTTGTTTGTTTGTCTTGTTCCTTCATTGCTTTCAGTTTTATATCCCACATATGAGTGAAATCATATGGTTCTCAACTTTTTCTGTCTGACTTATTTCGCTCAGCATGATAATCTCAAGATCCATCCATGTTGTTGCAAATGGCAGTATTTCATCTTTTCTTATAGCAGATAGTATTTCTTTGTGTATATGTACCACATCTTCTTTATCCAATCATGTATCAAAGGACATTTCAGTTGTTTCCATATCTTGGCCACTGTGAGTAATGGTGCAATAATGGTGCAATGAACATAGGAGTACATATATCTTTATGTACATAAAGGTAAATGTTTTCAGATTTTTTGGATAGATACCCAAAAGAGGGATTGCTGGGTCGTATGGTAATTCTATTCTCAATTTTTTGAGGAACCTCCATACTGTTTTCCACAGTGGCTGCACCAATTTACATTCCCACCAACAGTGCATGAGGGTTCCTTTTTCTCCACAGCCTTTCCAACACTTGTTATTACTTGTCTTCTTGATGATAGCCATTCTAACAGGTGTGAGGTAGAATCTCAATGTGGTTTCGATTTGCATTTCCCTAATAGTAGTGAAGTTAAGCATCTTTTTATATATCTGTTGACTGTATGTCTTCTTGGGAGAAGTGTCTGTTCAGAGTTATAAGGTTGAAATTTACTAAATATTGTTCATTTTGATATTTTAAAAAGAAAACTATTGGTAGATCACTTCTTTAAATGTATCTAAGAAATGGAAATACCATAAGAAAAAATTTAATGAGGTAAGATTTACATACAATGGAATACAGATATTTTAACTGTATAGCTTGATACATTTTAAAAATATATAAGTCTGTGTAACTAATACCCTAATTGACATAGAGAATATGTCCATCAGTCCCATACTTTCTCTTGTGCTGTTTTCCAGTTAAACTTTACCCCCCATAGAAGACATTAACCTGATTTCTCTCACCATAGATTAACTGCTTTGGTATATCATGCAAGTGGATTCATATAGTAAGTACTCTTTTGTGTCTGGCTTCTTTCACCCAACATAATGTTTTTGAATTCTAGGTTGATGCGTATATAAGTAGTTCATGTTTTCCCTGAGTGGTGTTCCATTTTATGAATATATTGTAATGATTTGTATATTAAGTCACCTATTGATGGATGCCTGAACTGTTTCCAGTTTGTGATTATTATAAATAAACCTTGCAGTGATCATTTTTGTGTGTCTTTTGGTGGACGTATGTTTTAATTTCTCTTGGGTATGGCATATATTGGGTCATTGGATAGATGAATGTTTAACTTTTTTAGAAACTGCAAAATACCTTTCCAAAGTACTTGTACCATTTTACAATCCCACAAGCAATGTAGAAGAATAACAGTTGCTCCACATTCTTGATAACACCTGATGTTGGCAATGTTTTTAATGTCCTAAAGACTAATCGTGTTGAGTACTTATTCATGTGTTTTCTTTTTGTAATTTGTATATCTTTTGTGTAATGTTTGGCCAAGAACTTTGCCTATTTTAAAATTGAGTTGTCTTTTTTTATGTATTTATTTATTTTAATTAAAGTTTATTGGGATGAGAGTTGTCTTTTTTTTTTTTTTAAACCAAGTTGTAGTCGCTTACTTTTATATATTCTGGATATAAGCTCTTTGAAAGTTACATTGCAACTATCTTCTGTAAGTCATTGGCTTGCCAATATATTTGTCTTTTGATAAGCAGAAGTTTTTAATTTTGATGAAGTCTTATCTATCAGCTTTTTCTTTTGTAGTTAATGCTTTCCATGTCCTCTCTAAGAAATCTTTGCCTGCCACAGAGTTGCAGATTTCTTTGCCCTGTTCCTGAACTTAGTGTGAAAGTATTCAATATTTCACTGTTAAATATAATATTAGATATAGTTTTTTTATAGATGTATTTTATTGATTTGAGGAAATTTTCTTCTTTTTCTAGTTTGCTAGACATTTTAAAAGATAAATGATTGTTCAATTTTGTTCAAATATTTTTCTACACCTATTAAAATGGTCATATAATTTTCCTCTTTCACCTGTAAATGTGGCCAATTTTATTGCTTGATTTTCAAATGTTAAGACAAACTGAATCCGTCTGGTTAAACCTCACTTGGTTATGTTGTTTTTTCCTTTTTATGTATTGGTGAATTCAACTTTCTGATACTCTGTTAAGAATTTTTGTAACTAGGTTCATGCAGCACATTTTTCTGGAATTTTCTTTTTCTGTAAAGTTCTTGATGGGGTTTGTATCAGTGTTATGATAGACATACGAGTATGTGTAATTGGAATTGTAGTAGTAGAAAAGAGAAGAGGGGAAGCAGGAAAATATTTGAAGAAAGAGTAGATTAAAGTTTTTCATACATGAAAAATTTAAACCAACAATTATAAGAAGTTCAGAGTAACCAAAGCAAGATAAACACACTGAGGCACATCAATAAGTAATATGTCAAAAAACAATAAAAGTTGCCCCCCAAAAAAAGTTGTCCCAGGGAAGAAAGTGAATAACCCCCTATTTCTTATCAGAAGCCCGAAAACAAAGCAATGACATTTTTACTGTGCTGAAAAAGTCTATACCTAGACAAAATATTCTTCAGAAATCAAGGTGAAATAAAATGTTCAGAAAAACAAAAGCTGAGAGACTGTGTCACCAGCAAACCAGCATTGCAAGACGTGTTCAAGGAAGTTCTTCAGGCTGATGGAAAATAATAGCTGAAATTAGGATCTACTCTATGAAGAGTGCTAGAATTGAAAAACGTGAGTAAAGGTAAGAGATATTTCCCACCATTTTAAATTTCTTTGAAGATAACTAAATTGACAAGATGGTTCTAAATTTTATATGGCAAAGCAAAGGACCAAGAAATAACCAAGTCAATTTTGAAACAGAAGAATGGAGTTGAAGGACTTACCCTACTTGATTACAAGTGACTTACTTTAAAGCTATAGTAATCAAGGCAGTGTGGCATTTGTCTAAGGACAGACATACGGATGACTCAAATGGAATAGTAGGTCCATAAATTAATACAGGCCTAGCTGATCAATTGATTTTTTGACAAACATGCTGAGGTGATTCAGTAAAAGAAGGCTGATTTTATGCTGAAAAAAATTGGATATCTATATGGGGTGAAAAATGAACTTCAACCCCTATCTCATATATAAATTAACTCAGACTGAACCACAAATTTAAATGTAAAATTTTAAACTATAAAGTCCTAGAAGAAGGTAAAAGAGAAAATTTTTATGATCTTATCATAAGAAAGGATTACTTAATACACAAAAATTCCAAGATATATAAAAAAAAATTGATAAGACTTTTCAGATAGTTAAATGTCTACTCTTTGAATAACACTGTTAAGGGGGAAAAAATGCAAACAACAGACTAGAAGAATATGTTTACAATACATACATCTGACCAAAGACTTATATTTGGAATATATAAAGGATGCTTACAGATTAATAAAAAGAAGATAAACAGTGTAATGGAAAATAGGTAAAAGGTTTAAACAGAAAGTTCACAAAAACATACATGAATGTCCAGTAGACACCTAACAAGGTGCTGAACTTGAATTAGTCATCAAGGAAATGCAAATTAAGACCATAACAAAATGCCACTGTGTACTAACTGGAATGGCTAAAATTAAAAAGACTGACAACACAAGTGTTAGCAAGAATATGAGGTTACTGGGTTTTTTATATGTTGCTGTGAAAGTGTAAAATTACACAACCATGTTGGAAGTCCATTGGGAAATTTTTTTAAATGTTAAATATAGATCCATCCAATGACACGATAATCCTGTTCCTGGATATTTACCCCTTAAAAAGAAAACAAATGTCCACAAAGAATACTTGTATAAGAATATTCATAGCAGCTTGATTCATAATAGCCAAAAACTGGAAACAGCCCAGATGTCTATTGACAGTTACGTCAATGTGTAAACAAATAATGGAGCACTACTCACTCTAAAAATGAACGAACTACTTATGTACATAATAACTTTGATGAATCTCAAAATCATTGTCGGGTGAAAGAAGCCAGACACAAAAGAATACATACAACAAACTCATTTATATATAGCCTATCACAGACAAAACTAATCGGAGGTGATAGAAATCCAACCAGTATTTGCTGATGGTGGGTAGGGTTTGACTGGAAAGTAGTACAAAGTAACTTTTATGGTTGATAGATATGTTCTCTGTCTTGATTGGGGTGTTGGTTACCTGAGTGTATACACATTTATCAAAACTCATCAAACTATACAGCTAAAATGTATGCATATCAATAAAATATAAATTTTCTCAAAATTAAAAAGTGCTGTGGTGTTTATATTATTTTGGATTCATTTAAAGAGTGGTATACCACTGTTATTTTTTTAACAGCTTTGTTGATGTACAAGTGACATACAATATATACTTCACATATTTAAAGTATCCAATAAGCTTTGACCCATCACCACAATCAGTGAATATATGCAATTACATATAATGATAATGAATGTATTCATCACCCTCCAGTGTTTCTTCACCTTCTTTATAACCCTTTTTTTCCCCTATTCCTCCTCACTGCTCCCCACCGTAAGAAATCACCAATTTGCTTCATACCCCTATATGGATTAACTTGCATTTTCTAGAATTATATATAAGTGTAACTTTACATTATGTACTTTTATTAGCTGGCAAAATAACGGGTGGATCCTATGTCAGACATATATTTAACTTCTTTTCTAATACATGCCCTCTAAGCATGCTTTAGCTGAATCTCATAAAATTTGATATGTTGTATTTTCATTTCATTAAAATATTTTAAATTTCTCTTGAGACTTCTTCATTGACCCATGTGTTATTTATAAATGTGTTGTTTAATATTCAAATATTTTGGGATTTTCTAGCTATCTTTTTGTTATTTCTAATTTAATTGCATTGTGGTCTGAGAGTATATTTTGTATGATTTCTATTCTTTTACATAATTATTAAAGTTATTTTATGGCCCATAATGTGGTCTGTCTTAAAGAATATGCTATGGCACTTCAGGAGAATATGTATTCTGGTGTTTTTGGATGGAGTGTTTTATAAATATCATTTAGGTCAACTTGATAGTGATGCTCAGGTCATCTGTATCCTTACTGATTTTCTACCTACTTGTTCTATCAATTGTCAAGAGAGGAGTGTTGAATTCTTCAACTATAATTGAGGATTTATTTGTTTCTCCTTTTAGAGCTATTGTTTTTTGTTTTATATATTTTGAGGTTGTTAGGCACATACACATTTTGGGTTGTTACAACTTCTTGGATAATTGATAATTTTTCCAATTTATACAGGCAGAAAGAAATCTGGGGAATATATGTGGAAATTGGTATCAAGGGTATAGGATAATGATGGAAGGAATATAAAGTCAGATTAGGCCAAATGTATTGACATGGGTCCACTAAACAGAGATCCTGGAGTCAGTGTTGTAGCTCAAGGGATTAAAAATGGCTCTAATAAGATTTTTTTTCTTGGTGTGTTTTTTTTGTGTGTGTGTGATTTGCTGATAATGGATTAAAATATGGCCTTCATTAAATGAAGCTAAAATATCAGAACCACTTTGGTGTACTATAGAGAAAGATATCCAAAGACTTAGGGGCACTGGATTGTTAGAGTGGATTTATCATGATGACCTGATCACCCACTTGGGGAGGGTCCAGATAACACACTTTTCACCACAATTGTGAGGAATAAGTTTGTGAGAGGGAGTCCCAGCATTCTTGATGAACTCTGTGGTCACTCTTCTCTGTAGGTCAAAAATTACAGTGGGGCAGTTGCCACTGAGCTGGGATCCTTGATATGATAAGGATAATTGGGTCCTGGGATGGCAGGCACTATGTGGCAGCACTTAATCACCCAGAAAAGATAGGTATGGTTACTATAATGGACAAAGCAGTAACCAGAAGAGTCTGACTCTTAGAGACCCATGGCATTGGCTAGTTGATCATAATGTCCCCAGAAGAGAAATAAGTAGGTGGTGTATTAGTCTGCTAGGGCTGCCATAACAATACCACAAACTGGGTGGCTAAACAATATAAATTTACTTTCTCACAGTTCTGGAGGCAGGAAGTCCTAGATGAAGGTGCCGGCATGTTTGTTTTCCTCTGAGGCCTTTCTTCTTGGCTTGCATATGGCCTCTGTCTTGCTGCATCTGTACATGGTCTTTTCTCTGTGTGTGTGCATCTCTTGTGTCTCTCAGTGTGTCTAAATTGTCTCTTCTTAAAGGATACCAGTCATATTGGATTAGGATCCGTACTAATGGCCTTAGAGTAACTTAATCACCTCTCTAAAGCCTTTGTCTCCAAATACCATTACATCCTGAGATCTGGGGGCTAGGATTTCAGTATAGGAATTTTGGGGAGATACAATTCAGCCCATAAAAGAGACTTCCTAAATTCTTACTTGATCTGTATAAGCAGAAGAGTTCTAAGTCATGTGAACATAAATCTAACTTGAAACACCAAAACAAAGTCATAGCCCCTCAACCAATTCCTAGACTTGAGCCAGTTTATAGACCCAGAACTCTTTGAATGAAGAGGAGGCTGTGTCCATTTGAGAAGGCATTCCACTACACTGCCAAAAATGTATACTCTTAATATTTTTTTTCCGAAAGAACCTACAGCCTTTTATTAGAGTGACTGCATTTGGGGAAAATGAAATAATCAGAAATTTCAGGGATTACTGGACAGTGGCTCTGAACTGACACTTATTCCAGGAGACCCAAAACATCACTGTGGTCCACTAGTCAGAGAGTAAGGACTTAGAGAGGTAAGGTGATCAGTGGAGTTTTAGCTCAGGTCCGTTTCAGTGGGTCCCAGTGGGTCAGTGAGACCAGCCTGTGGTTATTTCCCCTGTTCCAGAATGCAGACTTGGAAGAGAAATATCCAGCAACTGGCAGAATCCCCGCATTTGATCCTTGACCTGTGGAGTGTGGGTTATTATGGGAGAAAATAGCTAAATGGAAGCCACTAGAGCTGCCTCTACCTATGAAAATAGTAAACCAAAGCAATATCAAATTTCTGCAGGGATTTTAGAAATTAATTGTACTGCCAAGGACTTGAAAGGTGCAGGAGTTGTGATTCCCACCACATCCCCCATTCAACTTACGTATTTGGCTTGTATAGAAAACATGAATCTTGGAGAATAACTGAATTATTGTAAATTTAACCAGGTGGTGACTCCAATGTGCAGCTGCTGTTCCAGATTGGGTTTCATTGCCTGAGCAAATTAACACATTCCCTGGTACCTGGTGTGTAGCTATTAATACAGTCTTTTTCAATAACTGTTGATAAAAACCACCAGATGCCATCTGCTTTCAGCTGGCCAGGCCAACAGTACACCTTCACTGTCTTCCCTCAGGGGTGTATCAGCTCTTCAGCTTTATATCATCATTCAGTCTGCAGGGAACTTTCCCTTCAATAAGATATCACACTGGTCCATTACATTGATGACATTATGCTGACTGGACCTAGGGAACAAGAAGTAGACTTATTGGTAAGACGTTTACATGTCAGAGGGTGACTAATACATCTGACAAAATTTCAGGGGCCTTTCACCTCAGTGAAATTTCTAGTTGTCCAATTATGTGGACTATGTCCAGATATATCTTCTAAAATGAAGGATAAATTGTTGCATCTATTCCCTCTTACAACAAAAAAGAGGAACGATGCCTAGTGGACCTCTTCGCATTTTAGAGGCAACATATTCCTTATTTGGATGTGCTACTTTGGCCCATTTGTTGAGTGACCCGAAAAGCTGCTAGCTTTGAGTGGGGCCCAGAACAATAGAAGATTCTGCAACAGGCCAGGGGGTTGTTCAGGGTGCCCTGTCACTTGTGCCATATGATCCAACAGATCCAACGGTGCTTAAAGTTTCAGTGGTAGGTAGAGATGCTGTTTGGAGCCTTTGGCAGGCTTCTGTAGATGGAGAGGGCAATAATCTTTTTATTTGGCTTAATTTTAGAACCAGAACTTGAAGAGCCTGAAGACTTTTTAGAAGGTGAAAATCTTGCGGAGGTAGAAAAAGTGGTTAAGAAGGAAGAGGAGGAAGAAATAGAAATAGGTGCTCAACAATCAACAATACCAGCCAATTTGGAACGACTTTGGTCCTTTTCCTGTGACTTAACTAAAGGCCTTAATGTGAGCAGCCTTGCCTGGAATAAAATAAATCCAGTAAGTTATCGGATGTTTTAACAATTTGTCTTTAATATTTAAGGACAATTGTCAAATACTAATAACGATTTTCTTTTCCCTTAGATTTTAGGCAAGGTATTTAAATGGACATAAGCCCTAGTTTTAAAATGCCTCTAAAACAAGTTCATGTTTCTAAAAGGGGAAAATGCAAATAGTTACAAAGAATGTTTTTCTCCTTTAATATCTAAACATTGCCATTTTTATTTTAGGAGATGTACTTGGGGCATGACATTCTCTGAATCTGTATCAGATATTGAGAAGTGAGCTAGAAGATAGTATATAATTGACTTATTTTAAAATATATCAAACTCATGTACCCAAATTTTTTATTCTCCTTAAATTAATTATATTCAGAAATATATACAATATTTCATTCAGTGACCCTGCAAATGTGCAAATTAATTTTGAGATTCCTTACAATACTATTACTACTAGTAATAGCAAATAAATAGCACTTACTATGTACCAGGCACTGCTATAAGCATTTTAGTTGTATTAACAAAACTTAATTAATTAAAACTGTGAGTTAGGTATTAATTTCCCCATTATGTTGATGAGAAAACTGAAGCTCAGAAAGGATAAATAACATGCCCAAAGTTACACAACTGGTAAGTAAAACAGGTAGAATTCAAACCCAGTCATCTGCCTCCGGTTTTCTTGCTCTTAAGTACTACACTGCTAAAAATCATCTTGAAACAAATTAGATGAATCATCAAGCTGGTGTGTTTCCTTGTAAAACAGAGATGATTCTAGAGTAATGAGAATTATTTTCTCCAGTGGTTTATAAACTGGTTATGAAGACATGATTCTCAACTAGTGATTCCAAAAAACTTTTGTGTAACACCAGTATCTTTGGAGTAAATATTTAGTGTATTTTTAAAGTGGTCAAAACTAATGTATTTGTTTAAATAAACTAGTGTATTGTACTATATATGTTTAATAATTAGCCTTATTATTTTATTACCACACCTTATAAGGTGCTATGTGCAAACATGGTAGTTGTTATGGTTATTAAAAAGCAGAGTGTCTATAATTATTTTTGTTGAAACCTAACTATTATTTAAATTATGTATGTTATATTTTTAATAAAATAAAATATTTTCTGTATGGGTTTATCTTTATAAAACTATTTGAGAACATCTTGTAGATATGTGAGATTTAATAAATCAATAATGACTAATAAAGACAGGTGAATCATATTTAGAAACAACATACTAGCATTTAAAAAATTAACATATTGCCATTGAGATTAAAATTAAATACTTGTAAATGAAGTTAAAAAATATATGACAGATGGCATCTATCATATTTCTTCTTCATTCTACACGTATTTATTGAACATTAACTCTGTGCCAAGAACTCTGTTAAGACACTAGAGATACTGTAGTGATTTACTCACACACGGACCCTGCCCATATAATGGTTTTCTATATGCTTAACTAAGGAAAATAAATAATGCTGTGGGAGCATATAAGAGGGCTCATGAATGCTTCTTAGAGGAAGCGGTGCCTATGCTGAGACTAGAACAGATCAATGGGAGTTTGTCAATGCCAGGGTATAAAGGGTGGCAGTGAAGAGTGTTTTAAAGCAGAGGGAATTGTGGAGAGGTGATGCTAACTTGAAAGTAGGGTGATGTCAAGAAAATATAATAATATGTTTTTTATAAAGGTATTCTGATTGTAAAGAAGAGGCTGTTTTTAAATTTTTTGTCTATCTGTACTTACAGTAGCATTTTTTAAAATGACCTGTTGTGTTAATCAGCTTGTGTTGCATAACAAAAATACCATAAACTGAGTGGCTTAAACAACAGAAATGTATTTTCTCACAGTTCTGGAGGCTGGGAGGTCCAGGAGACTGTGAAATCTCTCCTCCTGGCTTGTAGATGGTGGCCTTCACTGTGTCCTCATGGTGGACAGCTTTGGTGTCTCCTCCTCTCTTTATAAGGCCACCGACACTATCAGATTAGGACCCCACCCTTATTACCTCATTTAACCTTAATAACCTCCTAAAAACTCTATCCTCCAATATAATCACATTGGGGATTAGGAATCCAACGTATGAATTTTGAGGGAGGAAACACAATTCAGTCCATAGCACCTGCCTTTAACTTAAATGTCTTTTATTGTACATTTGAAATTATTAGGTCCTTCTCAAAAACCCATAAGATGCTATAATGTAATAATACAATCTTGAAAGATTATGTTAATATTAAGTAAAAGAAGTTGTTAGCTGTTGGTTCTTTTGGGTATTCTTTAGTCTGAAAATGTGATTATTATTATAATTTTGTTTAGAAATATGGAGCTATAGAGTAAAAATAGATGGTATGCTGGTATTTTTGAAATGCCTTATCACAATTTTTAACACAGTTCATTAATATGCATCTTTATACATTTCTCAATATTTGTATGCCATTCTATCTTATTTTAAATGTATTTTTCTGATTTTCAGGACCTTTTGGCTGTTGGCTATGGGCACTTTGGATTTAAAGAGCAAAGAAAAGGATTGGCTTGTTGCTGGTCAATAAAGAATCCTATGGTAACCCGAATAGGAATAAGACCCATTTTTATTTAGTTAAATGTTTGCATAATTCTCATAAAGTAGACAGTTGAATGTGATAATTATCAAAGTCAAGAAATTTTTTTCAAGCAAGACTTTATTTCCTTTGGTTTAAATATGTAACAATTAAAACTTGTTTTTGTTGATACAGGATAAAGTAAATTCATTTACAAATTCATTCAATAAATATTTATTGAGCATCTACTATGTGCTGTTAGAGTTAATGATCCAGAGCTGAACCATTATTGTTTATTGCAGCTAATTATAAAGAAGAATGAATTTATAAATGAAAATTTATAAATTTGGAAATTACATTAGTAACAGTAAAAATTTGGAAATTACATTAGTAACAGTAATAATTTAATATCAAGTTGTCTCTTAATATATGAATGATTCCTTATCACCTTATAAGATAGATTTCTACCATCCTCAATGGATATAAAATAGATAATATGAACATCTTATTGCCATGAATTTTTCAAAGAGAATGAATACAAATCATGTCATGTTTTTTGCTAAATAGTCCTAGTCAATTTGTTACTTTATAGTTTTACATTTAGTTTTAATTCACAACTGAAATGTAAAGTGGAAGACTTAGAAAAGGATCAGAAGAGCACATAAAAATGAGTTTTTATAAATAGTCCCAGTCTCTTAGAAAGCTGGGTTAATATAGCGTAAAAGAAAGAAAGAAAGCAATTTTAAACATGTAGAAGGACTGGTACAAGATCCGTCGTCAGTAGGTTGTCTTTTTTTCCATGTAGTGTGTTAAAAACACCAGACTAGATTTCAGCCATCATCATACCCTACCTTACCGTGGTCTACAAAACCAAGTTTAAAATGTAATATAATTATTATCTTATTTAGTGGCCAGAACGTATTTATCAGAGTCCATACGGAGTTACTGCTGTGGATTTTTCTATTGGAACACCTAACCTTTTAGCAGTTGGCTATCACAATGGCACCATTGCAGTCTATAACGTACAGAGCACCAGTAACGTCCCAGTTCTGGATAGTAGGTGAGAATCTAAGAATTAGATAAACATATAATACATGCTTTCTTAGGAAGAAGTAAAAATTTACTCAGGGTATTTGGTTCAGGGTGAGTGTTTACGCTGTTAATGAGAGTGACCATTATTTTTCAAACCATTATTTAATAATCCCTCATGCTGTCTCTCCCACTGGAATGTTTTGTCCTAATAGCTCTTTCATCTTCTTCTCTGCCTACTTCACCTACAAACTTCCGTTGGCATGACAGTTTATGCATATTTCTTGTTTCTTTTTAAAAAATTTAATTTTTTTCCAGCTTGATTGAGGTATAACTGACAAAAATTGTATATATTTAGGTAGTATAGTGTGATTTTTAAAGTTGTACAATGTGATGATTAAATATATTCATATGTATACATTGTGAAATGATTACCACAGTCAAATTAATTAACATACCCATCACCTCACATAGTTACCTTTTTTCCTTTTTTGTGGAGAGAACACTTAAGGTCTACTCTCTCAGCATATTTCAAGTATACAATACAGTATCATTAACTGTAGTCACCATGCTGTACATTAGAATCTCCAGAACTTACTAATCATACCACTGATTCTTTGTACCCTGTATTGCTTCAATTTTATCTCCTCCAGGAAACATTCCCATTCTTTTGTGCATCCTATACATATCTTCATCACAGCAAATATCATGGTGTATATAAATTGTTTGTGTGTGTGTATGTATCTTCCTGAGGAGGCTGTAAGCTCCTTGAGGGCAAGGATTAAGTCTTACTTACCTTTGTATTTTCAGTATGCACTTAATATCAGATATATTAACAGGATTACAGTAAGTGTTTAATTAAGAATGAATGAATACAACTGAAACTAATAAAAAAAGAATGAATGAATACATGAATGAGTCATATTGAGAAAATGAAACAGTTAAAGAGAAAAGATATTGAATATGTTAGGTTTCTGTAATAGACTAGATACCAATGAGGCAAAAATGAGGTGGCATATTAGTGTTTGAATAAACTTAGCTAGAGCTGGATGGAAATAGGCATTAAAGCAGGGGTTCTTAAACTTAATTTTGACTATTTGCATAGTTTTGTAAGTGTGGGCCTTACTGCTTATTTCCAGGAAGAGGGTCCATGACGTTTACCAAATAATCAAAAATATATATGATTTTTAAAAAGATTCAGAACTATTGTTTTGGAGGTTGGCATAAAAAAATCAAGGGAGTCAGTGTTAGGAACAGAGCAACCCATTAATCTGATAGGAAAACAGTCAGCATTCTGAGAAGTGATTTTAAAGTTCACTGAGAAGTGAATAAAACTTAAACAACTTGTTCATTTAAGCTATGCAAAAAATCCATATAAAGATGAAGATACTTATATTCAATGTGTCTAAAATAAACTAAATGTACACAACTAGGAAAAGTTAGTGAATAAAGTGAAATAGATTTTGAAAAGGAAGGAAATATTTGCTCTTATATTCCTGTTATGACACCTACTATAGTTAAAGGCAGTACAAATTTTCTTTTGTAAGAAATAAGAAAAGTAGCAGTGACTATTAGGTAGAAAAGTGATCATTTTCCCCATTGTTCAAAATATTTGAAGTTCGGTTTTGAACAATTAAAGCACCATTCTGTAAGTAGGTCATGGTGCTCTACAGAGCTGTCCTTATCACTTATACTCAAAGTCTTTTTAAAAAAATTATTATAATGATTCTATATTTAGTAACTTTCCCTGTTTCAGTGAATCACCTCAAAAACATTTGGGACCTGTATGGCAGCTCCAGTGGATAGAGCAAGATAGAGGAACAACGGGTGATGACAAAAGAGAAATACTCGTTTCTATATCAGCAGATGGAAGAATCTCCAAATGGGTTATACGGAAAGGACTGAACTGTCACGGTAAAAAATATGTATCCATATGTATATATCAAATTATCTTTCTCCTGTTATATGCTGAATTAAAACTTCCGAGTGAGCCATGTGTAAGAGGTGCCAAATTTTGGTTTTGCTAAATAAGAAAAAAACTGGGCTTGGTCATTGTTTTTGTAAGCACCTAGTTCTGGTATTTGCTAATTTTAACCTAATCCCATGCAAAAGATGGCAGAAATCATAATATCGTTTGCAGAGGGACACACATTAGATCTACAATACATTTTCATGTGGTAAATAAGATATACATGTTTTTTCTTTAAATAAAGATTTGATGCGTTTGAAGCGAACTGCTGCCAGAAGCAGCAAAAAAGGAGGGGAAAAGGAAAAGAAAGGTGAAGCTTTGATATCTCGACAGGCTCCTGGAATGTGTTTTGCTTTTCATCCCAAGGTAAATTATTTCAATCCATTATTTACTACCGCATATAATAATGTTCAGTAATTGAAGTGGATTAAGATATAATGCAAGACAAAAGATTAGCATGTTAATTAATATTGTGTCTTGTGAGTAAAAAAATAACAAACATAGCTGCCAACCTAAGGTAGAATGGCACATTTCAGTGGACTACACTGTTTTCTAGAGGAAAGGCCGTTACTTCTGAGGATCTATGGCAGGATCATCATTACAACTGTATGTTTAACTTGAGTGCCCCTCCTTGCCCGTTTTTTTGTGCTCTGCTGCTCTGTCATGCTGATAGAAATCAAATGCATACATAGAGACCTCTATATTCTCAATGTAGTGGTGACTCTGCTGATTCTGGGGATCAGGAAGACCACTTAAGTTCCTGCTTACCCAGACCAGAATCAAATAAAGAACAGTTAAGGAAGCCCTACTTTTTCTAATTCTTTGGAGTTTCTTTGGGAACAGAAAATTCAGCCATTAGGACACACTTGAGAAAACATATCCTGTGTGTTTTCTGTTACGTGTATAATAATACGGTCGTGTCTTTAGTGACACCATGATCCACTGCAGATCCAGACTTGAGCTCCTACTCTGTTCTACCCTGTCTTCCAAATAATATTTAAGTCCTATTGGCCACTCCTTCCAATCCAAGCTTACTACTACTGATGTAGTTCAGGCCTCTATTATGTTTCATTTTTATAACACTGTTGTCATATTCTAACCACCTTCATTCTCAAATTCCTCTAATCTGCTTTTCACCTTAACTCTAGAACAGTGGTTCTCAATATGAACAGAGATTGGTGGTGGAGGGGGATATTGTCCCACCAGGGGGCATTTCACAATGTCTTAAGAAGTTTTTGGTTGTTGCAGCTGTAGGAGGTGGGGTATGGGGAAGAGTGCTATTGGCATCTAGTGAGCTAAGTCCAGGAATGCTGCTAAACATCCTACAATGCACAAGACAAACACTGCCCCTTCTCCCCCGCAACAATGAATTAGCTAGCCCAAAATGTCAATAGTGCTGGGTTGAAAATCCCTAGTCTTAGTCTGGTGTCCTAGAAATGTCCTTGGTGTGAGGAATTCGAGATGATCATGTAGTCTGTAAATAAAGAGTTGTACTTTTTCTTTTCTAACCTGGTTACCTTTTTTTTAATTTTTAAATTTTTTTTTATTGACTATTGCACTGGTTAGAACCTCCAGCACAAGAATGAATGGAAGTGGTGAAAACAGACATTCCTGTCTTATTGTTGATCTTAGGGAGAAAGCATTCAGTCTTTTACTATTAAATATGATGTAAGCTGAAAGATTTTTGTAGGTGGAATTAATCAGGTTGAGGAAGTCCCATTACGTTGCTGTTTGTTGAGATTTTTATCAGGAATGGATGCTGGGTTTTTATCAAATGCTTTATTTGCACCTATTGATATGATTACATCATTTTTCTTTCAAAGTTTGTTAATATGGTGAATTATATTGATTGATTTTTTTAAATGTTTGTTCCTGGTATAAACCCCACTTGATCATGATTAACCCTTTTAATATACTGTTGGATTTAATATGTTAAAATTTTGTTTAGTATTTTTACGTTTTTGTAAGGGGAATTGGTCTATAGTTTTCTTGTAATGTCTTTATCTGGTTTCGGTATCATAGTTCAACTTAGATCTCTGCTCATTTCCTGTTTTCCTCAAAGCATCCTTGAGAGATCTCCCCAGTACATCTCTTGCATGAAAATCTCAGAGTAGCAGAGTTTATATACTGAGGAACCCAACCTTAGACAGTAACCTCTAGAGAAAGTTGACCTACTTGTAAATGATGTTGAGATAATCATTAGCCATATGAAAAATGGAATTAGATCCCTACCCTATTCTAAACAAAAAAAAACTTTAGAACGATATGTAGGAGAATATCTCTATGACCTCAAAGTAGGAAAAACTTCTTCAACAAAGGACAGAAAATGCTAACAATATAAAATATAATACAAGCTACATTGAAATGAGAACTATTGTTTGCCAAAAGACATCAAAGAAAGTAAAAATAACATACACTGGGAGAAGATATTTGTAATATATGTAATATATAAAGAACTTATACAAAAGAATATGAAAAAGACAAGTTGTTAGTAAAATGGTCAAGAGGTATGAACAGAAGAGGAAGTATAAATGGCCAATAAACATAAAATGTCCTCAAACTTGTTAATATTCACGTGAATGAAACTGAAAACCATTAGGCATAATTTTCAACTTAATAGATGGCAAAATTTAAGATTTCTGATATAGCCAACTGTTGGAGAGAATGTGGGTCAAAGGAAACTTTTATTTACTGCTGAATGTAAATTAGTAGTACTACTGTGGGGAAAAAAATTGTACTTTATTGTGTAATTTAAAACTGCATACATCCCATGCTCTAGTAGTTGCATTCTTAAGTACTGGTATCCACAAGAGCAGTGTGCCTCAGATTTTAATGTTCATATAAATTACTTGGAAATCTTGTTAAAATGCAGATCCTGAGTCAGTAGGTCTGAGGTAAATCCTGAGACCCTGCAGCTCTAAATGCTCCCAGGTGGTGCTGACTTTCCATAGCCAGAACACAAAACACGGACTTTCCGACTTTTTGACCATGACTTCCCTATCAGAAATACATTTAAAATCCTTATTTGTAAATACATTTAGGGTTAAAGATGTCTGAGATATGATCTAGTTTAATTTCTCATTCCTAACAGAATTCCTAAAGAATTATTTCTTTAGCATTTAAATACATAAATGGTTATTAAGTCACCTGTCTTCTCTTTGACTAGTTCTAATGAAAAAACACTTATTTCCCTGGACTGCTAGTTCCAACTGTTAGAACGTTTCTTCCTCATTTTAAGCCAGTGTGTGTCCATGTAATTTCTAGACAGAGTACTAAGTTCTACCCTCTATACCAGCAAGAAATAACTCTATGTTTTCTTTGCTCAGTGTCCTACAGGTAGTTTAATTATTGCTAAAATCATGATAGAAAGAAAACGACACCAGAAAACTATCTTTAAGATAGCATTTCTAGTTTTGGTTCTTGAATTTCTTGGTAATAGATTTTGAATGGTATAATCTTATATTTAGCACATTTATTAATATATTTTGACTTTTTTTGTTGTAGGACACAAATATCTATTTGGCTGGCACTGAGGAAGGTCATATTCACAAATGTTCTTGTTCATATAATGAACAATACCTAGATACCTACAGAGGACATAAGGTTAGTTTAATTATAGTACGTATGGAAAATTGATCTTGTAATATTTCTGAAACAATAGTATCATTATACACAGTATTGTTAATATGCAATAAATTGACAACTTCAGAGTTAAAACTGCTGATTCAAAATAAGTGCTTTCTTGTATGGAAACCACCAATAATGTGTGGGACATTTTATTTGGCTTCTAGATATCCTTGATTTCTTCTTGTAAGTTATGGAAGTCACAATTTTTATTTGTTTCTGAAAAACTTTGCTTATGATAATATGCTGATCCCAGAGTAAAATTGTCTCTGGCATATACCTATTCTCCATATCTGTTATTATTGTCCTATCTATATTTTCCTCCTTTTCTCCATTTCTGTTATTTTTTTAGTACTCTTTATATTTTTTAAAGGAAATAAGTATAATATGTATTAATATTTAGTGATACTTGTATGGACTATATTTTTATATTTCTGTATGGCATGACTTAGGAAAGATTCAATTTATGACCTTACTCTCAGCTAAAATAATACCCACATAATAATGCATGGTGCATAAATCTTTTAGAAATATTAGCAATTTTAATTTATTGGTCAAGTTTAAAGTATAAGATATAAAATACTATTTATATATGTATTTTAATTTATTTTTTAATTCTAGGGTCCAGTGTATAAAATAGCATGGAACCCATTTTGTCATGATGTATTCTTAAGCTGTTCTGCAGATTGGGGTGTTATTATATGGCAACAGGAGAATCTCAAGCCATTTTTGAGTTTTTATCCAACTACTTACGTTGTTTATGATGTTGCCTGGTCTCCAAAGTCATCCTATGTATTTGCAGCTGCCAATGAGAGCAGAGTGGAGGTTTGGGATCTTCACATCAGCACGTAACTGTTAATATTTTTCTTGGGGCTATTTCTAGTAGAAGCAGTTCAAACTAAATGATACCGCATAGTTTTGACATCAGCTGGAGAGAGTTGTAGTTACTTTAAAATAGGCAGTGTTCAATTTGTGAGAGTTATTTAAGAATAATAAAAATATATGCCAGAATACTATCTTAATGTTAATTACTTACACCCTATGTAGTTTTTGAAATATTTGAATAAAAATAGGTTACACCACTCGTCTCCTCAAACTATCACAGGCTCCTATAGGATATCATAGCTACCTTGAATTCTTTTTCATTGCCTGGCTTATAGAAGAATGCAGAGGCAGCTGATTGTTCTTAACTGAAGATTTTGTACAATAGGATACAAAGTACAAAATGATTATTTTTAAAAATATTTATTCTCTTACCTTATTTCAAAACATATTCAAAGGAGCATGTATTTCATTAAATTTTTTGATTTAAGGTGTTACACCAAAATTATATTAGAGTGTCATCTAGACCCATCTATCTTTTTAATATGAGAGTTTATGCAATACCTGATGGCGTTTAATGATTCCACTTCTTCATTTGGAAAATATTATAGATCTTTATGCTAGTTATTAATAGAAAGAGCAGGGAAATACATTCCTGTTTAAAATAAATAATGTAAAATTCAGTGGGTTTATTCTTAATGGCAAACTTTTTCTGAAAAGTTAATAATTTAGTAACTTTAAAATTGTGTCATGGCTTGTTCTATAAAACAGTTTGCACCAAAAATCAAGGATTACATCACAAAGCAATTATTTTTGAGTATGAGATGACTAATGTATAAAGTGGCTACTTAAATGATCCCATCCATCTCTGATTTTAATTTTTCTGGTGAAACTCTAGTTCCTAGGGAAGCATTTCTTCAGAAGAAATATGCAAGTTATTGCTCCTATTTGTTTCTTAAGGGCATCAGTGGGCTGCTTTGGATGAATAAGAGTAGGAACAGTTCTTGTTCAAAATAGTATTTTATGTTTCAAAGGTTCATTTGGATCAAAATATCCTTCTATTAAAAGACATTTATTATTTAAGGAGTTGTATTAGTCAGGGTCTCCAGAGAAACAGAACCAATAAAGAGAGAGAAAGAGATTTATTTTAAGGAACTAGCTCACATGATTGTAGGGCCTGGCAAGACCCACATCTGCAAGACAGGCTGGCAAGCTCGAATTTCCATCAGGAATCCATCCATGTTGCAGTCCTGACTCCAAAGATAGTCTAGAGGCAGAATTTTATTCCACTTCGGGTAACTCAGTCTTTTCTTTTAAGGCCTTCAACAAATTGGGTTAATCTACCCACATTATGGAGGTTAATCTGCTTTATTCAAATTATAGTGATTTAAATGTTAGTCACCTCTAAAAAAAAATATCTTCCCAGCAAAGTGTAGCCTGGTGTTTGACCAAATAACTGGGTACCATAGCCTAACCAAGTTAATACATAAAATTAACCATCACAGGAGTTTAACTTATGAGTTCACGTGTTATTTGTGAATTGCTTCATCTAGTTAAAATTAGTTCATTAAAAAAGTGAAAATTTTCATTGAATAAGGAATATTAAGCAGTTGTTTTGATTCTGGAAACTCTCAATGAAGCTTTGGGTTTTTGTTACATGAAATCATGAGAATTATTTCAGATTTTTCTTAGTTTGTATATGAAAATAACATATTAACAACAGCTGAATTTACAAATAAAATCTTCATTGCAGTTTGGACCCTCTGATTGTGAAAGTTGCTAACCCTGGAATCAAGTTCACAACCGTTCTCTTCGCCAAACATACAGATTGCCTTCTAGTAGGAGACAGTGATGGGCAGGTTGCTGTGTATGAATTAAGAAATATGCCCACTGTTTCAGGGTCTGGCCGGGTAAGTCAAAATTTTATGTCATTTTATGACTTGATTCAGTTGAAATATTCAACTATTATTTAATTCAAGAGATTTACATTTCTTGAATATCATAAGTGTGATGCAAGGGAAAGAACGTAAGTCCCAAGAGTTCCTACTTACTAGGCATAGGTACCTACTAGGCTTATTTTCTTTGAGCCTCACGTTCTTTAGCTGTAAAATGAGAATACTAATGTTGTTAAGCATAATAATTATAAATGTTAATGGAACAACTTAAAATTGAGCCTAGTATATGGTTGGGGCTTAATAGTTGTTAAGTATAGCTAAAGAAGTTTACTGCAAATATTCAAACTTCTATAGAAAATAATATTTTTAGATATTTTTAAATATTATCCAATGTTAGTGAAATAGGCATTTGTTTCTGTTAGTTTAGCATTATCCTACTCCCTTATTCTGATCTTCAAATATCAAAACGTTGTTATAAAACTTTGACAAATAAATCAGTATTACTAGATGTCCATTATTTTTAAGACAGCTTTTTATTTTTGTTTTTTATATTTAAATTGCTACTTTAAGGAGTAGCAAATCGGGTTAACATTATAATGACTATAATAAACCTGTTCAAATATTCAAAGATCAATAAGAAAATAAAACACTAAGACTCCAATAGAAGAGTGTTAGAAATAATTCATTCACAAATAATGACAGAGAATATATTTTAAAATTCAACCTCACTAATAATTAAATAAATTTTTATTATTTTAAATTAAAATGTGATAGCATTCTCATATACCAAATTAACAAATTTTTTTTTTATGGGACTACTCAGTACTGGCAAACATTTGATGAAATAGGTACTTTTCTATGCTGATTGTTGAAATAGAAATTGGTATAGTTTCTCTGGAAGCAATTTAGCAATATGAACCAAGGCTGTCTACTTCTAGGACTCTATCCTATAGAAATATTTATAAAGGCAATCATAAAAATTAATTACAGCATAATTTGTGGTAGGATAAGAAGAGAAAAGAAAAGAAAAGAAGCAAAAAAGAAGAAGGAAACAACCTAAATATCCAATCACAGGGAAAAGTGGCCAGGGAAATCAGATGTGTTGATTAGATTTGGGTCACATGTAGAAAGTGGAGTTCTATTCCAACCATAACCATTTATTTGACAGTAAATGTTAACTAAGTAAGTGCGTGCTTGGGACTTTGTACTTGTCATTCTAGATATCTACAATCCACAGGGTTTGTTCCTCTACCTACTTCAACTCTTTGCTCAAATGTCACTTGAAGTCTTTCCTGGCCACCTTATTAAAATTGCAATGTCTACTCTCCCCCACACTTCTTATTCTCTCATGACTTATTTTTCATAATAACACTTATCTTTTAGTACATTATATTCTTTATCAATTAATTTTGTTAATTTCTTGTCTCCTACATCTAGAATGTAAGCTCCATGTAAACAGTGAATATTGTCTCTTTTATTCTGGGCCGTATCTCTATGACCCAGTACAGTGTCTAGCTTATAGTAGTTCAATAAATGTTTGTTTAATGAGTATGCATTAAAAACTAGAGGAAGAATTCAACATATTAGAAGCATTATTTCTTACGGGTAGGACCATGGATAAATTTTAGTCTTTCATTTTACTTATCTGTTTTCCAAATCATTAGACTACATATCTTTTTTTTTTTTTCAAAATCCATTGGTCTACTTATATAATAATTTTCGTCTGTTCTGAGGAATGCAACCCTAATGGCTTAATTTTTTTCATAGTATAAAACATTGTAATATTTTTAATTTTTCACAAATTCATTGAGTACAAGATGTTTTAATAGGTACTGGGGTGTTTGTGCCCACACTAAACCTTGTATGGAGACACACCTCAATAGCCAAAAGAAATTAAAAGAGAATTCCATTTTTTTATTCAAGTCTCTCAAAAGATATTAAAATGGATCCAAATATATAGTTCATAATAATCCTTTTTCTTCTTTTATCCATATTCCTGAAATCCTAAATGTAGCCTCAAGGCCAAAACCCATCCCTTTTTGTCTCTGTGATTCCTTCAATTCTATCCCACAAATTCTGAACTTGGGGCCATAGGGGGAGTGGGGGAGGTGTGAGTTGTTTTAACATTTTTGTTAGTGTATGTTGGAGTAGCAGTAGAAGAGAAATCTGCGATCATCAGCATATTTATATCTATCTATCTATATTTTCATCACACATTTATATCTATCAAGTACTACAATAACTTATCAATATAAATTATAATATTTTGTATATAAGCCTTTCTTAATAGTTTGAACTACTTGGAAATTTGTATATTCAAGTATCTAGCACATAATAGGCATTCAACAAATGTTGAATAGATGTCTGAGTGAACAAACCTGCAAGCAAAAGGCATATGGTTTCTAAGAAAGAAACAATACATGCTCAAGACATATGATAAAGTCATAAAGATCAAAATAATACAAAAAATTGTGTAAAGCACAGAGCAGGAAAATAATTGACTTTTGAAAGGAGAATGGGAAGAAGAAAAGAGAAGAATAGGAAGGAGACTACTTTGGGAAAGGCATTCACACAGGAGATCACTTTTCAACTGTGCTTTGGAGGATTAGAATTTTCCCTTGCAGACAAGAAAGTTTAACTGTTACTCCAAATTGAGGGAAAGGCTTGAGGAAAGATATAAAATTAGAAAAGTTCCATGGCATTTTAAGGAAATGGTGAGTAGACTTTTTTGACTGGTAAAGAGATTACTTGAGAGAAAAGCAGCTAAAAGACCAGTTGGGTCATTTGGGACCAGAAAATGTGTGTCTGCCATGATGGGGAGTTTGATCTTTATTCTATAGAAAATGGAAAGCCGTTTAAGGTTTACAATTCTAGAAGCGACGTGGGGGGAAAAATTAAATTAGGTCCTTATCTCACATTTTGTACAATGGTAAACTCCAAATGGATTAAAGACTGTGCGAAAAATAAGACTGCTAGAAGAAAATGTAAGATAATATCTTAATGATCTAAGAGCAAGGATAGATTTTTTTTTTAAATCCCTTAACTTTTTCAACTTTATCATGTTTCCTTATTTGGAAAATAAGTGTAATATGGGTACCAAAATCAAAGGTTGTTAGAAAGATTAAATGAATCAATAGGTACAAAGTGGTTAGAACTGGTACATAGTAAGCTCTCAATAAAGCTCAATTATTCTTGGTATGATTATTATGTCAAAATTAACTTTTTTCTCTTCAGGATTCCATATGCCAAATTAAAAAGAAATAGATTGGAAGAAGACATTACCAAGATATATAAAAGACATTTAATATTCGGTGTATATAAAAAGCTTCTAGAAAACAATAAGAACAATTCAATTGTTTAAATGGGTAAATTTAGAAGATATTAATTCACAGGCGAGGACACGGAAATAGCAAATAAATTTATGAAACAATATTCATCCTCACTAGTAATGAGGTAATATGCAAATAAAATTATACAAGATACCAGTTCACACTGATTGGACTTACAAAAATTAAAACAATAGCCAATATCAAGTATTAGCAAAGACATGGAGAATTAGGAACTCTTATGTAAGGGTCACGGGAATATGAATTAACATATCCTCTTTGGAGAGTAATTCAATAAAAATGAAAATTCAGAAACCGTTCAAGCCAGTGATACCATAGAGAATCTCTTACACATGTGTACCAGGAGACATATTTAAGTTATCAATGTGAGGTTTTTGTTTTTCTTTCTCCCCTCCCTCCTCCCCTCCCTCCCTTCCATTCCTTCTTTCCTTCCTTCCTTCTGCCCTCATGTTTCTTTTGTATATAGAGATTACTTCATCTACTTTCACTTAAAATATTCACATTCAAATTTGTTATAAAATTTTTAAAAACTAAGTTCACCTTAAGCTCTTACATTTAGACTATGTATTTTATTATTCTGTTTATAAGTCTAGCATGTTTTTTTTGTTTTTTTTTTTAAGATTTTTATTGGGGGAATTGGGGGAATGGGAACAGTGCTGGGGAATTGGGGGAAGGGGAACAGACAAGTTGCTGTCGTCTTGTTCTTCAATCTAGTTGTGGAGGATGTTGCTTCACTGGCCCAAGTTGGCACCATCATTTCGCTCTTCTCTGGCGAGGCAGATCAGTCGCCGGCTTCTGGACGGCCGCTCACTGCGGCTGCTGGCCGCTCA